>NC_042618.1:227253529-227558273 GCF_901001135.1 Rhinatrema bivittatum
CCGGAGGGAGGCGTAAATCCCCGCGCGTCAGTGGGCCTCCTGCGCGCCGGGACGCAACCTGGGGGCGGGTCCAGAGGGCGCGGCCACGCCCCCGGGCCGCCCCGGGCCGTAGCCACGCCCCCGGAACGCTCCCGACACGCCCCGAAAACGCCGCGCGGTTCGGGCCCGCCCCCCGACACGCCCCCTCCGAAAACCCTGGGACTTACGCGAGTCCCGGGGCTCTGCGCGCGCCGGTAGGCCTATGTAAAATAGGCTTCCCGGCGAGCAGGGCTCTGAAAATCCGCCCCAGAGTGTGTATGGGTAAGAGAGAGCATATATATATGGGTATACATGGGTGGATGAGAGACCATTGTATGTATGGGTGAGGGAGAGCATGTGTGTATGGTGTGAGAGAAAGAGCACATGTATGTGCAGCAACCTCTCCCTCCTCCCCCCCCCCCCCTTCCTCTCTTGCCTGCTAATCCAAGACAATCTCGGAGCACCTGGAAATCAAAAGTTCCCAGGTATGCAGAGCAGGGCATTTTTTTAAAAATCCCTACTAGTTTTAATTATTGGGTCTTATTTGATATGCCTGTTTTAAAATATTTTATGGATGTTTGGAACATTTTAATATGAGGTTTTTAACTATCTGATGTTATCCTATTTGTTAATTGTGTTGAATTCTTTTTATTGGTAAGGCTGCTGCTTATGGAGTTGTAAGGGCCCCCCTAACTCACAAAGTTCTAAGGGAGACTCCGGTCTTTGGCTCTGATAAGCACCAGTAATGTGGCCCTCTTTAAAAAAAAAAAGGGTTTGCCCACCCCTGTCATAGAGCACCAGCACCTGCACCTCTGAATCCGCTCTCCTGTAAAACATATGCTGCCTGCAGTCCCAGACTGCAATTTGGAGTCCCACAAGATTACCCACAATGGTAATTGGGCACCACAGGGTGTCCATCTGCAATTCCTGTTTACTCAGAAACAAGCACTACACAGACTTCAGGGACAAGAGGGTCAGCTTCTAGCCTGCCTGCCCCAAGAAACTGTTCCTTCTGTGGCCCTGAACTACAGTTGACATTGATTAACAGCTGCAAGCAAGGCCCTGCCAGCTGGGGCCAAACTGGGGGGTCCTGTAGATCTTACTTGGAAAGAGTGGGGAACTGCAGGTCTTAATCGAAGCAGGAGCTGTGAGGGAAGAGGACTGGGATTTAAGAGTTAGGGCTGTGAGCAGGGCAGAATTATGGGAATGGGGCTGTGAGAGTGCTGGAGTGCTGGGCCTGTGTGAGAGGAGTAATGGGGCTGTGTGGGAAGGGGGAAGAAGGCTGGGGGGAAAAATGCCGAGGAGGTAAGGAGTGTGGCTGTGGTGCAGGAGTACTAAGGCTGTGTGAAAAAAGTATAATATAAGAGAGTTACTATCATGAAAGGAAACATATTCCCCCACATATTCTTTTCTTTCTCATACATCCGTCACAGTTAGTTTACCATATGTTACATATCTGTTAAGGTTGGTGTAGCTACATTATTGGGGCAATAATTAAACTCCCCACAATGGTGTAAATACCGCAGGTAGTTTTGACTCTGCAGGGTTTGCATCAATATAAAGCAAAACTATGGATGTAGTTTTGCTTTGATTATTGCCATGAGATAAAGAGATTTACACCTGTTGTTGCCTCATTTGACCTAATCCCACCTCTGGGATGAAGCAGGTAAAAGTCTGTGTTATGAGATAAGTACACTCTTCCCCGAACTATTTTCTAAAAGCCCATTTTTGTGCGCGCCTCCCGTGACAGGAGCCACGGGAGGCGCTTATCTTCGCAGCCCGGATGCCGCAGCTGAAGCCGGGGCCTCGCCTGAGGCTCCCGACTCCGGGTGCTCCCGTGGCCTGGTCACCATCTTGCCGGCACGGCAGGAGCTGTGCCGGGCCTTCACCTCCGCTGCTCTCCCATGGCTGGGCCGTCCTGGAACTTCCTCCTTCAGCAGCAGCACACCGCCTTCCGTCGGGGCCTCCCCTGAGGCCCGGCTCTCTCCTGCTCGTCTGCGGCAGGGACGCCGCTGTCCAGGGACCTGGACTTCCTGTTTCCTGCTCCTCCTAGGGGGCAGGCCCGTGGCTCTCTTCCCTTCTTAAAGGGATAGAGAGGTGTGATCCACCAGGTAGTTCCTCCCTGGGAGTTGCCACCTCAGCCCTACAAAAGGGCCCCGAGCTCACTTCATCTTGGCCTTGGCAAGGAGCTAGTCTTCTGGGACTGGTCCTCCCTAGGACTCCTTCACTTCTGTTCCTGCCTGGCATTCCAAGTGATCCACGTCTCATCTTCCAAAGTGGTCCTGATGTCTTCCAAGGTCTCTGATCCATGTCTCGTCTTCCTAGTGATCCTGATGTCTTCTAAGTGATCCACGTCTCGTCTTCCAAACTGGTCCTGATGTCTTTCAAGGTCTCTGATCCACGTCTCGTCTTCCTAGTGATCCTGATGTCTTCCAAGTGATCCTTGTCTTCGTCTCCTTGGAGGCAAGCCTCCTAACTTAGCCAGATAACTAATCCAGCTAAGTAGCACCATCCCGTTACACCTACTGCCCACCCACAAGTTATCCTGCTAAAAACGTAGCCAGACAAGTGACTTATTTATTTATTTATTTAAAAGTGTTTGTATACCGTCTTTACAAACAGTGTTTAATCAAAATGGTTTACATAACTAAATAAAAACCAAATGTAAATAAAGATTTAAATTTAAAAGAACATAAAGATTATCAAATTATAAAAGCTCAAAATTACAAAAATATATAATAAAAATAAAAATCTAAAACAATGAATAGTTTACATAAAAAATAAATCAATATATAATAATGTTGTGCCCTGTGTGATGGAGAAGTAGTTATGTTATTTAGTGTGTGATATATGGAAAGCAGATTGAAATAAATGTGTTTTTAGGGATTTTTTGAAGTGTTTGGAGTTGGATATGGATCTTAAAGAGTCTGGTAATGCGTTCCATAAGATTGGTCCAATGACAGAGAATGATCTTTTTCTGGTGATGTCAAGACGTGGCAGCTGCTGAACTTAGATGGATATTCAGCGGTCGCCACTTAGCTGGATAAGTCCTACTTATCCGGTTAAATGCTTTTTAAATATCGGGCTCTGTATTTTTGACTGCTATGTGAATGTGCTGCTGGATTGTAACTGTGTAACAACTTTATTCTTTTTATTGCAACTTTTAAAAAATTGGGTTTCAGTACATTTTATTGGAATGAAACTCACATTTGTGTATGAGGACTTTCCTTTTATTGATTATATCCTGATTCCTCAAGGACCTAGAAATACTGGTTTCACACCACCCTGTGGCTGTGCTAAATATTGCCTGGCCTCAGTAGCCCCAGTGATGCGCCCCTTTGCTATAGGAAGGGCCGGATAAAGGGGTTGCATGAATCACTGGTACTGACACACGCTGGCCAGGTAGGTTGCTGCACAGAAAACTATCATAGGGAGCTGCTCTGAGTCACAATTAGGATATGGTCTGATCAATGGAAACAGGATGAGGTTACTGGGGACGGGAGTGAGGGAAGTCTAAAAGCCATGCGTGATGGTGCTGACAGTTCATTTTGGTTTACAGAAAGTTGGGAGACAGGTGGATGCCATTTTTATAAGGGGAAACATCTGAAAACTGAGTATAAAAGCTTCATGAGGGCAAGTATGACATCCCTGTCCTAAGGATTTTGCAAGCTGAGTAGATATCACTACATACAGATGACAGCAGCAGAGTAGGGTTGAAGCAGTTACTAATTAGGGCTGCATGTTAATGAGCAGTGAAGGAAACTTTTAAGGAAAAATAAAAAGTTAAGAAAAAGATCACTCGTTTAAATGGTTGAGGTAATTAATTTTAAGCAAGAACTGAAAGATTACAAAACAGGTCAAGGTTCAAGAACTTTTTCTGGAACAAGCAGCTATGAACTTTATTTTGGCTCTAGAAACTGACTGGTTAAGTGATTTGAAAAGTCAAATAATAAAAAAAAAAAAAATTACGAAACCTTAAAGGGGGCGCTTCATGGTGAGCTGCACCAGTCAACCAATTCACTAGTTTGGATGCATTTCTAAGTTGCTGTTATGCTGCAGGAAAGTAACTTTGGAAAACAGCTGAAAACAACTTTTGCTGGCCTGTTTAAAAATCAAAGGCCTCCATGGAGTTTGACTGACTGTGGGCCAGTCATGGCTTTGCAGTGTCCTGTGTTCTTCGTGTCCCTCCCAGTGCTAATAAAACAGTGCCAAAGGGGAACAGGCAGCTGACATGGGACACTTTGAAATGGCAGCAGATGTGACTGGCAGCATTCCCAAGCCCTGATGGGAGTATTTCGCTCTCACGCAACAGCAGACAAAAGTCAACAAAAGGATGTCACCTTTATTAGAATTTAATAAAGCAAATGCAGACTTGGAATTTCATCATAGAGTAATGAAAGATCAATAAACAGGTTGTAGGTGATATGTTAACTAGTCCACGAAAAAAAAAAAAAAGTATTTGACAAGCTTTCAAGAGCTATACACATAGCACACAGCTCTTAAAAGCTAGTCCCAGGTGTACTTAGGGCCTGATTTATTAAGCTTTTCTCCCATAGACATTGAATGAGAGAAAAGTCTTATAAATCAGGCTGCTAAATTAATCCAAGAAAATATCACCTACCATTTATTTGACTTTTTTATTTCTACATATTCATGTGGATTAACATGGCAGCCACACTACTTTATTATACAGCAAGAACATGATAATCCTTCGCAGCACTATTTCCCTTAGCCTTGGTTATTTATTTATTTATGTTCCACCTTTCAGCCACTTTAAAGCAGATTACATTCAAGTACTGCAGATATTTAAGCAATGTTGCCTTCTCTCAATCACTATGTATTCTCTTGGAGCCAATATTTTTTCCATTATATATGCCTCAGTGCTTGTGCCTCTCGGACAAAGAATACAATTTCATGTCACAGTACCAAGAATCGTTCAGGGTAATGTCATGTCAATTCCTACCCTCTCTGAAGACATCAGTTCATACAGGAAGCAATCAGCTCATAACTATAATGTCAGTCTATGGGCCTGATTTACAAATTATTTTTTCCCCATAGGTACAGAATGGGAGAAAAGCCTCTGTTAATGAGGCCTTATATTTGATACTGTCAGGGTTGGGCTTTCAAACCAGAGGCCTAGACAACTGGGAGGCCAGTGCTTTGTCCTCTGAGCCACGTAAGTTAACACAAAGGTGGAAACCTTTTCCTTCTGACTCTGCTGGGGGAACCAGTGATCCCACCCCCAGGGAACTAGATTGGTCGTCAAGGAAAGGAATCGCTGAGGAAAGAGAAGATGTTCCAAGCAACTTGAAAGCTATTTAGCTGTGCTGTGAGACCTGGAGAGCGGGTTCCATGATGCCAGATGTAAAACACTGGATAATTCAATGTATATGAACCTGCTTGTGGCTGTCTAGACATGATGAACTTGGAAAGAGATCTGGTTGTGAGTACCTATTACCTGATGAGAATTACCTAAGACTAGAGCTGAAGATCCCTGGAACTAAAATTGAACTTGTCTGTTTTTGTGATCCACACTCGAGGAACGCTTATATTTGAATTGTTGAAATCCTGTGGTGTAAAGAACCTGTGTACATGAGTTGTTATCTCTGTCTTTAAATAAAGCTTCAAACTTGAAAGATTAGGGTTTCAATATACTGAAACCTGACAGATACATTGAAAATGCTTAAATCCCTCTCAGGCTGATTCAGTAAAGTGTGTTACCGCATGTTAGTGAATAGACACCATTAGAAATAATGGGAGTTGCAGGAAATCTGCAATCTCACACTTTATCACCAGGTAGTGAATCAGCCTGAAAATGTTTGAATAGCATTAGGTTTTATATGTATGCATCCTTGCTATTATAATATAAAATGTGTCCTCCTTTTTCCTGTATAGCAAAATCTTCATACTTTAAATACATCTATTATTCCATAGGACACATTGATGAAACTTGGTTACTCTGTTTCTTAAATATTTTAAATCTATAAATCACTTGTCCATAAAAATCCTCAGTGCAATGTACAACAATTTAAAGACACATACTATCCTAATACTAATAACCAGATAAAGCATACATACAGCTGCATATAAAACATCAGAACATTAAAGCACTAAAACAAACATATGGGCACATAAGATCAAAGGCAAACTAAAACACCACCACCAATTGCAAAAAAAAATCTCAAATTAAAAACCTGTTTTTTTAAAGAGCCATGTTTTCAGAACGCATCCAAACCTTAGGTAATCAGTTGTTAAATGGGCCTCACTTGGCAAGATATTCCAAAGCTGCAGTGCACACTAGAAAAGGTTTTCTCTGGAATTTCCACCAGTCCAATTTCTGATGGAAAGGAGAGACACAAGAAAGTTACTGGGATAATCTTAACATTCGGCCAGGCCTTATAAAGTCAGACAGTCTCTTAAGTAGACAGGAATTAAATAATTTAAAACTTTCAAAGCCAAGGTCAATGTTTTAAACTGTGCCCAAAAGAGCAACCAATGTAAGTTTTGTAAAATCAGGCCAATATTGTTTCTCACCTTACAGCCAGATAAAATCTGAGCCACCTCATTTTGTATTAACTGCAATCTCCTAATGTGAAATAAAGGTAATTAGTATACAAAACATTACAATTATCCAGCAGCATCATGACTAGAGCCTGAATTACAAATGCCAAATCTAGATTAAGGAATGGGCATAGCTGTTTTATCAAACACAGTTGAATAAGAGCAGACTTTGAAACTGCTAAAAATTTGTGGCTTTATAGACAAATTAGATTCTAAAATGATCCCCACATTTTGAACATTATGCTCTAGAGGCTGATCTTGTAAATAATCACATTAAAAGTATAAGATGGCGGGCCAAGCTGATGGCCCAGTGGGAGGCCTGCATTCAATTCCTGCCTTCTTGCTAGGCCAGTAGTTTGTAGGGGTGCTGCATAGGCAGTATGTCCCTCTGCAATCATCCTGGCCTGCTTCTGCTTCACATGCCTCCTCAAGTCCCGCCACTTGTGCATCAGCTCCCTGATGCTGCAATTGTGATAGAACACTGAGTTGCTAGCATGCCTAATCCTCTTCCAGATCTGCTCCTTCCTGTAGGCCCCCACTCTCTTGGACTAGAGACTGTATCTGGACCCGCATTACATGATCAATGAGCATGTCCATCTCCCCTGGTAGGAAGTTAGGTGGTCATTGCTCCATGTACCTGTGACATGGTGCAAGAAGGACAGTAAATGGGCAAAATATCATTTTGTAGGCAAAGTAATTTGCGCCCATCCACGTGTAGATAATGCACATAGGTGGGGCCAATCTGCACGCCTAGGAGTTGAGTGCATGGACAATTAAATTTGATGCGGAACATGTGCTGATTTGTGCGTGCTGGCATAAGAACATAAGAACATGCCATACTGGATCAGACCAAGGGTCCATCAAGCCCAGCATCCTGTCTCCAACAGTGGCCAATCCAGGCCATAAGAACCTGGCAAGTACCAAAAAACTAAGTCTATTCCATGTTACCGTTGCTAATGACAGTGGCTATTCTCTAAGTGAACTTAATAGCAGGTAATGGACTTCTCCTCCAAGAACTTATCCAATCCTTTTTTAAACACAGCTATACTAACTGCACTAACCACATCCTCTGGCAACAAATTCCAGAGTTTAATTGTGCGTTGAGTGAAAAAGAACTTTCTCCGATTAGTTTTAAATGTGCCACATGCTAATTTCATGGAGTGCCCCTTAGTCTTTCTATTATCCGAAAGAATAAATAACTGATTCACATCTACCCGTTCTAGACCTCTCATGATTTTAAACACCTCTATCATATCCCCCCTCAGCCGTCTCTTCTCCAAGCTGAAAAGTCCTAACCTCTTTAGTCTTTCCTCATAGGGGAGCTGTTCCATTCCCCTTATCATTTTGGTAGCCCTTCTCTGTACCTTCTCCATCGCAATTATGTCTTTTTTGAGATGCGGCAACCAGAATTGTACACAGTATTCAAGGTGCGGTCTCACCATGGAGCGATACAGAGGCATTATGATATTTTCCGTTTTATTCACCATTCCCTTTCTAATAATTCCCAACATTCTGTTTGCTTTTTTGACTGCTGCAGCACACTGAACCGACGATTTCAATGTGTTATCCACTATGACGCCTAGATCTCTTTCTTGGGTTGTAGCACCTAATATGGAACCCAACATTGTGTAACCATAGCATGGGTTATTTTTTCCTATATGCATCACCTTGCACTTATCCACATTAAATTTCATCTACCATTTTGATGCCCAATTTTCCAGTCTCACAAGGTCTTCCTGCAATTTATCACAATCTGCTTGTGATTTAACTACTCTGAACAATTTTGTGTCATCTGCAAATTTGATTGTGTCACTCGTCGTATTTCTTTCCAGATCATTTATAAATATATTGAAAAGTAAGGGTCCCAATACAGATCCCTGAGGCACTCCACTGCCCACTCCCTTCCACTGAGAAAATTGTCCATTTAATCCTACTCTCTGTTTCCTGTCTTTTAGCCAGTTTGCAATCCACGAAAGGACATCGCCACCTATCCCATGACTTTTTACTTTTCCTAGAAGCCTCTCATGAGGAACTTTGTCAAACACCTTCTGAAAATCCAAGTATACTACATCTACCGGTTCACCTTTATCCACATGTTTATTAACTCCTTCAAAAACGTGAAGCAGATTTGTGAGGCAAGACTTGCCTTGGGTAAAGCCATGCTGACATTGTTCCATTAAACCATGTCTTTCTATATTTTATGTTCTGTGATTTTGATATTTAGAACACTTTCCACTATTTTTCCTGGCACTGAAGTCAGGCTAACTGGTCTGTAGTTTCCTGGTTCGCCCCTGGAGCCTTTTTTAAATATTGGGGTTACATTTGCTATCCTCCAGTCTTCAGGTACAATGGATGATTTTAATGATAGGTTACAAATGTTTACTAATAGGTCTGAAATTTCATTTTTTAGTTCCTTCAGAACTCTGGGGTGTATACCATCTGGTCCAGGTGATTTACTACTCTTCAGTTTGTCAATCAGGTCTACCACATCTTCTAGGTTCACCATGATTTGATTCAGTCCATCTGAATCATTACCCATGAAAACCTTCTCTCGCTGATTTGTGTACCTTCTCTCGCTGATTTGTCCATCTGAATCATTACCCATGAAAACCTTCTCTCGCTGATTTGTGCACCTCTAATGAACATTAATTAAACCTAGATGAGTTAATTAGGCAGAGGGTTTAGAATGGTGATTCTCCACCCTCTCAGCACACACCTTGCCCCAAGTGTTAATAACATCCACCGTGAAATGCCTGAGGAGGTTTAAACAATCAAGGGGAGGCTTTTCAAGCTTATGTTTAATCATTGTAGAGAAATTAACATCTGACTGCCTTGGAGTGTGGAGGAGTGGATTGATTATCACTGGTGCATGATTGAGATGATATTCTCGGTGACCTTGCAATCCAGATCCTGTATTCTTCACAAGGCTTACTATGTGGCCAATACCTGGACTGGACTTGTGCATGCAGCTGCTATTGGAGCAACACAAATTAGTTCAAGTAACTCTGGTGTGGAAATTGAAGCCTAGAAGACTTGTCTATTTTCTTTATCAGCTCATGGCCATTTATGTAGAACGTCTGTAATTCCTATTTTGTTGTATGTGTCCTTTCTCTCTAAAAGGATCCATGCCAGATATTAGATTTCACAAGTCTTTTCTTGTTCCCTCCCATCCCTATGTGATGTAAATTCTCTAGCAATGAGAACTGGCTGTGGAAAATTCCAAATCACCTGAACCTCTAGCTGCTATACTAGCTCTGTTAAATATCTTCAGGCAAGACTGTATTCTACCCCATTGCATGTTGAACACATTGAAGAGGTTGAGGGGGCCTGCATTGTAGAGAGAGTTGTGGCTTTCTGCTGGAAACTGCCTGAAGCCCTCTAAAAAGTATGATCTAAGATATTTTTTGGGTTCTTCAATAAAAGGATTTTGCTGGCCTAAAGAATATGAGCATGTGGATGGGTGAAATGGGTTAAAATTATGGATATTGAAGAATCTAATTTATTTTATTTTTATTATTTTCAGCAAATACAAGTAAGAAAACACTTACTTCCAGAAAATGAAAATGACATATCAAATATAAAAGGAAAAGCAATCCAAAAGGAAATCCTGCACATATATGAACATTTTCCAATTAAGTAGTAAAGTAAGGGGGGAGGGGCAAAACATATGGGAGATATAGGTAATCCCGTACAAGAAACAGGCTTAACGTGATTAAGGCTTCACTTCCTTATGGATCTTCTTTTGACCTAGGTATTGTCAAGAGACAATATAGTTATACTCCTGGAGTTAATGAAAGATTTAAGTTGCTCGGGTAGAAAAAAAACAAAACATTAATTCTGAGAATGTGTGTAATACATTTACGCTTTGCGCTGCCCACTCTTCTGCAACGAAGCCTACCTCTCTGAGGCCCACTCCTCCACCACGCGCCGCACAGCCGACCCGCTCCCGCCCCTTCCCCACCGGATGAGACAGAGACACAACCAGAAGGGACCAAAAGTGCAGCTTACCACGTGAGAGAGAGAAGGAAGGAAAAACACTGAAAGACACCCCCGCTGAAAAATCTAACAAAGAAAAGACGCCGACCCTCAAGCCACCGAAAACAGGAGAGAGTGTGAAAAGAAGAGAAATGAAAGAAACAAAAGTAAGAACCACGCCGGCATGCAGTACCACCCACCTGCCCTCCCTGCGCCCCCAGGCCTCCAATCAGACCTGGGAGCCGTGTCCTACTGACGCCTGGGAGGCCGGCCCTGCTCTGCCCTTTAAATCTGCAATTTCATCCTTGGCGCCGCACGCCGGGCGTCGCGAGCACAAAGGAGCACGACCTAAGGGGCCTGCCCCTTAGTGCGCCCCTTCGTGTGACCCTTTGTGGATACCATCAAATTTATCTCATAGCTTACTATTTGCCACTCTTTCTACCGCAGAAAATCTTTACAACTCTCCCCCTTCAGAAAACACCCTCCTCTACCCTCGACTCCCATGAGATTAGTAAGACCCTAACTCCAATTTTTGGGAGATGCACTTGTCCCCTCCCTCACCCCTACTATCCAGGACTTACTCCGGAAGTGTTCCCCACTTCCCTCCTCCACTCCCTTTCCCTTCCCACCCACTCTCTTACTATTTCCCTCTTCCTCCGCACCATTTCTAAACCCCCCTCAGTGTTGCTACTATGCACACCTCCCTCATCCCCACCATCAAACACTATCCCCTAGCATTCCATCTTCCTTTCCCCAAACTCCCAATAAAGCACCATAGAAACCTCCTTCCCATCATGACCACTCCCCTCACACAATTAATAGGCCTTTCCACCTTCCTAATCCTCCTCCTCCTCCTAAATGCCCAATCTATTTCCAAAAAAACCTCCTTAATCTACAACATACTCACAGATGACAAACCAGACATACTAGCCATCACTGAAACATGGCTGAAGGAAACAGACACCGCCCTCATCAATCAACTTCCAATTGACACCTATGATATCTTCTCCATCCCCAGACCCAAAAAAATAGGAGGCGGCCTCCTCCTAGCAGCAAAAAAGGCTATAAAACTCTCACACAAACCCATTCCTTCTCCTCACAAACTAGAAATCAGTATATTCACCACTCCAAACCTTCAAGTCTGCTTAGCTTATGCCCCCCCAGGACTCCTCGAAAAGAACCCCTCCCTCATAACCGAATACATCTCCAAACACATCAACTGTCATTCACCCGCTATCATCCTAGGAGACTTCAACCTCCATGTTGATGCCTCTTCCAAATCTCCATCCTGTGACGCCATACTAACTGCACTGGATGCGCTAGGATTCAAACAACTTATATCTAACCCCACTCACCAAGCTAGTCATACCCTTGACCTCATTTTCACTAATTCCGGAATCCAATCTAGCATTCCTACACTCTCCCCCATCCCCTGGTCCGATCACTACCGCATTGACTTCACCTGTATGATAAATAACACCCCGGTACTACTACAATCCAACAAAAAAACCATTCACTTTAGGCAACCAAGAGCAGCTTATAGCTGCTCTCACCACCGAACTGAACAAAATTGACCTCACTAATGCTGAAACTGTGCTTAACTCCTGGAGCCAATGTACTGACTCCATCGCTAATAAACCCTGCCCCATGCAATCTCGTGTGATTGACCCGGCAAAATCAAAAAAACAACCGTGGTACACTTCTGAGTTAAAAGCCATGAAGCACAACCTCAGAAAATTAGAAAGAAGCTGGAGAAAACCCCACACTCCTACACAGTTAACCACCTTCAAATCTTTCCTACACACATACAGAACAACTATTGAAAAAACAAAAAGAGACTTCTACTCACGTAAAATCCACCACCTCCAATTTAACCCTCATGCCCTCTTTGAATTAGTAAACAGTTTAACTAAATCCTCCCCTAATTTCGCACCCTCAGACATAGATAATCAAGACAAATGCGACAACTTGGCCAATTATTTCCACAAGAAAATTGTCAACATTATGTCCCGTTTCCCCTCCAGTCAGGTACCTACCAATGTCGTCCTCGACCATACCTACACAAGCCTACCCTCCTTCGATGCCACCTCCACTTTGGAAGTCAACTCGATCATAAAGAAAATGAAACCTTGCTCATACCCATCTGACACCCTCCTCACAAAATCACTACTCTCTATCCCGGACACTTGCCAAGCCAATTTCCAATACTATCAACAGATCTATCACACTTGGCACTATTCCCAAAAATCTCAAACATGCCATCATCAAACCTACCTTGAAAAAACCCACACTTGATCCTTCCGATCTCGCTAACTATAGCCCCATTTCAAACCTTCCCCTATTAACCAAAATATTAGAAAAGTCTGTCAATCGTCAACTAACTGAATACCTTGATGAAAATAATATTCTTTCTCAGTCCCAATACGGCTTCCAGCGACATCATAGCACTGAGACATTACTTGTCTCCCTATCTGACTACATCCTTAAAAACCTTGACAAAGGTCTCTCCCATATTCTGATTCTTCTTGACATTTCCTCAGCTTTCGATACAGTCAACCACAAAATACTAATAGAACGCCTTACTGACATTGGCTTCAAGATACAGCTCTCCAATGGTTTCAATCCTACCTACAGGACAGACAGTACAGTGTCCAAATAGGTAGCCACACCTCCAAACCAATCCCCCTTACACAAGGTGTGCCTCAAGGCTCCTCTCTCTCTTCTACTCTGTTTAATATCTATCTCCTTCCCCTCTGTAACCTTCTATCTAAACTTGGCCTCCCGCACTTCATCTATGCTGATGATGTGCAAATTCTTATACCTGTACATGACACTCTTCTCAAAGCCACTGAGATCTGGAACTCCACCTTACCTATCATTAACTCTCTCTTGACAAACAACTTCCTTGCACTTAACACTGCTAAAACAGAGCTTCTCCACATTGCTCCACAAAACTTTCCCCCACCCATTCCATCAAACACCTTCCCTTCCTCCACTGCCTCCAACCAACAGGTGCGTAGCCTTGGCATTACCATTGATATCCATTTTTCCCTCAAAAAATTCATTAATAATACAATCAAATCCTGCTACTTTAAACTTAATTTACTTAAAAAACTGAAACCCCTCTTACACCTCACTATACTACAGGCCTCACTATACTACAGGCCTTCATCCTATCTAAAATTGACTACTGTAATGCTCTCTTCCTTGGACTACCCAAAAACACGCTGCAACTGCTTCAACTTCTCCAAAACGCTGCTGCCCGGATTTTAACCAACACCCATAAACGTGACCACATCACTCCCGTACTCCAACACTTGCACTGGCTTCCAGTTACTGCAAGGATTAGGGATGTGAATCGTTTTTTGACGATTTAAAAGATGGTGCCGGCCATCCAGTGTTCCTACCATGTGACAGGGGCCGGCCAATGGCACGGATTCCCTGTCACATGGTAAGGATAAAGGGCCATCGGTGCCATTTTTATTATCGCAGCTGATGGCCCGAGAGCAGGAGATCGCTCCCCGCACCCCCACTGGACCACCAGGTAATTTTAAAACGTTTTTTGGGGGTTCGGGAGAGTGGGGGAGGGTTTTTTTGTTATCGGATCGGGTGCAGCCGATAACAAAAAAAAAAATCGAGCCGGACAATAAAAATTTTAAGATTTGAATCGGAACCGGAACCGATCAGATTCCGGTTCCAATTCACATCTCTAGCAAGGATAACCTACAAAACACTCACTCTAATTCATAAAGCCCTCTACAGCCAAAATATGCATTGGTTTAATGAACACCTCACATTTCACAACTCAAGCAGACCTACAAGACAGCAACCCAAAGACTCTAAGCTTAGCTCTACTAAAGCCTGGGCACTATCTTTAGCTGCCCCTGCGCTCTAGAACAAACTCCCCCCTTCACTATGACAAGAAGCATGCCCAAAAAAATTCAAAAAAGACCTGAAAACTTACCTGTTCATACAAGCTTTCTCTGAACACCCCTCTCTCCCATAACACCCTCTCATCTTGCACTCTCGTCTTGACTGTCAAATATGACTGTTACGGTCCCGGGCCGTGCCCCGGTCCCTCCACCTACCTCGGGGGCGGCCCGGGCCGTTTTGGGGGTTCCTTTGGCCTGCAGGCCCTCCAGCGCGTCTCTCCCTCCTCGGGAGAGATGTCGACGGTCCAGCGCGGCTGGTCCCGCCCCCTGACGCGCGTGTGCGCGGGGAGGAGCTCCACTTAAAGGGGCCAGCGCGGGAAAACCTCAGTCCTGCTGTAGGTGACGTCAGACGCCCTCAGGGTATAAGTACTCTGCACCTAGATCACTCCAGTGCCTTGCAACGAGGTTCCTCAGGTTCCCTGATCACTAGTTGCTGCGTTCTCCTGGATTGCTCTTTGTTCTCGACCTGGCTTGACTCCTGACTCGTTCTCCGTCTTCGTCCCTTGGCTCTGGTATCTGCTTCTGACCTCTGGTTCCGACCCGGCTTCGTCCACAACTTCACCTTCAGCTTCCGTCCCTGGCTTGGCTCGCTCTGACCTCTGGCTCCGACCTGGCTCCGCCCACGACTCCGTCTTCTGTCTCATCCCTGGCTTGGTTTCTCCTCCGACTCCCGGCTTCCGACTCAGCTTCCTTCCTGGACTCCATCCTTGGGCTTTGCTGCTCCTCTGGTACCTGGTCCTCACTGGCCCAGAAGATTCGCCTAAGTCCCAGCGGCCGGGCCCCTATGGGCGCCTCCTGGGGGGGCTCCGGCTTCCAGGGTGAATCTCCAAAAGTCCCAGCGGCTGGACTCCTACGGGCTCCTCCTGGGGGAGAACCGGCTTCCAGGGTGAAGACTCTTCAGTCACCAGGGCCCAATGTCGTCCGTCCTCTCAGCCACTGCCAAGTCCTTGGTCGCGTAGGACTCCACCTTGTCCCAGTGCCGAAGCCTTCCCTGAGTCCTCCGAGCCGCCTCCCGGTTGGGACGCTTGCTGAGGTCCTCCACAGCGCACCATCTTCTGTCCCAACTGGCCCAAGGGTCCACAACCGTAACAATGACTCTTCTGTAAATAATTTCTTTTGTATATATTGACCTTTATTAAGCCCCTTTGGGCACACTATTTGTTTTATATCTGTAAATTGTTAAATATTTATGCATATCTTTATAGATTTCAGTTCCTTGTTTTCACTGTAAAGCGCTTGTTGCTAAGTTTTGTTCCATGTAAACCGATGAGATGTTCCCAACGTTCATCGGTATAGAAAAACTTAGAAATAAATAAATAAATAAATAAATATCTTAGAACAAAGGAGAACCCCAAAGCTACTATCTGTGGTTTTAGAAGAAGAAAATCATGTCTCCTTTCCTGTGTAGCACGAGCAAAGTCTGGATAAATACGGACTTCCTGATTAAGAAAACAAGCTGTTATGTTTTTAAAATATCTTCTCATGACCTCACTTAGTTCCTGCTCAGAAACAAACGAGACTAAGAGAGTAGCTCGATCATATATCTGAACCGTTAGAATTTTCCAAAAATTGGGTAAAATTTTCTATCATCTCAGGATGATTTTGAAGAGACCTCTCCTTTATGGAAACAGGCAAGAAAAACAATTTATTAATACAAGGTGTTTTCCCATCTTCAAACTTAAGTATTTACAGGAAATAATTTTTTAGGGTATAGTAAGGATCTTCCGCCAGCACCTTGGGAAAATTCAGAAAGCGTAAATTTAAATGCCTTGAATAATTTTCCAAATATTTTATTCTACGAGAAACGTTGCCAAGATCTTTAATCATCTTCATGTTGCAAGTCTGAATCTTGGAAATAGAGGATTCCATCGTCTCTAATTGAGATTTAAAGCCATTAATTTGACCATCAACTTTAGTTTCCAGGGATTCTAACTTTGTAGTAAGGTTCTCTTGGGATTAATGATGGTGAATGTTCAAAAGTCAATAAATAACCTCACTAAGACTGTCCAGGAAGCCTTAAAAAATAATACCTATATAGAGGAAAAAATAGATAAGCTAGAAAAGAAAGTAAATTCTTCTGATTTAAAAATAGAAGAAATTCAGAAAGTTCAAACAAATTTGATAAAATCCGTGGTAGAAAATGAAGGGAAAATTGAGCTTTTGGAAAATCAGAATAGGAAATTCTGATTTCCTATTCCTAAGAGTGTTAAATTTTCCAAAAATACATCTAGCCTCACTGGTGGATTTTTTCAATAGTTATCTGAAGAACATCTTGAAGTATTCTGATAATTCTATTCCTACACTATCTAAGATTTATCTTCAACAATTACAAGATGAGAAAGATCAACAAAATCAAGGAAACTTGAATTTAACTGACTTCCTGGAAAAATCTTATGAGGCACATGTTGATAATAGGGCAACATTATTGGTTCAATTTACATCTCTCCTAGAGAGTGATGCTGTATTGAAACAACATTTTAAATATCAAAAACAAAATTTTTATGGGTTTCCAATAAGAATATTCCCTGATGTTACCCGAGTAACCCAACTGAGACGTAAAAACTTTATTGCTTTAAGAAAAGAAGTATTAGATAGAGGTGCGCAATTTACTTTAAAGTATCCGTGCAGATGCTTTATAAAGCACAGATATAGTATATATCTTTAATAATCCAGAACAGCTTCAAATTTATTTAGATACTCACCCTTAGATACTGTTTTAAGTGGGAACAAATGATGTTTAATGTGGAAATAAGACTAGAATATTGTGCTGAAGTTGTTTTTTGTAATTTGCTCCATGTCAACTTAGCTTGTAGGTTCTCCAGTTCTTTTTTAATTTCCTATGTTTGGATGTTATGTAATATTATTTGGAGCAAATATGGATTTCATTGGAATATCTGTATGATCATAAGTATCCATAACTTGTCTGTATTTAAAATTAAAATGCAATAAAAATAAAATTAAAAAAAAAAAAAACCCTTGCCTTTGACATGCTCTGTGCCATATGTGCATTTATGGCCGTGTGTGCGGCCATTTTAAAATCTACCTTTTACATTGTGTAACTACAGCAAAGGTTATTTTTCCCTATATGCATCACCTTGTACTTGTCCACATTAAATGTCATCTGCAAATTGGAAGCCTGATCTTCCAGTCTCACAAGGTCCTCCTGCAATTTATCACAATCCGCTTTACTCTGTGTCATCCATAAATTTGATCACCTCACTGTCTCCTGTTACACTTGTGGGATCAGTCTTTTGCCTGATCTATTTTCGGCTTATTTACTCTTTTTTGATCCATTTTTGGAAACCTTCCCTGTGACAGTACCCCTTCACAGAGGATTTGGGGAATTCCTGTGTAAGGTTAGATCAGGGGTAGGAAAGATTCTGCTGCTCTCATCTCTAGAGGATAGATCAGTCAGTGACCCAATGCAGAAGAGTTCCACGCTTGTTGGTTTTCGTCATTGACAATCCTCTCATTTTAGGAGACAAGGAAGATTTTTCCGCCCTTCCTCTCTTGTTTTGCTTTTTTCTCTTTTGAGCAAAAGTCTATTTTTGTTCCTTTTGGAACTGAGTGCCCTTAGTACCAGGGACCCAGTTTCCAATCCATTGGGAGGAGAGGTGTCTTTCACCTAGAAAGAACCTGAGGAGTAGAGGTTTCATCAAGAGAGAAATGGATTCCTGTCCATTACCAGAGGGAAGGAGTTGAAGGTATTGTTTAAGAGTTGTCTTTTCTATTGACCTAAATGTGCTGTATTTGAGTGGAGAGTGCCCACTGGTGCTTTCAGAAGGATATCTAAGATAATTAAGAAGACTGCAGGAAAGTTATGAGAATTGGGACTTGCTGTGTTCTAATTAGTAATATGGGACTAAATTCTAACCATTATATAATGGGGAGAAGCTTGAGATAAATTGGGGAGTAGAAGGATTGTGCTTTTTTCAATCTATGTAATTGAAAGGAGAAGGCGATCAATTGTTAAGGAATTTACTTCCATAAATTCGGTATAGCACTATCCCATTGGTTATCCTCAATCCACCATATCTCTGAGATGCCAATTAAGTCTATGTCATCATTCACTGCTATAGACTTTAATTCTCCCATCTTACTTCTTAGACTTCTGGCATTAGCATATAAACATTTCAAAGTGTGTTTTTTGTTTGCATTTACATTCTGCTTTTCAGTTGAAAGGGAAAAATTGGAATCTTTTAGCTCAGGGGAGTTTTTAATTATAGGCACTTGGACTACTTTTCTTATTATTGGAACCTCTCTGTTGGGATGCCCTAACTCTAATGCTTCATTAGTATCCTTTGAAGATACCTCCCTCCGAACCATGCGCTGCTGAGCGACTGTCTGCTTTCCCCTTTGTTCTAGTTTAAAAGCTGCTATATCTCCTTTTTAAAAGTTAGCGCCAGCAGCCTGGTTCTACCCTGGTTAAGGTGGATCCCATCCCTTCAGAAAAGACTCCCCCTTCCCCAAAAGGTTCCCCAGTTCTTTACAAAACTGATTCCCTCTTCCTTGCACCATTGTCTCATCCACGCATTGAGACTCCAGAGCTCTGCCTGCCTCTGGGGACCTGTGCATGGAACAGGGAGCATTTCAAAGAATGCTATGCTGGAGGTTCTGGATTTCAGCTTTCTATCTAAGAGCCTAAATTTGGCTTCCAGAACCTCCCTCCCACATTTTCCTATGTCATTGGTGCCCACATGTACCAGAACAGCCGGCTGCTCCTGAATACTGTCTAAAATCCTATCTAGATGACGCATAAGGTCCGCCACCTTCACACCAGGTAGTCATGTTATCAGGCGACACTCATGTTCACCAGTTACCCAGCTGCCTACATTCCTAATAATCAAATCACCAACTATGACGGCCGACTTAACCCTTCCCTCCTGGGCAGTAGCCCTAGGAGACACATCCTCGGTGCGACAGGACAAAGTACCAACTGGAGAGCAGGTCCTTGCTACAGGATCATTTCCTGCTGCACCAGGTTGATGCTGTCCAATCATGAGACCTTTCTCCTCCAAGGCAGCACCAGAGCTGCCAGTCTGAAGTTAGGACTTGGCTACTATGTCCCTGAATGTCTCATCTATATACCTCTCTGCCTACCTCAGTGCCTCCAGGTCTGCAGCTCTAGCCTCCAGAGATTGGACTCGTTCTCTGAGAGACAGGAGCTCTTTGCATTGGATGCACATTTACAGTTTCTCACCAGTGGGTAAAAAACCATACATGTGACCCTTGAATCAAAAGACTGGGAGGTCTCCCTCTTGCTGCTGGACTGCTGCCTTCATCTTAAATTTGTTCAGTTCCTAGTTAAGTTTTAGGTTGCTATGGGAGTAGGAATGTGTCTAATTAGCATCTTTAAATGTATTAGTGTATTCACTATAAGTAACCTACAAGGGAATGATCAAACTCTTGATAAGGTGTGGGGAATTTCTGAGTTTAAGTTAAAAGGCTGATATTTTTAAAAAAAAATTTTTAAGAGTGAAAGTGACACCTGCCTATAAATTAAAGGATGAGCTAGGGGTGAGTGGGAAATCAAAACACACAAACTTCTGTTTGTTTCCTGCCTTTCTGACTACTTATTTAAAACAAAACACACAAACACACTAAATAATATACCCCAATAGTTTACTTCTCCCCAATACTGTTACGTTTTAAAAATTTCTCCAAGCAGTGCTTACTGATTCTTTCCAGCCATCAGTAAAGTGATCCTCTCCTCTCAGTGCTCCCACTGGATTGTGGTAAATTATGTTCCTGTTTGCATTTCTCCTTCAGTTCTTCTGCCTCGTCTCACATGGCAGAAATTTTGAAACAGAAAGAACTAGTTGATTCAGTCCTGAGAACCAAGGAGCCCTCAGGTGCAGGTAATAATGTTGTGAGTCTTGGCCGCAGCAGGCCCACAACCGGCCCAACTCACCCCCGGTGCCCAGGTCCCGGATCTGGCCCTTTCTCTCTAGCAGTGGTAGGCTCCTACCACGTCCCCAGGTTCCTCTGGCTGCTCCGCGGCATCATTCGGTCCCAGTCAGATCTCCCCACATGTGCGTATGGGAGACGCCGCCACCTTGTAATTCCTGCCATTTGCCTTGGCGCACGCGCACCTCTTTCATCTTTAAAGGGGCTGTGGCGGAAAACCTTCCCGCAGCCCCAGATGATGACGTTGCCGGGCCCTGCTATTTAAGGCAGGCCCCGCCACTTGGACTTTGCCTTGGCAACAGGTCTCCATGTTTGTCGTGTGCTTAGTTGCTACTCCTTCGTTCCTGTTCCTGTTCCTGTGCTCGTTTGTTCCAGACCTGCGTTCCTGTTTCCAGTTCCTGAGTTCCAGTACCTGCTACCTGCTTCTGATTACCTTGGACGGATTCCTGACTTTGACCCTTGCTACTCCTGACTACGCTTTTGGACGGATTCCTGGCTTTGACCCTTGCTACTCCTGACTACGCTTTTGGACGGATTCCTGGCTTTGACCCTTGCTCGCCCTTGACCATGCTTTGGATGCATTCCCAGCTCTGACCTCTGCTCGTACCTTCACCTTGTCTCCAGCCGCCTACCCTGACTTCAGTCAACACCTGACTTTGTTTCCAGCTGCCTGTCCCGACTCCAGCTTGGACCTGTCTCTGTCTCTTGCAGATTATGTGGACTTGGCCTCTTTTAGGCTCCTGCCTACTTACAAGCCCGGACTTAACTTGTTCCTGTCCGCTAGCCTGCCTCAGCCTGTCTGGGCTTTTGGATCCAGGCCTTGTCTTGGACTCAGGTCCTTCGGACCCTGAGTCTCAGCTGCTTCCTGGCCCCCGGTTCTGAACATCTTCCTCGAGATCAACCACGTGGAGGCCCGCCTAAGACCAGCCAGCCCCGGTACCCAAGGGCTCAACCTGCGAGGAACGAGGGCTGGTATTGGCGAAGCTCCAGTCGGCCTCCACTTCCCGGTCTGCTCTGCTTCCCCTTGGGTAGCGTCAAATCCACCTCGGGCCAAGGGTCCACCTCCTCAACAATAAACTGCTATCAAGATCAGCTATGATTGGTAGGAAAGCAGCATGTGCCTTCTCTGAATCTCTCCTGAACATAAAAGGCTCAGGAAATAACTCCAGTCCTGCTGTACTGAAGCCACTTCAGATTTCTGTTCTCAGCACAGCTGCATTTCTGCCTTCTGGGAAATCCTGTGCGTCTGTCAGTCACTATGCACAGTGAAAATACCTTTAGCATCATCTGCACATTCTATCTTAACTTCCCAGCCTGAAGGAATAGTAGTAATGCCATCTGCAATCCTGCCAGTCTCAGCGATGCTTCAGCTCCAGGAGGAGTCCATTCCATCTATCCACTCCAGAAGAGATCCAGCTCAGCAGATCCTCTTTTGAGGAATTCCAGTTCAGTTATTCCAGTCAGCCAGTGCCAAAAAACACTGTTTCAGACAACCTGTGCCAGAAAGATGCTGTTCCTGCTAGCCAGTGCCAGAGAGATGCTGTTACAACCAGCCAGTGCCCAAGGGACACTGTTCCAGCCATCCAGCGTTATGACCGTCGGTCGCAGACGGCTGCGACCGCTATTACTCACTTCATTTTATTTATTTATTTATTTATTTATTTTGTATACCGACATTCGATCGAGATATCACATCGGTTTCCAGATAACTAAAGGAATAGGGTGGTAACAGCCCTATTTTACATTATAACATGGTATTAAATAGATATAAGAATATTTTACATTATAACATGGTAATAAATATAACAAGAATATTTTACATTATAACATGGTAATAAATATAACAAGTTGTAACAGAACTAACAGGAGTACATGGAACATTAGACTATAGTATATAACATATATACATAACTGGCTTGTTGATGAGGATAAATTATGGTAAGGAGAGCAGGGAGTGTAGAGGGGGTAGGGGAGAGGAAGGGATGAGTGGGAGGAAGGTAGTGATAGGGAGGGAAAGGGTGGTGGGAGATGCTTGTGTAGGGAGGGAAAGGTGTGGGGCGAGATGCTTGTGGAGGGGGCATGGAGTGGATGGTGCGAATTGGGCGGGTTATGTGTCGGGTGGGAAAGCTTTTAAAAATAGCCATGTTTTGAGGTGTTTTTTGAAGACTTGCAGTGAAGGTTCGTTTCTGAGACAGGTGGGGAGGGTGTTCCATAAGGTGGGGCCCGCTATTGTTATGGCTCGTTTGCGGGTGACGTTGAGGTGTGCAGCTTTGAGATTGGGGACGGCTAGGAGTCCAGTGTTGGTGGATCTGAGAGTTCTTTGAGTAGGGTAAGGTTGTATTCCGTTGTTTAGCCAGTCCATTTTGTTGTTGTTTATTTTTTTGTGCATGAGGGTGAGGGTTTTATACTGGATTCTTTGTGTAATGGGTAGCCAGTGGAGTTCTTTGAGCGTGGGTGTGATGTGAGGGGATTTTTTGTTGTTAGAGATGATTCTGGCGGCAGCGTTCTGTAGAACTTGGAGGGGTTTGATGTGTATTTCTGGTAGTCCGAGGAGGAGGGAGTTGCAGTAGTCGAGTCTTGACAAGATAATTGATTGGAGGACTGTTCTGAAATCGTGCTCTTGGAGAAGGGGTTTGAGTTTTTTTAATGTCTGCAGTTTGAAGAATCCATCTTTGATTGTATTGGAGATGTGTCGTTTAAAGTTGAGTTGGCTGTCAATTGTTACGTCTAGGTTTCTTGTGGACGGCGTGAGTGATGTTTGTGAGATTTGTGGCACTCCCGGGTTGATTGAGTTTCCTGGGTGGTCAGAGGGGGTGCACTTGAGTGGATAGGAGGGATGGTCATCGTGGATGTGAATGATTTCTGTTTTGGCTTGGTTGAGACATAGTGATAATTGAGATAGTAAATGGGATAAGTTTGAGCTGAGTTTGTTCCATTTTTCCATAGTGAGTTGAATGGAGTTGTTTATGGGGAGTAATATTTGTATGTCGTCTGCATAGACAAAGTAGGTGAGGTTTGCCTCTGATAGGTATTTGCATAGTGGGATGAGATATATGTTGAAGAGGGTTGATGATAGGGAAGAACCTTGTGGGACTCCATGAGTGAGGGGCACTTGTGAGGATTCAGATGAGTTCATCTTGACGATGTAAGATCTGTTTGAGAGGTAGGATTTGAACCACTTGATTGTGGTGTCTTGGAGACCAATTTCTTTAAGTCTGGTGAGGAGTGTTCTGTGATTGATGGTGTCGAAGGCGGCTGATATATCAAGAAGTATCAGGAGGAACGATTTGCCTTTGTCGCGGCCTTTGAGGATGGTATCGGTGAGGGAGAGGAGGAGGGTTTCAGTGCTGAAGAGTTTTCTGAAACCATGTTGTGCAGGCTGAAGAACATTAAAGGTTTCAAGGTGGTCTGTGAGTTGATTGTTGACTGTTTTTTCGATGATTTTTGCTAGGAATGGGAGGTTGGAGACTGGTCTGTAGTTTGCTGGGTCGGATTTGTCGAGTTGAGGCTTTTTGATGATTGGTTTGATGATGGCGTTTTTGAGTTTTTCTGGGAAGATTCCTTGTTCTAGGGATAGGTTGATGATGTAGGTTATTGGTTTGACAATAATCTCTCTGATGAGTTTTAGGGTTTTGATGGGGATGGGGTCTAAGGGATGGGATGCAGGGTTGGTTTTTCTGATGATAGGTTCAATTTCTGTGGTAGCAACAGGAGTGAATTGTGACCATGAGTGGATAGGAGGGGGGGTGTCAATTAAGTCATTGTGGGTTTGCGGAATCTTGGCAATGATGTTGTTGACTTTATCCTTGAAGAAATGTGCTAGTTTTTCACTGGAGATGTTGCTGGGGTTTGGCGTATTGTCATTTTGGATGGGGTTGGTAAGGTCTTTGACATAGGCGAAGAGGGTCCTTGGGTTAAATTGGTAATCGTGAATTCTTGATGTGTGGAAATTACGCTTTGCTGTGTTAAGGTCAGTTGTATAGTTGTGTAGTAGTGTTCTGTATTTGTCTTTCAGGTTTGAGGTGGGGGTTCGTCTCCACTGTTTCTCAGTCTGTCTCAGTGTTCGCTTTGAGGTTTTCAGTTCTGGGGTGTACCAAGGTGTTCTTTGCTTTGTGGATTGTTTTATTTCCTTTTTTATCATGGGGCATAATGTATTGGCTATGTCTGCGTTGATAGATATCCAGGAGTTTGTGGCTGTGTTGGCGTCATTTAAGTTGATTGTTTTTAGTGCCTCAGGTAACAGTTTGGTGATGTCTTCACTGGAGCATGGTTTGGTGAATTCGATGATTCGGTTGTTTGTTTGTAGTGGGATTGATTGGAGTTGAAGCTTGGCTTGGATGAGGCTGTGATCAGACCATGGGGTGGGGGTTGTAGATGGTGGTTCAGTTGCAGATATTTTGTTGTTTATGAATATTAAGTCCAGGGTGTGTCCTGATTTTTGGGTGGGTGAGTTGATGATTTGGGTGAATCCGATGGCAGACATGGTGGATAGGAGCAGTTCGCTTGTGGGGGATGGAGGGTGGGTGTCGATGTGGAGGTTAAAGTCTCCTAGTATTATAGCTGGTTCTTGTAAGTTTATGTGGGTTGTGATGGATTCAATCAGGGGGGAAAGGTTGTGCTGTAGGCAACCAGGAGGTGCATATAGGAGGAGAATTTGGAGATGTTTTGATTTGAATAGGTTGGTCTCGATAGGGGGTGGTAAGTTTAGGGAGTGGGAAGAGAATTTAAGTTTTTTGTGAGCTAGGAATAGTAGGCCACCTCCCTTTCTTTTGTTTCTGGGTATGGAGAAAATATTGTATGTGTTTTTGGGCAGTTGATTGAGTAGGACTGTGTCAGAATGTTTCAGCCAAGATTCGGTTATACAGAATATGTCTGGTTGGTCATCTGTGAGTATGTCATGGATGATTGGGATTTTTTTGGTGATTGACTGTGCATTAATGAGGAGTAGAGTAATGAGTGTGATTGTGGTATAGGGTATGTTAGGGTTGGTGTGAATTTTGGTGAGACGTCTAGTGGTGGGTGTGGATTTAGGAGGGTGGTGGTTGTTGTGGCGATGGGTTAGTTTGGGGATGTATTGGGCTGAGGCCATTGTGTGAGTTTTGTGTGAGAAGGTTGTTGCTTGGTTGTTGAGTGGGGAGTGAATGGTGGTAGGGGTTGTTAGGTTGTTTGGGAGTTGGATGATTACTTTTCAGAGATTCATATGTTGAGTGTTGGGAAGAATATAATGGGGCTGGTAGTTGTTGAGGGCTGTGGGGGGGGTTGTAGGGGAGGAACATTGAAGACAGAGGAGCATACGGGAGTACACAAAGGGAGTGCACGAAGGAGCGCACAAAGGAGCAGGCTCCTTTGGCGTGCTCCTTCGGCGCGCGACGCTTGGCGCGCGGCGCCTGGAAGACTGCTATATTTATAATTATAATTAGAGGGTTAATCAGGGTTGTCCCCTGATTGGCTGTGCGTCGGCAGCGTGTCCCTCGGAGGCGGAGGAAGGTCGGCCGATGACGCCAGCGCTTCCCGGAGGAAGGCAGGGGCTGCCTCGTGGTCGGGGTCGGAGGCGGTCGTGGGTAAGTGTGAATTAAGTAGGCCTTACCCCGGCGGGTCTCCGGCGCCGACCGTGTTGCTGCCCTCTCTCCGCTGGGAAGACTCGCGGCTGCGGCTAGCTGCCTCCAACCCTCATGGCTCCGTCTGATTCCCCAGGGCGGTGAGGACGCTGCAGACCGCCATGTCTTCCCTGGGCCTTCCTAGGCGCACGCGCACGCTCCATGGCCCTACTTTAAGGACACCAGGGCAGGAACCTTAGGGGCGTCTCCCCTTGATGACATCACTAGCGCTGGACCCTTAAGCACCATCAGGGCCTGGCTATAATCGACTTGGCAACGAGTTCCCTCCTTGCTGAATCCTGCTGTTCTCGCTATGGACATCGGTTCCTGGTTCCTGCTTCCCTTGGCGTGAGACACTCTTGGGTACCTGCTCCTCGGGGGCCCTGCTCCTGTCTCTGGCTATCCGCTCCTCGGAGGCCCCTTCGCCTCGGACGCTGTCTACTTCCCCCGCTCCTCGAGGCTGCTTCAGGAACTACTCTACTCGTGATCCTCTACTTCGGTGTACCCCGCTCTGCGGGTCACTGCCTCACCACTCTGCTTCTTGGAGACCCAGCTCTGGTGTACCCCACCCCGCGGGCCACTGCCATCGCTTGTGACTAAGCTGCGCCCCTCCCCCCCCCCCCCCCCCCCGTTCCTCAGGTCAGCGCTTCCCCACTCCTCAGGACAGTGCCTTGCTACTTCTGTTACGACATTCTGCTCCCTCTCCTCGGGGTAGTTTCCTGTCTTTCTCCGAGACTGTATCACACTCCCCCGCTCCTCAGGGGTAGTGTTTCCACGCATTGCCAGAGATCCCTGGGCTTCGGGTAAGCCTATGTCATCCCTTCTGTGACTCTCTCTGTGGCTCCGCCCCCTGGGGGTCGCCCTCGCAAGCATTCCTCTTTACCCTGCCTGCATTCCTCGCTCCTCGGGACCTGTTCAGCACTCCACCACTAGGGGGAATCTATTCTGGCTAACTACTTCCACGGTCCAGTCTCCTACTCTCCCTGTACTCGCTGGGTTGAATCACTTGCAGCTCTGGCCTCGCCTCCCGACGGTGAGGCTGAGCGGGACTCCTCCCCGTGGGCGGTACCATCTCTCACCATGGGCCAAGGGCCCACTAACCTACGAATCCTACATCCAGCATCTAGGAGATGCTGTCCCATCTCATCCAAGGATTCAGACCAAACCCAGTCTAACTGATCCGCTCCAGGAGGAACAGTCCAGTCTGGCTGATCCACTCTGGGAGGAGCAAGTCAGTCCAGCCATTACACTCCTGGAGGAGTCTTCTGGCCCAGCCATCCAATGCCAAAGAAACTTTGGCCCAGCTACCCAGTGCCAGAGGGATGCCAGCACAGGGACCCAGTGCCAGAGAGAATCTGGCCCAGTGACCCAGCATCAGAAGCCCAGCATCTGGGAGACCTGGGACCAGCTGTCAAGCCTGAGAGGGGCTCTGATCCAGCAGTCCAGCCTCGGAGAGACCTTGAACCAATGGTCCAGCCTCAAAAAGACTTTTAATCAATGTTCCAGCATCAGAGAGACCTTGAATCAGTAGTCCAACCTCAGAGAGACCCAGAGCCAGCAGTCCAGCCTCAGAAAGTCTCTGATCCAGTGGTCTAGTCTTGGAGAGACCCTGATGTAGCCATCCAGTCTCAGAGAGACCCTGAAGTAGCATCCCAGTCTCAGAGAGCCATCCCAGTCAGGCCAGCCACCCAATGGCAGAAAGATTCTGGCCCTGGCTCTCAGTCTTCCAAAGACATTAATCCAATGTGTCAGCACCAAAGACACTCTGGCCCCACACTTCAAGGGCTGACAAACCCTGTTTCAGCACTTTGGTGCCCCAGAGAACCCATTTCAGCACTTCAGCGCTAATAAAGCTCTGGTCCATGACCACTACCCCAGAAAGATCCTGATACTCCACTTCTATGCCAAACAGCTTTGACTTTTGTGAAAATATAGACTCCACTGACTGTAATTCAAAGAAACCCCCCTAGTACCTACTGACCACAGCCCCAATGGTAAATGAGACCCAGGAGGAGGGGGTCTAAAAGGGGGGGGGGGGGGTATTGTTTTTGTTTCACCTGCTGTGTAGTCTTCCTGTGCCAAGATTCAGCCTGGTACGCAGACTTCTCTCCACTAGAAGTCCTCAGTGAACCTTGATCATTACCTTGCCAGTTATCTCCTCACTGATCATCATAACACTCCTAAGCCTCAGCCCAACTTAACTCAGCTTGCTCAATGCATTAGTGCCTTTTCATTGAGGCACTTCTACCTTGCTATCCTTCCTTAGCTATGTGGCTTCTGGGTCTTCTGCTTTGCCTATCCTTGTGGCCTCCGGGCCTTCTGCCTTGCCTAGGGGCCTTCGGGCTTCCTACCTAGCTGCTTCTGGGCCCTCTACCTTCCTGCTTCAGGGCTCTCTATGTGTCTTGTCCTTGCCCTGACTTCTGCCCTGTTAGGCTTTCTTGTTTCCCATTACCTGTTTGTCCTGCCCTTGTCCAGTCCTTGTTCTGTCTTGTCCTTGTCCAGTCCTGTCTTTGTCAGTTCTGTCCTTGTCTGGTCCTTGACCTGCCCAGTTCAGCTCAGGCCTTGTCCTTGTCCTTGCCTCACGTCTAAGCCTCAGCCTATACTCTGTATTTGCACCAGACTGTGCTTTGTATCCACCCCCAAAGTCTGTACGCTGTATCCATCACCCAGTCAGTACCAAACTCTGTATCCAGTTGCAGCTTATGCTTTCTTTCCAGCCCTTGCCTATGCCTGCCCTCAGCCTCCAGCCTGCACAGAAGCTCCCAGTCCATGTCTGTCCCATGATGTTCCACAGAAGACAAGTCCTACTGGCCCCCAGAGCCCAAGGGTTCAACCTGTGGGGGAGGCGGTTGGATAGGCAGAAGACCAGCTCCAGTCCTTTCTTTCAGCCCTGTACTGCCTCTATGGGGTCGCTCCCTGACTCCAGCCTGCCAGCCCATGACAATTTATCAACTATCAGTAAAGAGGTTGGAAACCACATTGCTTCCCAGTGTGAATATTGCTGCTATAGATTGTTTTACAGAAACCTGGAAAAGGGCTGGGTACGTTGGTAAATGCAAAAGGGCTTTGAAGCTTCCCCCCACAGGGAGTCCTGAACCTCATAAGTGGAGAACTGGTTGCAGATAGGGTCTATTTTATTTCTATATACCTTTGAGGACAGCATCAGAGTTCTATCCCACCCAGGGATAAATAACCACCGACTTCCACCCCCGTTTTGGAGAAAAAGATACACAAAGCAAATTAACTCATGAATAGATGGACATGGCACTTGCAGCTTCCACAATTCCTTTTCGTTCCTAATTCATACCTATTTAATCCCCAATACATTGTTTTTAAAGATGGGAGGAGGGAAAGTTTAGAGATAGGAGAACCACAGGTCTATTATTGACAGGCCTTGGTTTAATTTCTCTGATATATCAGCAAAAGAGAAGAAAGGTTCAGGTTCTTTGGTTAATATAAAAAGACAAATACCCTTGATATATGTGATCTCCTAAGTCCATAAAGCTTGAACACTGAAGTTGAAAGTATGGGAACTATTTTTTGCATCTCTTTCTTCTGATGAAGCCAAGCATTGGCGAAAAAGAGGCCCTTTGTTGAGGAGAGTTTGTGTTGACAACAGGACACTAGATGTGGAAGCTAGAATGGATTGAAGCCTAACACAGCACATTTGCAGTGTGGCATGTAGCACACTTGCAGTGCGCATATAAATTATTGTTTGTGTGCTTAGCATTTTGCTCAGGGACAGTATATGCAACAGAATACTGGAGACATCTATAAATTATATTTAACAATAGTTCAATTGATATTTGGACATTTTTAGATCCATTAAGTGGCTTTGGGCCTCATTTTCTAAAGTATCGCAGGCCTGCGATACTTTAGTGAATGAGGGGCGGGAGGCCGAAACGGGGGGTGGGCCTGTGCCAGCCGGCAGCGATCGCACCGTCGCGGTGTGATCGCTGCCGGTTTCGCACCCAATAGCGCCACCATAGAAGGTGTAGCTATTGGGCGCGAACTCGGACGCGAAAAGGGCCTTACCTTTTCGTCGTCCATGGCGTCTTCGCGGAGTCGGCCCCGGTGACGCCCCGACTCCTCCTCTTCCGGGGCCAACTCCACACCCATTTTGGTATCGCGTGCGATCCGATTAGAAAATGAGGCCCTTAGTGATAGGACATTTGAACTCTTAATATGTGATATGAACAAAATCAGTCTTTAAAAAAAAAAGTGTAAAAGAAAAATAAATGTTTAATAAAGAAGTGTAATTGTATAAAGTGAGAGGAATTCTGTTGAAAGGATACATATTAGTATTCGCAATAATTGCGTAGTTACTTTGTGTATTATTGAACACGAATATTTTTGTTTGAATGTCCAAATTTATTTGTATTGACTATATATAAAACACATTCTAATCTGTGACCTTGCAATTCCAAGGCACAAAAAGGGTTAGGTAAGAGGATATGTCAGCACTGGCTTGCTGGACCTCACAAAAATGTTTCCCAGAAAATGGATAAAATTTCATACTAGGAGACATTTAGTATTGTTTGTGAAAGTCTAGTGGTTACCATCTGGATCCCATTAACTTTAATGTGCATGCATCATAAGCAGAAGTCTCGTTAGCAAAATATGATTTTTCAGAGAATTTTTATAGGGAGCTTCATGTTACATACTATTAGTAGTCAGAAATGTTACTTTAGTTCAGGGTTGCTATATCTTTTATACTGGGAATCCAAAGTTGTGGAATATGCTAAACAAATTGGAAACTTTCAGCAGCACACTGACTTTTAAAACTCCTCTTCATCTTCTTTAGTAAAATTTGTTTTTGCAATTAAAAAAAAAATCAATAAAATCAGTTTTCAGCTTTAAACTTCCTAGAAACTTGGGGAGTTCATTTTTAGTTTTCAATAGTGGTAGATAATCAATGGAAATAAATGCTATTTCCTTTTAGGAAGAACAGTACACAAGGTAAACTTTTAAAAAGCTGCAAAAGAAAACTGTCGTGACTTGCAGATGTTTGAGGCTCCTTCTGCATGGAAAACCATTAAAAGAATCACAGGCTAATAACAGATTGTTACTACTTTCATCCAATATACTTCAAAAGAAATTCAAATCTCAAAAATAAAACAAACACCTGATGCAAATTTGGATAAATGTTTGCTTTATAAAATGGTGACTCCTGTTTGAGTGGGGAGGTTTTGATCCAGCTGTGATCTCCTGCTCCTTTGTACTTCCAGCTCAGTCAGAACCAGGGCTCTGATCTACCCAGGGATTGTATAGCCACAACCAGCCCATACATAGTCTGCTCATTGGAGTGACAGTTCTGGGCTGAGTGCCATGCACCAAAGCTTTCTCCAGAATGCTGCAATCATGGGCCCTCAATCCAACCACTAGGTGTCACCTTTGAGCAAAGCCAACAAAACCCTCCCCTCCTAACCCAGGGAGCAGCAGATGTGACTGGGGGACCTTCCACATGGCAATTCACAGCATTTACCACCCAAGCCACCAGGCTGGCTCTTTGTTCCTGTGTTAATTTCTGGCACATTCTCTCTCCCTCCTGCCCCTCCCTCCCCCCCCCCACACACACACTCTACCATTTTACTATTTAAAGGTCTCTGCTTTTGCCTGGCTAAGGTAGCATTCAGTACCCTGAATTGTCATGGAGCAAACTGGAATCATTTGAAGAAGGGATCTGTGTGGTCTGTAAAGCTCCCATCCTGCAATATCTTTTTGTTCATCCTTTGAAAGGTCTCACAATGTACAAAAAAATAGCTACAGTAGAAGGAACTGCTGATATCTGAGAAATGCTACTATAGTATATCAGATAATTTCAAATTATTCTTTGTTCATTTAAAAACAATTTTAATATATATTTTAAGGGGGGCTTTGATGCTTTAAGAAAGCAAAAATGAACCCTGTGTGAGAATTACTGTTCCTTTATGGCCTAGAGTCCTGGCCCAGCACATTAACTAGCAGGAAATGCTTTCCTTGACATTGCTTTTAAATATTGTTCAGGCATGCGGCTTGACTGGTTCTCTGAACGATAAGGGAAGAACATCTGTAATGTAGTGACACAAACAAGAATAGTACAAATAAGAACAGAATTAATGATAACATTTTCTGAAAAATATTTTTATAACTACTATCTAATATATTCCACCAGTGCAATCTCTGAGGAATGCAATTTTTTTTTTAATTTTACATACTGACATACAGTCTATTCCAACAGGTCACTGGATTGAAATGTATTGCTACGTATTAGCTTTATGGCTTGTTAGAACACACTTGTAACAAATAAAAAAAATTACTTAAACTGTTCACTCAGGGCCAGACCTGTGCTTCAGAGTTTCAGTATTACACACTATGGCACTTAAGACACAATTGTGAGTCTCCTGTCCAATGATGCTGGATATGTTGTGTACAGTGTTTTCGTGTGCCTTAGGGATGTGAATCGTGTCCTCGATCGTCTTAACGATCGATTTCGGCTGGGAGGGGGAGGGAATCGTATTGTTGCCGTTTGGGGGGGTAAAATATCGTGAAAAATCGTTAAAAATCGTTAAAAATCGAAAAATCGAAAAACCGGCACATTAAAACCCCTAAAACCCACCCCCGACCCTTTAAATTAAATCCCCCACCCTCCCGAACCCCCCCCAAATAACTTAAATAACCTGCGGGTCGTTAAAAATCGAAAAATCGAAAAACCGGCACATTAAAACCCCCTAAAACCCACCCCCGACCCTTTAAATTAAATCCCCCACCCTCCCGAACCCCCCCCAAATAACTTAAATAACCTGCGGGGTCCAGCGGCGGTCCGGAACGGCAGCGGTCCGGAACGGGCTCCTGCTCCTGAATCTTGTCGTCTTTAGCCGGCGCCATTTTCCAAAATGGCGCCGAAAAATGGCGGCGGCCATAGATGAAAAAGATTGGACGGCAGGAGGTCCTTCCGGACCCCCGCTGGACTTTTGGCAAGTCTCGTGGGGGTCAGGAGGCCCCCCACAAGCTGGCCAAAAGTTCCTGGAGGTCCAGCGGGGGTCAGGGAGCGATTTCCCGCCGCGAATCGTTTTCGTACGGAAAATGGCGCCGGCAGGAGATCGACTGCAGGAGGTCGTTCAGCGAGGGCGCCGGAACCCTCGCTGAACGACCTCCTGCAGTCGATCTCCTGCCGGCGCCATTTTCCGTACGAAAACGATTCGCGGCGGGAAATCGCTCCCTGACCCCCGCTGGACCTCCAGGAACTTTTGGCCAGCTTGTGGGGGGCCTCCTGACCCCCACGAGACTTGCCAAAAGTCCAGCGGGGGTCCGGAAGGACCTCCTGCCGTCCAATCTTTTTCGTCTATGGCCGCCGCCATTTTTCGACGCCATTTTGGAAAATGGCGCCGGCTGAAGACGACAAGATTCAGGAGCAGGAGCCCGTTCCGGACCGCTGCCGTTCCGGACCGCCGCTGGACCCGCAGGTTATTTAAGTTATTGGGGGGGGGTTCGGGAGGGTGGGGGATTTAATTTAAAGGGTCGGGGGTGGGTTTTAGGGGGTTTTAGTGTGCCGGCTCACGATTCTAACGATTTATAACGATAAATCGTTAGAATCTGTATTGTATTGTGTTCCATAACGGTTTAAGACGATATTAAAATTATCGGACGATAATTTTAATCGTCCTAAAACGATTCACATCCCTAGTGCCCATGGGCCTCAGCCCGACCCAGACCTTCTAAGCCGAGCCAAGGGTTGACGGTGGCCCCGCATGGCTGACGGTCTGCCCTCGGCCAGGCCGGCAAGCTCCCATGGCCAACATCCGAGGATGTTGGAAGGTGAATGGTCCTGCGACCATTCCAGACCCTTTCGGACCTGCTGCAAGCAGCATGGAGCAGCAGGCCTGGCCTGAGGTTGAGGGCAGATGGGCCTTGACATGAAGACATGACTATGGAGTGATGCGACGGCATCCAGGGACGAAGACACATGGCTGATGCAACGGCATCCAGGGACAAGACTCTTGACATCCACAAAGGCAACACGAGGCATGGACATTGACACTGTCTCTCAGGGCACCCTACTCAGGCCACCCGCGGGACTGAGTCGTGGACCACCCTGTCCGTTACGCGCCCTACACAGCCCCAAAGGCTGGTCACGGACCACAACGGGAGCAGGACAGCACAGGAACACACATCCGGGACGTGACGGCTCAGGAGCACAGGACAACCGTCCACCGGCAGGCTAGTCCACTCAGGAGTACTGCATCTGAGGGACCCCTGGCCTACCGGACCAGAAGGCTCGGGAGCGAAGACGAGGCGTGGCTTAGGAAGGAACATCTAGGAAGGCAGGAACACTAGGACGTGGAAGATCACGAAGACACCTGGACATGGACCTCAGGCACGAAGACTTGACATGGCACAATGGATGAGACGAGGAGCTCCACGAAGAGAAGAAGACCTTACACAGGCTCTGGCAGGCAGGAGCCTCCAGAGCGAAGACTCCACGATGATGCAAGGCCCTGAAGAACTGACGGAGCAGCCCTTTATAGGGCTGATACAGGAAATAGTCCCAAGGGTGGGGCCAAGACACCTCCTGTGTCTGGCCCTTTACATGAAGCAGGAAGACGCGGCCGCGCGCCTAGGAGCAGGAAACAGAGGCTGTGCAGGACCATGGCCAGCGGCCTGCACAGCGTCTGTGCGGAAGACGTCAGAAGAGGCAGGGCTGGCCTGCGATGCAGGCCCAATGTGAGCAGCGGCTCCAGCCGCTGCCGGAGGCCCCGGGGGTGGCTCCTGCCGCTACCCCAGCCCGGGGCTTTTGCGGCCTCCAGCCGCGAAGATAGAATCGGCGTCGGGGGTGGTCTCAGCCCTGTGGGAGGCACCGGAAGGCCGCGACTCCGACCGCGGAGCAGAAGAGGATCCAGGGTGGCCTCCGGGCTGCGAGGGCAGGCCGACGGCGGCGTCCTGCCGCGTCGGTGAAGACAACAACGTGGTGAGTGAACAGAGCCTGCTCGCGGGGGGACCCGCGGGCAGAGCGGTTCATAACAGGATACCATTAGTTCCCACTCATTTATTTATTTTAAAATTCTCATTAAATCATTCAAAGTGGATTATAATTACAGCACATTACAAAAAAAAAAAAGACAAAAACATTCAAAAGGAAAGGAAGTGACTTCATTGGACGAGATGGCTGCCTTAATGGAGAACTCTCAACAGGTGTTAAAAAATTAGCACAATTCTGCATCTTTTTCAGCATCTAAACTCTTCCTTTGTCTTGTGACTATTTTATGTTGTGTTCTACCATGGCAACGCATTGGAAAACCTTAGAAATTAAAAGTTTTTTTTGACACAGCCAGTTCTGCTCTCAAGCATGTAAGCAAGTAGCATGCAGTGCGAGAGCAGTCCTCCTCGGGATCCGAAGCTGAAAGTGAGGAGGGTGTTAAGGCTGGAACAGGAGCTTTAGCAAAAGAGATCACTTGGGGAGAACTTAAAGCCTGGTTCTGTGCTGTGAAAACCCACCTCAGAGCCATGAAAAGAGACATTCTGGAAATTATATTGGAGCTGCGAATGAAGGCAAATGAGAATGGCAGTAGAACTGATGATGTGGAGTAGCGAGTGGAAGAGCAGGCCAGTCAGCTCCTGGAAGTGCAGAAAATCACTAAACATTTGGAAAATATGAATGCATAGGTCTTGGATAAATTAGAGGATTCAGAAAATAGATGAGGCAGAACAATATTAAGATACATGACCTACCGGAAATGAGTGATTATGAATGATAGTCATACCACTGTTCAAAAAATTAGTAAGGCCTTGCTGGAGAGTGGAGAACAGGATGTCGCAGAGCCTATGCAAATCAATATTGAATGGACTCATAGAGGTTTGGGCCTTCTGCAGAACAATAAGAACATAAGAACATAAGAAATTGCCATGCTGGGTCAGACCAAGGGTCCATCAAGCCCAGCAGCATCCTGTTTCCAACAGAGGCCAAAACCAGGCCACAAGAACCTGGCAATTACCCAAACACTAAGAAGATCCCATGCTACTGATGCAATTAATAGCAGTGGCTATTCCCTAAGTAAAATTGATTAATAGCCATTAATGGACTTCTCCTCCAAGAACTTATCCAAACCCTTTTGAACCCAGCTACACTAACTGCACTAACCACATCCTCTGGCAACAAATTCCAGAGCTTTATTGTACGTTGAGTAAAAAAGAATTTTCTCCGATTAGTCTTAAATGTGCTACTTGCTAACTTCATGGAATGCCCCCTAGTCCTTCTATTATTCGAAAGTGTAAATAACCGAGTCACATCTACTCGTTCAAGACCTCTCATGATCTTAAAGACCTCTATCATATCCCCCCTCAGCCATCTCTTCTCCAAGCTGAACAGCCCTAACCTCTTCAGCCTTTTCTCATAGGGGAGCTGTTCCATCCCCTTTATCATTTTGGTTGCCCTTCTCTGCCTAGAGATATGGTGGTATTTTGTTGGTACTTTCCTACTAAAGAATGGATCTTGCAAAGGCTAGGGCTCAGGGAAACTTTTGCTGGGAAGGGCACAAGATGGAAATCTATAGTGACTTATCTCAGATGACTTTGAAGAACTGGAGAGATCTGAAGAATATCACAATTGTTTTGGTCGTCACATACTTGGAGGGGGGCCTAGATCTGCAGTGAAGATCCAGGTCACAAGATGATCTTCAATGGAGATATATAGGCTCTTACATGTAGTAGCTAATGGGTAAGACCTGAGGCACCATGTTGTAGCAGAAGTGGAGGCATGGTCAGACAGGCTGAGGTCCGGATCGGCAGTGTTCATACAAAGATGATAGTCAATCAGAGGTCAGAATAGGCAGCATTCAGTATGAGGTCAGGAACAATGCCGGATCACAAGGAGTAGTCAGAGCAGGAACAGCAAAGGAACTCAGGAGCAGGAAGCAAGACCTGTTGCTAAGACACCTGGTGAGTGGGTAGTGCTGACATCATCAGCCAGCACCACAGGACGTTCAGAAGTAGTAGTGGGTCCCAGAGAGAGTGGGATGTACAGCAGAAGCCAGATGCTGGGAGCCATGCTGGAGGACCTCAACAGGATGCAGGTTGCTGGATTGTGAGGCAGGAGCATGTGGTCAACAGTATGTTACAACAATGAAGCTGAGAAGTGAAAACATATGATACAAGTGATTATTTCCATTTGATCTGCTGTTCAACATTTATGGTACAACCTATAGAGTCAAGACGGCAAAGGAGGCCCTTAAAGCATTGCAGAAAGCAGGATTGGGATCTGTTAACCTGGCAGAGGCTGGAATATGGAAGACAGCACAGACAGTGCTCTGAAAGAAGAATTTCTTGAGATGGCAATGTGTACGTGCAGGAATCAAGTGAGCATCTAAGGCCTGAAGTGGATTGTAACAGTTCATAGATATGAGAGCTGCTGAGGAGAAAAGAAGTCTGCCCAAATAGAAGGTGTTGAGTTGTTTAGGGCCTGGCTTGATAAGCAGAAGCTGAATATTATCAAACTTTAAGAACAGGAGCAACAAGGAAAAGCACTCTGTGACACTTTTTTTGAGTAAATTGTGTGAGCTTTGTGAGCCTGATTTAAACCTAGAAGATAATGGCTCACTGGGCCGGATTTTAAAAGGGTTACGCGCATAAGGTACGCGCGTAACCCTTTTAAAACGCCCCTGCGTGCGCCGAGCCTATATTGCATAGGCTTCTGGCGCGCGCAAAGCCCCGGGACGCGCGTAAGTTCCGGTGCTTTCTTGGGGTGGGCATGTCGGGGGGGCGTGACGCAGTCGGCACGTCATCAGGGGGCATGTCGGGGGGGCGTGATGCGGTCGGCGCATCATCCGGGGAGGTGCCGCGGGCGTGGTTTCGGCCCGGGGGCATTCCGGGGGCCTGGCCGCGGCCTCCGGACCAGTCCCCGGATCGGAACTTGGCGCGCGGCAGCCGGCCCGGCGCGCAAGGTTACGCCTGCTTCGAGCAGGCGTAACTTGTGCGACAGAGGTAGGGGGGGTTAGATAGGGCCGGGGGGGTGGGTTAGGTAGGGGAAGGGAGGGGGAGGGAACGGGCAGCGCGTGCAGGGCTCGGCGCATGCAAGTTGCACAAATGTGCGCCCCCTTGCATGCGCTGATCCCGGATTTTATAAGATACGCACGGCTACACGCGTATCTTATAAAATCCGGCGTACTTTTGTTCGCGCCTGGTGCGTGAACAAAAGTACGCACGTGCCCTGTGTTTTAAGTTGTACCCCACTATGCGCAGGAAAGAAGACTTTTGATCATATTTTGACAGGGTCCACTGTGCCTTTATGCTCCATGTTCTGAGGAAAGTGGGCTTGGGAGTGAATTTTTGTACTTGGTTTTGTAAATTATGTGAATCTCTCCAGATGTATATTAAAATTAATGGATGGTACACTGAGACTTTTAATCTGGAGAGGACATCAAGACGGGGTGCCCTCTGTCACCACTACTTTTTGCATTGGTGACGGAGCCTTTAGCAGACAGAACCTGAAGAAATCCAGATATTAGTTTCATTATTTGCAGATGATGTGATATGTTCATTAGTTCATCTAATGCTTTCTTTACCAGTTTTGGTATCTGAACTTTAACATTATGGGTGGGATAGTAGTGGGTTTTGAGTAATTATCAGTAAATCAAAAATTTAAAATGTCAATTTGCCTCATCAGGCTACTAAAAATCATCAAGAAAGTTTTCCCTTTAAATGGGCACCTGGGCATCTGGAGTATTTGGGGGTATGAGTAAGGTGTGATAGATGAAAGCTAGTTCAATATAATTATATCCCTTTTAATGAGCAATATTTTTAAGGATTTACAGAGGTGGATGTGACAAATCTCTCAAGGCTAGGTATGACAGCAGTGATCAAAATGAATGCTTTACCTCGATTGTGCTATTTATTTCAAGCAATGCGCATTGAGATTCCCAGGGCTTTGTGTTAGTGCCTGTTGCGTCCGTCGGTCTCAGACGACTTCGACCCTTGTGCCTCACCTATTTCTCTGCTCTCCCCGCTAGCCTTGGGAAGATGGCTCCTCCCCCTGGGCGTGGTCATCTTCCACAGTACACAGGAATCCACTCAAATACCTCGAGACCATAACAGTGCCTCTGGCACTAACAGGCCGCGGGCGCCTTCCCTTACCCGCGGTCCACTTCCTCAGGTCTCCTCTGGGCTCTGTGCTGCGGTGGCAAGCCAGTATCACCACTCCCCAGGCCGTCCTGCTACCACACGGTTCTGACGCCGCCAGCCCCAACTCCTCCAGGCGTCCCCCTAGCTCGCACGAGAGCGCCGGAGTCCCGCCTCTTAAAGGGGCTGCGGCGGGAAAACCTAGCTCGACCCTTAGCTGACGTCAGGACTTTCTGCATACATAAGGAGGCTTCCCCAGATACTCTCTGACTTGGCAATGAGTCTGCTTCACTTCAGTGGAGTCTTCTGTGTTTCGTTGGTGCCTTGAGTCCTGTTCCTGCCTTCCGAGTCCTGTTCCTGCTCCTGCTCCCATCCTTTTGTTCCTGCGGACGGATCTTCTGGCTTCTGACTTCGGACTGGCTTTTGGTGACTCTCCTGGCTTCTGACCTCAGACCGGCTATCGGCGACCCTCTGGCTTCTGACTCTGGACTGGTCATCGGCGATCTTCTGGCTTCTGATCTTGGGACTGACTTTGGATGATTCTCCTGGATGTTACCCAACCGTCTTCACAGGGCCCACCTAAGACTAGCCAGCCCCTGTACCCAAAGGCTCAACCCGTGGGGAACGGGGTTGGTATTGGCGAAGCTCCAGCCGGCCCCTGCACCATCCCAGCCTCGCCTCCCAAAGGTGGGGACCTGCCGGGGTTCGCCCTCTCAGGTTGCGTCAACTCTACCTCGGACAACGTGTCCACATTCTTGACCGTTTCCACAACACTATGTTGAATCAGATACAGAAAAGGTATCTGAAAAAGGTTTTGAATTGTATTTGGAGACAGAGACTCCATAGGATTTCTACGGCAATACTGTATTTGCCTAGGGGAGTGAGGGGATTGGGAGTACCTAAAGTAGAAAGTTACTATAAAGTGGCACAATTGCAACCACTATTGGAGTGGCAAGCCTAAGGATGGCTTAAGCAAGCACTGGGTATGTCGTATAGCACTATAAAAATGTTAAGTAGTAGTAGTTACGCCATGGGTTTGTGTGGAGGAGATCTATTTGAGGGATACCCCTAATGAGGTCCATCAATGGGTGTTAAAGGGGCAGTGAATCCATATATAGAGTGTACTGTGAGAATTTGGGAAATGCTAAGTGAGAAACTTTCATCTTGGGATAGATATTCCCCATTAATGCTGATTCAATTCAATGGGATTTTCCACCTGGGAGGGCGATGAAAGCTTTAAAATGCTGGAATGGCAGTGATTGTGTAATTTGGGTCAGTTTATAATGGAATTCCAAGCTTTGAAGTTCTGAAAGATAAATATCTTCAAAATACTGATTTCTTTACTTATTTGCAATTGAAACATTAGATCACACAATAGGAAAAGAGATCTTAATAAAGGGCAAATCTATGACTGAAAGAATGGAGGTAATTTTCAAAGGAAAATGTAAAAGTAAATGTAGCATACTATTGCAGTAATTTTCAAAAGTCCATTTATCTGCATTATGGGGTAATTTTCAAAAGGATTTACATTCTTACAACTGAGTTTGACACGTGTAAATGTACTTTACACATGTAATTGGGCTTTTGAAAATTGCTACATTACTTGCCATTGAATTGATAATAGATTTTTACGTGTACATGCACTTAAGAGAGTAAAATTGGGTTTTACACATGTAAATCCACTTTACCCGTGTAAATACAAAAATATAAGAAATGTACATTCCCAAAGATGGCATATTCCGTCGGAGCGCACTGTAGTGTATCAGCCTGCTTATGAGTGTAAATGGGGATTTAAAATTGCTACAAAAGTATATTACAGTTACACAAGTAACTCATTTTAATATTACCCCTTAAGCACGTACATAGGTTTTGATAACTGCTACAACAGTATGTTACATTTACGGTTGTAACTCCTTTGAAAATTACCTCCTAAGTGCACTTAACATGGGCAAAACCTATTGACAATTCAATAGCATATATTGTAGCAATTTTCAATAAGTGCACTTAAAATAGGTAAATGGGGTTTTGAAAACTGCTACAATAGTATACTACATTTACATATACATTTTCCTTTGAAAATTACCCTGTATATGTAGTAAATCTGAATTGCTTAAAAGATTTATCTCAAAGACTTATAAAGCATTGATTGCCTCCCCAGATGGTAAATTAAAACATAAGTTGGACTGAGAAAGATTTGAACTGCTCATTAGAGGAAAAAGATTGTGAGGAAATGAGACAAAGCCCCTCTATTACTGCTTAACAAGCAAAGAATACGTATAAGGTGCATTACAGGTGATATTACACTCCATTTAGGCTAAGGAAAATGTATAAGCAGGTGTCTGTTAAATGTTGGAGACCATGTGGTGAAGAGGGCACAATGGGACATATATGGTGGAATTGTGAATTTATTGTTCCTTTTTTTGGAGGAGGGGTTCAAAAAATTGTAGTAGAAATTATAAAAGTGGAATGGCAAAAAGTGTTGGCTCTCAGAGCCACATTCTTTCTTAAATTTCTGTGCAAATGCTTGAATACCTAGAATAGTTTAGTTAACCTTCTCCGAGCCATTTCACTTAAGAACATAAGGGACACGAAAGTCCGGTGAGGTGATGATGGTGGATCCTTAGCCCGAGGTGGTGTTGGTGCTATCTGAAGGGGTAAGCCCCCTCCTGGTCTCCACCGTCGAGAGGTGAGGCTGGAGCGATGCAGGGGCCAACGGGAGCTTCGCCACTACCAGCTCTCGTTCCCCGCAGGTTGAGCCCTTGGGTACCGGGGCTGGCTGGTCTTAGGAGGGCCCCTGTGGAGAGAAGTGGTGAAGGCGTGGGAAGCAGGCAACGAAAGGTCCAGGCCAGTGGTCGCTGGCAGGCGGTAATCAGGCAACATGAGGTCCAGTCCAGTGGTCGGTGGCAGGCGGCAATCAGGCAACGTGAGGTCCGGTCCGAGGTCAGGTAATGAGGAGATCCGTCCAGAGGGGAAGTGGAGTGAGGATGGGACAAGCGGGCTGGAAGAAGGAACAGGAGATTGGAAACAGGCAGGTGGAAAAGGTCAGGAACAGGCAGGCAGGGATCAGTAACGCAGAAGAACACTGAGCAAGGAACGCCAGGCAGGAACCTGAGGTGAGAAGACCTGTTGCCAAGTTGTTGGGCAGAGTTTGCTGCTGGAGCTAAAAAGGGGCAGGACCTGACGTCATCAGGAGGAGCTGGCGGCGTCTCCCCGCCGCAGGCCTTTAAATTCCTACAGGCCGTGTGTGCGTGCGCCTAGGGGGCAGGGCCGAAGAGGCTGAGTCGGCAGCGCCCCTGCAGGCGGCTGACTCAGAGAGGCCCCCGGCAGCGCAGGGAGAGCGTCGGTCCTGCCGGGGGAATCCAGGCGCCGCAATCCGGGGACCAAAAGCGGAAGAGGAGCATCGGGGAGTCATCTCGAGGCCGGTAGGCCTAACAATAAGAACATAAGATATGCCACACTGGGTCAGACTAAGGGTCCATGAAGCTCAGTATCCTGTCTCCAACAGTGGCTGTTGCGACCTTCGCTGCCCAACGTCTCCACTCTGCCCTCCTTACCTCTTTGGCGACTCCCTCCTGGGTTGATGGAAGTTTGGCTGCCGCGGCGTCATCTTGCCGACCTCCTCCAGCGTTCCTGGACCGGCTAGACGCTGCACTCCGCCATGTTCTCCTGAGGCCTAAGGGTGCGCGCGCGGCGCGCCCCCGACTCAAGTACCAGCAGTGGCGCGAACCTCAGGGGCGTCCCCCCTGAGATGACGTCATCATCTTCGGATATTTAAAGGTCTTTCATTTCGCTAACTAATCGAGTTAGCAAAGGGATTCATACCTAGCTGCCTCCAGGTATCGCTGCAGATGGGATTCGCTCTCCGCATACCTTGCTACTCTGCCTCCTCAGACTTTACCAGGGGTACCCACTCCTCGGTGGCCTTGCTCTCTCTTTCACTTTTCAGGTCGCAGTCTGGAACTGGTACTCGCTCCTCGAGGGCCCACATTCCCGGACCTGCTACTGAATACAACTTCTGCCAGGAAGTCACCGCTGCCTACAACACCAGTGAGTTACCATCTCTCTCTCAGAGCTTTCCCTGGAACCAGGTACTCGCTCCTCAAGGGCCTACTTCATTCCAGCTCCTGGGCTATTCTAAGAGACAACAGTGTGAGTGTCAACATCAAGGTTCTGTTTCTGAACTCTGCATACTCTGCCTACTCACTATCTCAGTTTCTCTACAGCTCAGCCTTCCTGGGATCGCTGTTCCAGTGCCTGAGGGACTACAGCCCAGCCGGGCTTTTCCAGCTCACTACTGCCACCTTTGGTGGTTCTCAAGAACTGTTTAATAAAAGAACTTGTGTGTGTGTGTGTGTGTGTGTGTGTGTGTGTTTCCCAATTCTGAGCCTGACCGGTGATCCCTCTCGGGATCTTCCCCCATGGGCGTGGTCATCTGCCACTGGCCCAAGGATCTACCCACAGCTATCACAAATAATAACAGTGGCCAATCCAAGTCACAAGTACCTGGCAAGTACCCAAACCTTAAATAAATCTCAAACTTATTAATTAATAGCAGTTTATGGATTTTTCCTCTAGGAACTTATCCACACCTTTTTTAAACCCAGTTACACTAACTGCCATAACCACATCCTCAGGCAATGAATTCCAGAGCTTAACTATGTGCTGAGTGAAAAAGAATTTACTTCGATTTGTTTTAAATGAGCTACTTGCTAACTTCATGGAGTGCCACTACTCCTTCTATTATTTGAGAGAGTAGATAACCAATTTACATTAACTTGTTCAAGTCCTTTCATGATTTTGTAGACCTCTATCATATCCCCCCTCAGTTGTCTCTTCTCCAAACTGAACAGCCTAACTTCCTGTTGCGTCCGTCGGTCTTCGACGGCTTCGCCCCGCCTACCTCTCTCTACTTGCGGCTCCTCCTGCTCACCTTGGACTGATGGCCGCCGCAGCGTCTGTTTGCCGTCCTCTCTGGTATCCCCGGACCGGCTTTGGTGCTGCCTCCCGCCATGCTCCATCAAGGTACCTCTAGGGCGTGTGCGCACACGCCGCCCCCATCTTTATTTCCACATTGGCGCGAACCTCAGGGACGTCCCCCTATTCTGATGTCAGGACTCCAGGGTATAGCTGCCTACCGCATTTGCTAGCTTGTTGAGTTAGCAACTTCAGGAATCATATGGATGGGATTCGCTCTCCATTACTGGAACTCTTACTACCCTTCGGGGTCACTAACGGGGTACCCGCTCCTCGGGGGCCTCGCTGCTTCTTTCAGGTGCTATCAGGAAACTGGTACTCACTCCTCAAGGGCTCATGTTCCCTGTGTCGCTGCCTGCAAATTCTACCTTCTGCTTGGAAGAACTAACTATAGTCACCATCTGTGAGTACAGAAACATCTCTCTCTACAGTACAGCTTCGCCGGAATCAGGTACACGCTCCTCGAGGGCCTGCCCTCTGCTCCGGTGCCAGACCTCTCGTCTAGTGGAATCTCTCCTATTGCTAGTGAGTACAATGCTACTGAGTCTCTCTGCTCTAAGGGAGCAGGTACTTGCTCCTCGAGGGCCTGCTCTCCCTGTTTCGGAGCTCTCCTACTCTACTTGGGACTTTGAATGCTAATTCTACTGTGTGCTCATAACTCTCAGTCTCTTTCCACTACAGCACTGCTTACAGAGGATCCGTTTCCAGCGTTCTGTGAGAGACGCGCCCAGCCGGGCTCTAACACCTCTACTCACTACTGCCACCTCTTGAGGTTCCCTATACTGTTTAATAAAAGATTCAAAATCTGTGTTTGTCTGTCCGGAGTTTAGCCTGACACTGTGGTCCCTCACGGGACTGCCCCCCTTGTGTGTGGTCAGCTGCCACAGTGTCCAAGGATCCACCCAAACACCAAAAAATATAACACTTCCTTAGCCTTTCCTCATACGGCAGCTGTTCCATGCCACTTATCATTTGGTTGCCCTTCTCTGCACTTTCTCCAGTGCAACTATATCTTTTTTGAGCTGCGGCATGTGTGCACACCTAGAGGGAAGTGAGGCACACTGGAACCAGCGGCATCCTACCATGTGAAGGCCCAATGGCTCCTCTTGGTGTCGCAAGTGGCATGCTGCCACACAAAGAAGCAATGGAGCTTCGTAGCCTCAGTGGCCGGCTCGGGGGCTGGAGGTAAGAGTAACCCACGGTTACTCTTACCTCCAGAGGTTGGCCCACGGACCGCCAAACGCAACACCTAAAGAATGCTCAGGTTCCAGACAATCCAATATAAAAATCAGAAAGAGATGAAAATATATGTGGCTGGTTGAAACTCCTGCGTGCTTCCTTCTGCTTTCACAGCAACAGGTGACTCTTAGGCACACATTTTTGAAAATTCAAAAAAGTGTATGCTTATTTTCAATTAGAAAAAATCACCCTGGCAAAATAACAGGTGCAAACATATCTCTCGGTAATTTTTCCTCAGCTACGTATGGACTTTGCACTAATTTTCAAAGTCCACGGATAAAAAGTGCCAGCAGATTTTACAGATATGCAGCCAGGCAGCATGAAAATGACCTCTGTGTGTGTAGCTGGACTATGTCAAGATTCACCCCTTCTGCACTGTGATACAGTTCCTGTCAAGTACTACAGACTCACAGAGCCTGAGCCCATGACATCTGAAATGGGTCCTCCCCATGCATGACATTTTTACTGATGTGAAATTATTTTTATAGATAAGTCTTTTTTTCTTTTTAATTTACTGATGGTTGGCAACTCTGCCAAGCAGGCAACATTTTCAGGGAAAGAGACAACATGGCTAATCACTGCAACTCCTGCCAGTGTTAAAATGAGAGCAAACCTCAGAGAATTCCCTCTTGGCCGGCAAGGTACATGTATTGCCCAGGCATGCTGCCTGAGGTGGCGGTTGATATAAAAGGAAAAACGGGATGATTAAACAAAAAGAAATCTCAATGTTGGTCCAACCACCCTATACCGCAGTGTTTCCCAACCCAGTCCTGGGGGGCATACCTAACCAGTCTGCTTTTATCTGACTAGCCACAAGGAATATGTATGCGACAGATCTGCATACATTGGGTATCCCAACGTATGCAAATAGCTCATGCATATTCATTACGGATATCCTGAAAACAAGACGGTTAGGTGTGCCTCCAGGACAGGGTTGGGAGCCACATCTGCAAAGGAATAGAAAAGTTTGAACAAAGCCTTGGAAGTTAAATTTGATTTCTTTTTCAAGAATATACTGCTGTAAACTAGGCTTTGTGAAACTACAAGGATTCATAAGAACATAAGAACATGCCATACTGGGTCAGACCAAGGGTCCATCAAGCCCAGCATCCTGTTTCCAACAGTGACCAATCCAGGCCAAAGAACCTGACAAGTACCCAAAAACTAAGTCTATTCCATATTACTGTTGTTAGTAATAGCAGTGGCTATTTTCTAAGTCAACTTAATTCATAGCAGGTAATGGACTTCTCCTCCAAGAACTTATCCAATCCTTTTTTAAACACAGCTACACTAACTGCACTAACCACATCCTCTGGGCAACAAATTCCAGAGTTTAATTGTGCATTGAGTGAAAAAGAACTTTCTCCGATTAGTTTTAAATGTGCCACATGCTAGCCCCCTAGTCTTTCTATAATCTGAAAGAGTACTAAATAACTGATTCACATCTACCCGTTCTAGATCTCTCATGATTTTAAACACCTCTATCATATCCCCCCTCAGCCGTCTCTTCTCCAAGCTGAAAAGTCCTAACCTCTTTAGTGTTTCCTCATAGGGGAGCTGTTCCATTCCCCTTATCATTTTGGTCGCCCTTCTCTGTACCTTCTCCATTGCAACTATATCTTTTGTATATCTGTGTATTATCATATTTGAACCATCTTTCTGTGTTCTACCATATGTCCAATATATGCTATGTCCTTTTTACTATGCAATTACTGAAGTATATTTTGCATATATTGCTAAGGAGACCATCCACAGATGAAAGGACATAGGATCTTTTGATGCAAACCAATCCCTTTTGCTGTGAGAATTATCTTAATGTATTTTCAAACACAACTGGCAATCTGAAATACTAAATAGAATTAGATGCATTTTAGAAATGTGTAACAGAAGATGGCGGGGATTGTGGCAGAATCTGTGATAACTTGTTTGTTAGGTTTCCAACAGATTGTGTTATAGCCCTATGTCACAAGCTCGTTATCTCCCAAGGCAGACCATTCTCTACCCCCAATACCGACAAGCTTCTTTTTCTTCCACCCAGAATGCATAATCCTTTCCCTCTCTCAGCTAGAATGCAATCCCACCCGATTGAAATTCAAATTCTCTACCTCTGAACAAAGAACCTCATCTTTATCACAGTGTCCATTTTACCGAGTAACTCTTTCATTGCCTTTATGCTGTATACCTCTTTAATTTTATGATAAAACAGAATATTAAAAATAAACTTTAACTTTATCTCTGTGCCTGTGAGCTGGATGAGAGAGGTGAATGATTAACAAGCAACCTTGGCAATGGGCTTATTTGCCTGAAGATTTCAAACTTGTACTAATCTTTTTCTGTGTTTTTTTTACCAGATTTTCCAAAGTATTATGGTATCCAAATTTTAAATAAATCTCTCCCATATCTTAAAAAAATAAATGCAAATGCATTACATTTTATAATTTAGTAAAACAAAAAAGTTGCACTATTTTCAAAGATTATAATCAATGCAATCATTTTTTAAGTAACTGAATAACTCAGTTGTTATAACCTGCTTCAGCAGCCACAATTCCATCATTTTTTTAAGTCCTGAATGGAACAGCAGCATCCTAAACACTGCCTTCTCTAAGATAAAATTAAATATTTGTAAAAAAAAAAATGATTACAAGTGTTTGTACAATTAGATGAATAAGTTATTGTAGTAAAATTAGGAATTTGTATTAGACAAATCTAGTTTACACTAAACTTATTACCTGTCTTCACTTAGAGACCTTTGTAGTAAGCTGTGCTGAAACTCACAAAGGCAAATTTGCATGCTAAAATTGCTATTAGTGCATGTTAGTTGGGATAACCATGTGCAATTTGCCCTTTTTAGTGTACAAAAGTTTGCTTTCTTATTTTGCAAATAGCAATTTTTAATGCAAATTTTTGTATGAGTATTTGCACCAGTTTGATGCTGATGAGTGATTGCGATGCAAAATTATGCTAGGCAGCTCATTAGCTATGAACACAAGGTTAAAACTATGTACAGAAACATAATTTGCAAACACTATATCATGTTATTTAGATACTGGACTTATTTGTGTATGATGCCCAATAGCAAAATAGCACGCACAAAAAATCCAAAACAGTACACACAATTTTGCAACGTTAGCTGCACCATAGTACATTGGCCTGTTAGTATGAAATAGTTGGTGACACTCACCTTTGGCCCAGAAGTTCAAGGTATTGTATCCCTTGACTGGCACCATAATGTAGTAGTAGTAGTAGTGGAGATACTTGGCTCCATGTTCTTTGAACTGGATGAGTTAATCCTGGTTTCATCTTATTGCACCTATAGGCTTGTAGGAAAACAGGTTCATTTTATCCTGACACAAAATTGATCCCACCTAGTGGTGGGACCAATCATAACTATAAACGAAGGGCCAGATGTACTGGGCCCATTTGAATCTGTTCTCCCTTCAAAAGGGAACTAAAAATAAGTCTAAACAAAAGTCAGTTATTACGTGACTGCAAATCATGAAAGAAAGAAAAAAACGTGCACTAGGTCAGTTAAATATTCAAAGACTACAATTCCAAAGGAACAGTAAAATTAGGATTGCTCCATCCTCTCCAAATAAGATGAAGCCAGTTGAGAACCCTAACAGAGAACACGTGATCAAAATGGGTCCTCCTTACTCAGAAAGCAAGTCTCTGGCATGTTTTGAAGATGAGTTCTCGCAGTCTTATCTGAACTCCACTTCCTCTTGCCCCACCACTGTGCCTAGTTACTAAGGTCCAGTTCATATGTGGGCTGTATATTCAATGATAGGTATGTTGCTCAACAGTTTCCTCCTTTTAGGGCTTCCTGTTCAATCCAAAGCTACCCTTGTTGGGCTATGTCTCCATGAACCTTCATTCACAACTGCATGAAGATTTTATATACCCTTCTAACTTAGCCCAGCCATTATAACAGTCCTGGCGGGGGCCGCATGCCAGGTCTCCCTTTAGAACCCTGCAATCATTGGGTCCAAAATCTGATCTTTAGGTGTCACTGTTGCCCAATGACTTGAACTTCCTCTCTTTCTGCCCCCCAGGTCATAAATCCCTAGAAAGTATATTATGCACCTTAGGTGAACCTAATAGCTTTGTGCCCCCCACCCTGGCTCTCCAACACACAATTAAAATTATACATTCATAATAACAGATTTTACATGAAAAAGGACAAAGTACAGCCTACTGAAATAAAACTATCACTTACAACAACACATATATTTGCATGCACTGATATGGTGCCAGCCAGAAAACCCTGCAAAAATATACTCAGAACCCTATGTATTAGGCCTTTTGAAACATGTGTTGGGTGTGGGCTTGGCCCTTGGAAAGCCATGAGTAAGCTGAATTATAATTATAATATAGTAAACCTCCCACACCAAAGCAACTCACATAGGAACGAATGAACTGTTTTAGGGTCCTATTCATCCTCTCAGTTTGGCCATTAGATTGGGGATGATAGGCAGATGTATAATCCAGAGAGATGTCAAATAGCTTGCACAAAGCCTTCCAGAATTTTGCCGTGAATTGTGATCCTCTATCAGAGACAATGTGCTTCGTTAGGCCATGTAGGCGAAAGATGTGGATGATGAAGAGCTTAGCAAGCTCCAAGGCTGAGGGTAAGCCAGGCAGTGCCACGAAATGGGCCATCTTACTGAAACGGTCAACCGTCACCCAGATAGTATTCATTCCTCTAGAAAGAGGCAGATCAACTACAAAGTCTGTAGTGATGTGAGTCCATGGCTCCTCCGGAACTGGCAGAGGTTGCAGCAATCCCCAAGGCTGACCAGAAGTAGACTTATGTTTGGCACAGTTGGAGCATGATGCTACATAGGAGTATGTGTCTTCCTTGATAGTAGGCCACCAATAGTATTTCTGTAATTTCAGCAGGGTACGGCATTCACCAGGATGGCCAGCCAGCTTGGAATCATGAGCCTAGTGTAAAAGTTTCTTTCTGAGGTTCTTTGGTACACTTGTTTTACCGGCAGGCACGGAATGAGTAGCCGCCAAGATGACTTTCTTCAGGTCGATGATATGCTGAGGTTCTTCTAGAACATCATTAGAGAGGAAAGAGTGAGACAGGGCATCTGCTCTGGGATTCTTGTCTCCGGGATGGTATTTGAGAACGAAGTCAAAGCGATTAAAAAAAAAGGACCATCTGGCATGTCTGTGGTTAAGATGTTGCGCATGAAGGGGATGCTCTAGATTCTTATGGTCTGAGAATACGGTAATTTGATTTTGGGCGCCTTCGAACCAAGGCCACCATTCCTTGAATGCCATCTTAAAAGCCAGGAGCTCTTTATCTCCAATCCCATAGTTCTTCTCTGCAGGAGAACAGCGCCGTGAGAAAAAGGAGCAGGGATGTAAGGCTTTAGAATCTCCAGTTTGGCACAACATGGCCCCTACTCCAACATCTGAAGCATCAACCTCCATGATGAAGGGTCTGTTGGGGTCCGGGTGACGCAGACATGTCTCAGTGGAAAAGGCAGTCTTTAATTTCTCGAACGCGGAAATGGCCTCCGCAGACCACTTTGAAGCATTAGCCCCTTTCCGTGTCATAGCAGTTAAGGGTACTGTCAAAGAAGAATAGTTGTTTATGAAGCTTCTATAGTAGTTTGTAAACCCCCAAAATCGTCTCAGGGCCTTCAGACTGGTAGGTTGAGACCAATTCTTGATACTCTCTAATTTTTGGGGATCCATCTGGAAGCCTTGTTTCGATACGATGTAGCCAAGAAAAGGTACAGATTCTTTGTGAAACTAGTATTTCGACAATTTGGCGTAGAGATGGTGTTCTCGAAGTCTCAGTATTACTTGTTTGACATCTGCTAGATGAGTAGACATATCTTGTGAAAAGATCAAGATGTCATCTTGGTAGACAACAACACATTTGTACAGAAGGTCCCACAGAATGTCGTTCATCATGTTCTGAAACACAGCTGGGGCGTTGCACAGGCCAAAAGGCATCACCAAATATTCAAAATGGCTGCTTCGAGTGTTGAAAGCTGTTTTCCGCTCATCGCCTTCGCGAATGTGAATCAAGTTATAGGCCCCCTTCAGGTCAAGTTTTGAGAATATATTGGCTCCTTGAAGTTGATCAAAAAGCTCGGAGATCAGAGGTAAGGGGCATCGGTCTTTAATCGTGATCTCGTTCAGACCTCGATAATCGATACAAGGATGCAGTGTACCGTCCTTTTTCCCCACGAAGAAGAAGCCTGCGCCCACAGGAGACTTAGATGATCTAATGAAACCCTTTTGCAAATTTTCCTCAATGTACTCCGACATGGCTTTGTTCTCCACCACTGACAAGGGGTAGACACGTCCTTTAGGAGGTTCAGCATTAGGTAAGAACATAAGAACATAAGAACATGCCATACTGGGTCAGACCAAGGGTCCATCAAGCCCAGCATCCTGTTTCCAACAGTGGCCAATCCAGGCCATAAGAACCTGGCAAGTACCCAAAAACTAAGTCTATTCCATGTTACTGTTGCTAGTAATAGCAGTGGCTATTTTCTAAGTCAACTTAATTAATAGCAGGTAATGGACTTCTCCTCCAAGAACTTATCCAATCCTTTTTTTAAACACAGCTATACTAACTGCACTAACCACATCCTCTGGCAACAAATTCCAGAGTTTAATTGTGCATTGAGTAAAAAAGAACTTTCTCGAGGCAACCAAGATGGCGGCATAGTGGGACAGTGGAACGCCAGCTACCTCTACTCTTTCTGAAAAGAATTTCTTTGAAATTAATATGCTGTCAAAGAGGAAGGGGAAAGTAAGGGTTTTCCCCCCAGAGCTCTTACCTGGCCCCAGTCAGCTGGATATCGTCCGTTTCCTGTCCCAGGCAGTGACTTTGGAGGGAGTTGAGGAGACCATTGAGAGCACTGCGGCAGGAGAGCAGCTTGCGTCGCTGGTAGAGACTTCCCTCAGCCCAGACCTGCATGCACCCCCGGCGCAACAAGACCACACCAGGAAACCTGCTCTGTCGCAGACGGATGACGTTTTAGTGCCGGAGATGGAGGGAGAGAACCCTGAGGGAGCGGATGGACCTGAATTGGCCCAGGTTCGGACCGATTCAGAAGTAGTTGGAGAGAGGCCGGAGACATCGAGGGAGACTTTGTTGGAGGAGGTGGGTGCTCCTGCGGCCGGAGAGAACATCCATCACCCAGAAACTCTGGTGAGTTAACGTCGGGGTTAACAAGGCCGGGGACGGTGACCCTCAAAGCTATCTGGGATCTTGTTGCAGCCCAGGGACAATCCTTAACTCGGCTTGAGAAGAAAGTAGACTCCCTAAACAATAATTTGCAAGAAAAGATAGTGGGAATACAAGCACAGGAAAGTGTTATGATGAATAAAATAACTGAGATGGAAAAAAAGGTCCAAACTAACGCTACACTAAATTCAGTAATAATAAAAGAACAGCTTTCGTCATCATGGCGTTTGGAACTCTTAGAAAATGGATTGAGATAATTGAACATAAGAATTCTAAACTTTCCTCAAATTATAGGAGAAATACCATATATAACTTTAAAAAGATTTTTGACAACTTCCCTTGGGTTTTCTGAACAAAATATACCCTAGATAAATAATTGTAGATTTCTGAGAAATAGGGCAGTTGCTAAAAATGATAATATAAATGTTATACAAAATTTGAAAGGTTTTCTCGAATCCTCTAATTTAGATATAATTGATAGGAAAGTTCTTATGGTTTCATTTATCCTACCCAAGATGTTACAAGTGTTATGCGAAACTACTTTAAGAAATTTTCTGTGAATTTTTGTGACCAAGAAGTTAGGTTGTATCCAGATATGGCGCTGGTTACGCAGTATCATAGAAAAGAGTTCTTATCTTTTCGACAAAATGTTACCTCTTTAGGTTTTTCCTTTTTATTACGATACCCGTGTAAATGTATTCTAAAGAAAGGGGAAGAAACATTTATATTTTTTCAAACTGACCAATTGCGGCAGTTTATTGAAGCCCATAGGCCTGTAACTTCATCTCCTAATGCTTAAGAGGTAGAAGGTCCTAGTGAATGTATCACTGCGAATCTATGTAAAGCCTATTCCTTTTAGTTTGCTGTTCTAAACTCCTGATAATATTTTCCATTTGCCTTCACCTTAAAGGTTTTCTTTTGTATGTTATAGCTTGAATATCCTTAAATAATGCATGAGTCAGTGGATTAATTTAATTATCATGTTTATGTATATGAAAGGTTTATTATTTATTTATTTTAAATCTTTTCTATACCGTTGTTTGGAGGAGACCGTCACAAAGGTTTACATCAAGGCACATAAAATTAATGATACTGTAATTTGCACATTTACAAGAGTGCCATAAGGTTCGGTAACATAGTTAGTGATCAATAATGTTAAATGTAATTAATCATGTCCATGTCTCTATCTTGGTTTTTATTACAGAATTAACTTTAAAATTGTGACTTGTCCTTTAAAGACTACACACTCAGTGAATACAGCAGTGTGTGTGGATGTTATATTGATCGTGCTTTGCCTGTCCCTGGGTTTTTATTCTCCCTTCTCTTTCTGAAAAGCTTGTTTAAACAGCCAGGTTTTTAAACTTTTTCTAAAGGTTTTGCTGTCTCTTTGTAGTCTTAAATCTAGGGGCATGGAGTTCCATAGTATGGGTCCTGCCAGTGATAGTGCTCTCTCTCGTACCTGTGTTAGTCTTGCAGTTTTGACTGATGGAATGGTTAGGAGTGCTTTGTTTGCTGACCTTAGGTTTCTGTTAGGGATGTGTACATGTAGAGCTGTATTTAACCAGTCTGCATGTTCGTTATGTATTAACTTATGTATGGTGCACAGTGTTTTGTATTGTATTCTTTGTTCAATGGGAAGCCAGTGTAGTTCAGCCAGTGTTTCGGTGATGTGATCTCTTTTACTTTTGCCAGTTAAAACTCTTGCGGCTAAGTTTTGCAGAACCTGCAATGGTCTTAGTGAGGTGTATGGAAGACCTAGTAGAAGTGCATTACAGGTTTGAGAATAAGACAGTATAATGTCATATTATGTTAATTATGGAAGGATTATCAATGTGTATAATTGAAAAATGACAAATAAAATATATTAAAAAAAAAAACTTTCTCCGATTAGTTTTAAATGTGCCACATGCTAACTTCATGGAGTGCCCCTTAGTCTTCCGCTCCGTGAAGACCACCTTCATGGAGCGGAAGGATGGAGGGCTGCCGTCTCCAAAAAAAAACAGAGGGGTGGGTAAGAGTATGTAAATTTACCGGTTAGGACATAGGCTATAGGTATTGCCAATTATTAGGCTTGTTCAATATTTGTTGATTGTTAATGTGGCTCACAAGAATGAGGGCTACTACCTGGAGATAATGCCCTTGTTCGATGTACATGCACACAGTTGGTGAGACTCCAGCGTTGCTCTGGGCTTCAACAGCAAGAGGAAATGTGGAAGAAAAAAAGGTTTTGCATTCACAAAAAAGCGAGATGTAGCTTGCTTGTTACGGCGGTTATTTCCCCAAAACCAAATAAGCCGATACTTTGCTTTCAATACATATCCAGCATAGCACTCTGCTTCAACGGAAGGGGAGAAAGTCTAACACTTCTCTTTCAACGCATAGCTCTCTGATACAACGGCAGGGGGAATGTAGAAAAGAGGATCTGTATATGGACAACAACCAACAGGGTCCGAATTGCATAGTCTGGGTGGACAGAGGCATGGGTGTAGCTTGCTTATTGCGGCGGTTACTACCCCTAATTAAGCTAGATATTCACTTGGATGCAGTTCCAGCAATGCTCTCTGCATTGATGGTGGGGTGGAAGGGAAATAGAACTAAAAGGTACTAAAAGCCAAGAGTAACAAGTATGTGAAAAAAAAAAAAGAAAAAAGAAGTACATAGCTTGCTGGGCAGACTGGATGGGCCGTTTGGTCTTCTTCTGCCGTCATTTCTATGTTTCTATGTTTCTATTATCCGAAAGAGTAAATAACCGATTCACATCTATCCGTTCTAGACCTCTCATGATTTTAAACACCTCTATCATATCCCCCTCAGCCGTCTCATCTCCAAGGTTTCAGTCTTATAGCGCAGTCATAAGTTCTATGTGGCGGAAGGATGTCAGCAGCTTCTTTGGAGAAAACATCATGAAATGATGCATACTGAGGCAGCAGTCCTGGCATCATTGGAGTTGTAGGCATACAGAGAAAAGGAGTAACCTCCTTTAGGCATTTGCCATGGCATTCTGGACCCCAACGGGAGAGTTCCAACGTGGCCCAATTGAATTGCGGCATATGCAGCTGCAATCAGGGTAACCCCAGAACGACAGGGTGTATGGCCTTCTCCAACACAAAGAAGGAAATTAATTCGGTATGGAGAGCGCCGGTACGGAGGGATACCGGTTCGGTACAACAGGTAACAGCACCTGGTATATAGATGATATGAGTAGTGGAGTCTTCATAGTGATCAGGGGAATCCTCAAGTGTTCCATTAGACATTGAAGAATAAAATTACCTCCTGCCCCTGAGTCCACCAGGGCAAGCGTCTGAAACTCCAAAGGTCCGCAGATCAGAGAGACAGGGAGAGAGAGCGGAGGAGAGGGCGTAGTGAGGCCTAAGAAGAGTCCTCCCACAGGACTTAGGCCCGTTCATTTCCCGGACATATCGGGCATGTTTGGACTGCATGGCCAGCTTGTCCACAGCACATGCACAATCCATTCCTCTTCCGAAGTCTTCTCTCTTTGGATGTCAGGTGACTGCGACCAAGTTGCATCGGTTCTTCCCCACTGGCAATGGGAGTCAAAGGAACCATCCTGAGTGCAGGTTTAGCACGAACTTCCTTCTTTACAAGTCCTTTACAAGGCTTGAGCTCTTGCACCTTATCACGAAGCCGGTGACCAATTATAGTAGCTAAGGCCACTAGCTCATCCAGTGAGTCAGGTGTTTCGCGAGCAGCCAGCTCATCCTTCAAGAGGGAATCCAAACCTTTGAAGAAGAAAGTTTTCAGGCATCTAGGGTCCCAATGTAATTCAGTCGCAAGAGTCTTGAAATCTATAGAGAAATCAGCCAGGGGTTGGTTGCCTTGCTTCAGGTCCACCAATGTAGATCCAGCAACAGTATACCAGGCAGGATCATCAAAAATGGATTTAAACAAGTCCATAAATCCGTCAATATCCTGAAGTATAGAGTCTTTGCGTTCCCACAGCAAGGAAGCCCAATTCAAAGCCCTTCCATCCAAGTAGGTGTTGCAACCGTCCCTTCCCGATGGCTGCAGTCCTCCTACCTCTCTCCTTTTGCTCCTCCTCTTGCTGTTAATGGACACCTGGCTGCCGCAACGTCTGTCTGCCGCCCTCTCCGGCGTCCACTGTACTCATTATTCTCAGTTCTTTCCACTACAGCACTGCTACCGGAGGAGTCGCTGTTCCAGCGCCTGAGGGATACTAGCCCAGCCGGGCTACTTCAACTACTCATCACTGCCACCTCTGGTGGCTACACAACATTGTTTAAATAAAGATCAATCTCTGTGTTTGTGTGTCCTCAGCTGAGCCTGACCTGTGGCCCCTCACGGGACTGCCCCCCGTGGGTGTAGTCAGCTGCCACAATGTCCAAGGGTCCACCCAAACCTCACTAATTATAACAGATTGCTAACTCCATGGATCCGGCCCAGCTCAGTGCCTTGCAGGCCATTCCAGACCTGGCCCTACGCACTGCTGAATTACAAGACGCATTGGAGAAACTCAATTCAGCATTTCATCAGCTACAAGCACAGAAGACGCAAGGCGCTACTTCCAGTAATGAAGGTCAGTTACCTGAGGTAACTATAAAGACTATGGTACCTCTGGCTGCTCCAGTTCGTTTCTCTGGAGAGATTCAAAGAACCAGAGGGTTCCTAAACCAATGCTGTATGCATTTCGCCTTGCAGCCTGCACACTTCCCCACAGCCTATGCCAAGACTACTTATATTCTATCTTATCTTGATGGAAGGGCATTGTCTTGGGCTTCAACGCTGTGGGAACGTAAGGATCCAATCCTGCAGGATATTGATGGATTTATTGACTTATTTAAATCCGTGTTTGACGATCCTGCTCGAGTAACTGTTGCTGGTTCTGACTTGGTGGACCTGAAGCAAGGCAACCGACCATTGGCTGATTTTGCAATAGAGTTCAAGACTCTTGCTACAGAATTAAGCTGGGAACCTAGATGCCTGAAAACTCTCTTCTTCAGAGGTCTGAATACTCGCTTGAAGGATGAGCTTGCCGCTCGTGAGACACCTGACTCGCTGGATGAACTAGTGGCCTTGACTACTAGAATTGACCACCGGCTTCGTGATAAGGTGAAAGAACTTAAACCTACTAAAGGACCGATTCAGAAGGAGACTCGTGCTAAACTTACACTTCGGATGGTTCCAGCTGTACCTGTTGCCAGTGGAGAAGAACCAATGCAAATTGGTCACAGTCATTTGACTTCAGAAGAGAGAAGACTTCAGAAGAGACGGGGCTTATGTATGTACTGGGGACAAGCTGGTCACAATGTCCCAACATGCCCCATTCATCCGGAAAATGGACGGGCCTAAGTCCTGCAGGAGGACTGTTCTTAGGCCTTACTACGCCTTCTCCTCCACTCTCTCTACCAGTCTCCCTGACTTGCGGATCGTCTACAATCCAAACTCTTGCCCTTGTGGATTCGGGGGCAGGAGGCAACTTTATACTTCGACGCCTAGTGGAACATTTGAGGATTCCCCTCGTTACTTTAGAAGCTCCACTACTCTTGTCTTCCATCCATGGAGAGCCTTTGCCCGGTGATGTGACATATCGCACCAAACCAGTGACTCTTCGCACCGAAGCCCTCCATATGGAGACAATCCCCTTCTTTGTGTTAGAGAAGACCATGCACCCTATCATTCTGGGGTTACCCTGGTTGTAGTTGCATCAGCCTCAATTCGACTGGTCCTCCTTGGAACTCTCCCGCTGGGGCCCAAGTTGTCATGGCAGTTGCCTCAAGGAAGTTTCTTCTGTTCTCTGCATGCCTACAACTCCAGTGTTGGCAGGACTGCCGCCTCAATACGCGTCATTCAGTGATGTGTTTTCCAAAGAAGCTGCTGACATCCTCCCTCCACACAGATCTTACGACTGTGCCATTTGGCTGAAACCAAACACTGAACCTCCTAAGGGACGTGTCTACCCACTCTCTGCAATAGAGAATAAGGCTATGTCCGAGTACATCGAGGAGAATTTACAGAAATGTTTCATTAGACCTTCGAAGTCGCCAGCCGGCGCAGCATTCTTCTTTGTGGGGAAGAAGGACGGTACCTTATGTCTTGTGTCGACTATAGAGGTCTGAACGAGATTACGATTAAAGACCGCTACCCCCTGCTTTTAATCTCAGAGCTGTTTGACTGGCTTCAGGTGGCCAAGATATTTTTGAAACTGGACCTGAAGGGGGCCTACAACTTAGTCCAGATTCGCAGTGGCGACGAATGGAAAATGGCTTTCAACACTCGAGACGGTCATTTTGAGTACTTAGTAATGCCCTTCGGCCTGTGCAACACACCCGCCGTGTTCCAGAACATGATGAATGACATTCTATTGTACAAGAGTGTTGTAGTATACCTAGATGACATCTTGATATTTTCTCAGAATCTGTCTACTCATCTAGAAGACGTCAAGCAAGTTCTACTAAGACTCCGAGAACACTGACTCTACACCAAGCTATCCAAGTGTGAATTCCATAAAGACTCCGTGCCTTTTCTTGGCTATATTGTGTCTAAAGATGGCTTCCAGATAGATCCCCAAAAATTAGAAAGTATCAAGAACTGGTCACAACCTATCAGCCTGAAGGCCCTGAGACGATTTTTGGGGTTCACCAATAACTATAGAAGCTTTATAAAGAACTATTCTTCTTTAATGGTGCCCTTGACTGCTGTGACCCAGAAAGGGGCCAACGCTTCTAAATGGTCTGCGGAGGCCATTTCCGCATTCGAAGAATTAAAGACTGCCTTTTCCATGGAACCATGCCTACGTCACCCAGACCCCAACAAACTATTTATCGTAGAGGTCGACGCCTCTGACGTCAGTGTGGGGGCTGTTCTGAGCCATACTGGAGATCCCAAGTCCTTACATCCCTGCTCTTTCTTCTCACGACGTTTCTCTCAGGCAGTGACATAGAGCTCCTGGCTATTAAGTTGGCATTCGAGGAATGGCGGCCTTGGCTCGAAGGCGCTCAACATCAAATTACCATGTTTACGGACCATAAGAATCTAGAGTATCTCCGCCATGCGCAACTTCTTAACCATAGACAAGCTAGATGGTCCTTATTTTTCAACCGCTTTGACTTCAAGTATCGCCCCGGAGACAAGAATACCAGAGCTGATGCCCTATCACGCTCCTTCCTCTCGGAGGATATTCCGGAAGAGCCGCAGACATAATCGACCCGAAGAAAGTCGTCTTAGCGGCTACTCATTCTGTGCCTGCTGGTAAGACCATCTTGCCAAAACATCTCAGAAAGAAAGTGCTCTATTGGGCGCATGATTCCAAGCTGGCTGGCCATCCTGGTCAACGCCGTACCCTGCTGAAGCTACAGAAGTATTATTGGTGGCCAACTGTCAAGGAAGATACACTCTCCTATGTGTCATCTTGTGCCAACTGTGCCAAGCACAAACCTACTTCTGTCCAACCGTGGGGATTGCTGCAACCGCTTCCAGCTCCGGAACAGCCCTGGATTCATATCGCTACTGATTTTGTAGTTGATCTACCCCTTTCTGGAAGTATGAATACCATCTGGGTCACAGTCGACCGCTTCAGCAAGATGGCCCACTTCGTGGCACTGCCTGGCTTACCTTCAGCCTCGCAACTTGCGAAGCTCTTCATAGTCCATATTTTTCACGGCTTACCGAAGCACATAGTCTCGGATCGAGAATCACAGTTCACGGCAAGATTCTGGAAGGCCCTGTGCAAACTCTTCGACATCTCTCTAGATTATACATCTGCCTATCATCCTCAATCTAATGGCCAAACAGAACGGATGAATAGGACCCTGAAACAGTTCATTTGGGCCTATATGAGTTGCCGTCAGAATAACTGGGCCGAACTGTTACCATGGGCTGAATTCGCCATTAATTCTCATCTAGCAACATCAACTGGATCAACACCATTTGAACTGGTATATGGACGTTCACCATCACCGCCACTTCCACTGAAGCTCTCAGTGACGTCCCCAGCAGCTCAATCCACTGCTGAAGAAATTCATAAATTAAGGACTCAGACGAAAGCAATGCTACTCAAAGCGAGTGATTGAGCCAAAAGGTTCTATGACGCTCATCATTCCAAAGCGCCTGTCTTTCAATCTGGTGACAAAGTCTGGCTATCTACTAACCACCTTAGACTGAAGTTACCCGCTTTTCAATTTGCCCCTCGCTACATTGGACCATTTCCAATCCTCCGACGTCTTGGCAATGTTACCTACAGTCTGAAGTTACCACCTGGATTGAACATCCATAACGCTTTTCATGTTTCACTTCTGAAACCACACATCATCAGTGAATTTTCTTCCAAATCTCTGGAACCATCTTCCATCAATGCAGAAGATTACCTTGAATACAAGGTCGAAGCCATTCTTGATGTCTGCAAATGAGGCAAAACCTGGGAATACCTTCTATCTTGGGAAGGTTTTGGCCCTGGAGAAAATTCTTGGGAACCTCTGGCTAATATCCTTGACAAAGAGATGCTCCATCAGTTTCATGTCTTGCATCCTTGGAAACCAAATCCTGGTACCCGCAGAGGAGACCACCATTTGAAGGGGGGGACTCTTGCAACCATCCCTTCCCGACGGCTGCACTCCTCCTACCTCTCTCCTTTTGCTCCTCCTCTTGCTGTTAATGGATGCCTGGCTGCCGCGGCGTCTGTCTCCTGTCCTCTCCGGCGTCCCCGGACTGGCTTGGGCGCTGCCTCCCGCCATGCTCTGTCTGTACCTTAGGGCACGCGCGCTGCACGGCCCTCACTCTTATTTCCTACTTGGCGCGGACCTCAGGGGCATCCCCCTGTGATGACGTCACGCTGCCCGGATATTTAAAGCCTACACTGTTTGCTAGCCTTTGAGTTAGCAAGGGGAATCTTACGGATGGGATTCGCTCTCCGTACCCAGCTACTCTGCCTTCAATCTTCATTGGAATCTTAATGCTAACGGGGTACCCGCTCCTCGGGGGCCTCACTTGCTTTTCAGGTCGCTATCAGGAAACCGGTACTCGCTCCTCGAGGGCCCATGTTCCCTGACTCGCTGCCTGCTCCTACCTTCTCTTCTGCCTGGAAGGATTCGCAATCTTCAACACCAGTGAGTACTACCATCTCCACCTCAGAGCTTTCCCTGGAACCAGGTACTCGCTCCTCGAGGGCCTGCCTCCGTTCTAGCCCTGGTGCCATCTCCTACATGGAACCGCTGTGTGAGTACATCTCCTTCAAGCCTCTCAGCTCTCAGGGATCAGCTACTCGCTCCTAGAGGGCCTGCTCTTCCTATCCTGGGGTTCTCCACACTGGGGCTTGTTCATATTCCACTGTACTCATTATTCCCAGTTATTTCCACTACAGCACTGCTACCGGAGGAGTCGCTGTTCCAGCGCCTGAGGGATACTAGCCCAGCCGGGCTACTTCAACTACTCATCACTGCCACCTCTGGTGGCTACATAACATTGTTTAAATAAAGATCAATCTCTGTGTTTGTGTGTCCTCAGCTGAGCCTGACCTGTGGCCCCTCACAGGACTGCCCCCCCCGTGGGCGTGGTCAGCTGCTGCAGTGTCCAAGGGTCCACCCAAACCTCACTAATTATAACAGTAGGATAGAATATAAGTAGTCTTGGCGTAGGCTGTGGGGAAATGAGTAGGTTGCAATGCAAAATGCATACAACACTGGTTTAAGAAGCCTCTAGGTCTCTGAATCTCTCCAGAAAAATGTACTGGAGTAGCAAGAGGCACAACAGTCTTTATAGTTACTTCAGGAAACTGACCTTCATTATTGGATATAGAACCTTGATTCTTCTGTGCATGCAGCTGATGAAACGCAGTAGTCAATTTTTCCAATGAGTCTTGTTGTTCAGCAAAGCACAAGGCCAGGCCTGGAATGGCCTGCAAGGCGTTGAGCTGAGCCAGATCTATGGAGTTAGCAATCTGATGTGGTTAATGGTGTTTATGTGGATCCTTGGACACTGTGGCAGCTGACCACGCCCATGGGGGGCAGTCCCGTGAGGGACCACAGTGTCAGGCTAAACTCCGGACAGACAAACACAGATTTGAATCTTTTACTAAACAGTTTATGGAACCACCAGAGGTGGCAGTAGTGAGGAGTGGTTGTAGAGCCCGGCTGGGCGCATCTCACACAGACGCTGGAACAGCAGATCCTCTGTAGGGCAGTGCTGTAGTGGAAAGAGACTGAGAGTTATGAGCACACAATAAGATTAGCATTCAGAGTCCCAAGTAGAAATAGGAGAGCTCTGAGACATGGAGAGCAGGCCCTCGAGGAGCGAGTACCTGATCCCTTAGAGCAGAGAGACTCAGTGGCGTTGTACTCACTAGCAGTAGCAGAGAATCCACTAGACGAGAGGTCTGGCACCGGAGCAGAGAGCAGGCCCTCGAGGAGCGAGTACCTGATTCCGGCGAAGCGGTACTGTAGAGAGAGATGTTTTCTGTACTCACTGATGGTGACTGTAAGTTAGTTCTTCCAAGTAGAAGGGTAGAGGAGGCTGGCAGCGACACAGGGAACATGGGCCCTCGAGGAGCGAGTACCGGTTTCCTGATAGCACCTGAAAGAAGCAGAGAGGCCCCCGAGTAGCGGGTACCCCGTTAGAGACCCCGAAGGGTAGTAAGAGTTCCAGATAGCGCTGGAGTGGCAGAGTAGCTTAGGAACGGAGAGCGAATCCCATCCATACGAATACTGTTGCTAACTCAATGAGCTAGCAAATACTGTAGGCAGATATACCCTGAAGTCGTGACGTCAGAACAGGGGGATGCCCCTGAGGTTCACGCCAACGTGAAGTTAAAGATGAGGGCGGCGTGCGCGCACACGCCCTAGAGGTACCTTGAAGGAGAATGGCGGGAGGCAGCACCAAAGCCGGTCCGGGGACGCCGGAGAGAACGGCAAGCAGACGCCGCCGCGGCCACCAGTCCAAGGTGAGCGGGAGAAGCCGCAAGTAGAGAGAGGTAGGCGGAGCGAAGCCGTCGAAGACCGACGGACGCAACAGTGGGGATTTGTGCTGGGCTCAGAGGACTCTGAAGTTACCTCTGAAGGATTTTCCCTTGAACTGGAACAGGACATTCAAGTGAGCAAACAATCTATCCATAACAGAGGAATGAAAAAAGAGAGGGAATAAGGTTTCCACAAATGGATAAGAGAAGGAAAAGTTACAAAGTTACAAGGCACCCTGTGTGTGGCCATTTCTAAAGGTAGAAGCTGGGTAAAGAGGAGTAAAGATTTCCTGGATTGTGTTTTCTTTTGAGTTGCATATTTGCCTGCCTTCATCAGACTGACAGTATGCTTTCCCCTGAAGAAACTGAATTAGACTATATTTTCTTTGGAGCACATTTAGAGATTGGGGAGCGTCTTATTTACCTGGAGTGTTCTCAGCCTAGCACTGGCCCTGCAGGAAGACCTGACCCCAGCCCTCAGCCCTTGAGGACTATTTCCCCACCTCGGGGTTGTGAGTCCCAAGCACCCAGAGACTGGGAAGGTGGCCCCCACACAAAGGGAGGGGGGGGAGGGGGTTACATAAAGAATAAAATCAAAGAACATATAGAAAGACATGGTTTATGTTCAATATCTTTATTAAGTGATACAGAATTAAAATACACATAGTTAACAATCATATGTATATTGCCAAAAAACTTCAACCATTGAGGCATATCAACCAAAAGGCTCAAACTAATGATCACTTATTTTCCATTGGATTGGGCACCGTGCCTTCCAACTCCCCTTGCTGCAGTCATCCCCTGCAATGCCCAAGGGATCCCTATTACAAAGGGAATCCAAGGTGCAGTGTTTCTGTGCACCTCCGAATTCACCAAACTAACCCATGTGTGGAGTAGAAGGGGCAGCATGGTTTAATGGGGAACTGCCAACATGGATTTACCCAAAGGAAGTCTTGCCTCACCAATCTGTTACATTTTTTTGAAGGGGGTGAATAAACATAATAGTGAGCCAGTGGATGGAGTGTACTTGGATTTTCAGAAAGCATCTGACAAAGTCCCTCATGAGAAAATTCTGAGAAAATTAAAAAGTCATGGGATAGGAGGCAATGTCCTATTGTGGATTGCAAAGTGATTAAAAGATAAGAAACAAAAGGCAGAACTAAAAGATCAGTTTTTTGGTTGGAAGAAGGTAAAAACAGTGGAGTGCCCCAGAGATCTGTACTATGACCAATACATTTTAATATATTTATAAATGATCTATAAAAGGAAACAGCAAGTGAAGTGATCATATTTGCAGACGATACAAAATTATTCCAAGTTGTTAAATCACAAGAAGATTGTGAGAAATTGCATCAGAACCTTGCGAGACTGGGAAACTGGGCATCCAAAAGGCAGATGAAATTTAATATGGACAAGTGCAAATTGATGTACATGGGGAAAAGTAACCCACGTTGTAGTTACTCAATGTTAGGTTCCATATCAAGTTACCTCCCAGGAAAAGGAGCTAGGTGACATCATAGACAATACTTTGAAATCCTCAGCTCAGTGTTCAGTGGCAGTCAAAAAACAAACAGAATGTTAGGAATTATTAGGAAAGGAATGAAGAATAAACAGAAAATGGCTCCCCTATGAGGAAAAGCTATAGAGGTTAGGACTGTTCAGCTTGAAGAAGAGATAGCTGGGGGGGGGGGGGGGGGAGGGAATATGATAGAGGTCTATAAAATCATGAATGGAGTGAAATGGGTAAATGTGAATTGGTTGTTTTATCTTAAAAAAAAAAAAATACAAAGACTCAGGGATACTCCATGGGGCAGATTTTATAAAACCAGTTGCAAACAAAAGTATGCCGGAATTCAATAGATACACGTGTAGCTGTGCGTATCTGTTAAAATCCGGGGTCGGCGCGCGCAAGGCTGCCCAAAATCGGCAGTCTGCACGCGCCGAGCCGCGCAGCCTGCCTCCGTTCCCTCCAAGGCCGCTCTGAAATCGGAGCGGCCTCGGAGGGAACTTTCCTTCCACCCCCCCGCACCTTCCTCTCCCTTCCCCTATCTAACCCACCCCCCCCAGCCCTATCTAACCCCCCCCCTACCTTTGTTGTACAAATTACGCCTGCCCGAGTTTCGCCTGCCCGGCGGCGCGCCATGGTCCGGTCCGGGGGCTGGTCCGGAGGCCGCAGCCACGCCCCTGATGACGCGCCCCTGATGATGCACCGGCCGCGACACGCCCCCAATACACCCCCCAGGAAAGCCCTGGGACTTACGCACATCCCGGGCTTTGCGCGCTGCCGGCAGCCTATGCAGATAGGCTCGGCGCGCGCAGGGGGGGTTGGGGGTAGGTTTTCGGGGTTACAACTCGTAACCTACGTGCGTAACCCTTTGAAAATCTACCCCCATGAAGTTAATAAGTAGCACATTTAAAACTGATTAAAAAACATGTTTTTTCCCTGAATGCACATTAAGATCTGGAGTTCATTGCCAGAGGATGTGGTAAAGACAGTTAGTGTAACTGGGTTTAAAAAAAAGGTCTTGACAATTTCTTAGAAGAAAAGTCCAAAACCTTTTTTAACCAGGTAGACTTTGGTAAAGCTTTCTGTTTAGCCTTGGGCATTGGCAGCATGGGGTTTATCTATTGTTTGGGATCCTGCCAGGGAGTTGTGATCTGGATCGGCCAGTATCCTGTTGGAAACAGGATACTGGGCTTGATGGACCCTCGATGTTTCCTTGTAGGGATCAAGCATTGGCTGCTCCTCTTGCATATATCTGCTCCAGCATCGTATTTCTGTGCTTCTGCTGAGAACAGAGCATGCGCATGCAAAGAATGTGGAAGTCAACTCATCCATGACGGTCATCTTTTATGTGCCTGCTCTGTTCCTAGCACAGGCACAGAAGTTCAACGCTGGAGCAGGCATGTGCAGGAGGAATTGTGAATGCTTGCTCCCTGCATGAACCTGCTATTGCTGTAGCCCTGCTGAAAGATGGTCAAGCCATAGGCCATGTGGCCCACCCCATTCCAGCATGTGTGCATAGCATTCTGTGCTGAGTGTTGCCAGTAGAAAATAAATTTGGTTTCACAAAGTGCCTGTGTGTATTCATTAGTTTATTTGATCCTGCAGCGGTTCATATATTATCCTTTTCCATTCCAGACCACTAAGCAAAAATAAATCCCAAAATCCAAACTGTAGGAGAAAGACAGATGAGGAAAGGAAGTGTTTGACAAGCATGAACATACAGGGTTGTTAAAAACAAGATGGAATGTGGAAGATCAACAATTCTAAACTGTGGTCCTTCTTATAATTGAGAAGCATGGAATTGTTTTATAGCAGAGGAATACTGCTGATTTTTAAATAAAAAGTTCTGCGCACACATTTGGCGGTTAATTTAGCTGTTGAAAAGCATATGGCCACTTAAAAATGAAACATTAAGGCACAGCAGTACTTGCCTATTAAAGTACACCTTGGGAGCATAAAGGAGTGTGAGGCTGTTATGTCTGGCGGCTTGCGGGACCCTCCCGTGAGTTGCTGCACTTATCCCAGACACCGCCAGCAGCTGGGCCCTACTTTTGCGGCAGGACGCCACCAGACTTTCTCCACACAGCAGGATGCCGCCAGAGCTGCCATCCTGACTCCCTTCATAGGCGTGCATGTGCCCGACGTCACCCCATTTAAAGGGCCCATGACGGGAAAAGGCTGTGGTGCCCATTGATGACATCACGTGCCTTAGCCCTATATATATATATATATATAGGGTTTGCCTGACGACCCTAGCTTGCCTCAGCAACAGGTCCTCTTACCTTGAGTAGTGTGTGTGTTGTCAGCGTCTTTTGTCTCTCCAACCTTGCCTCGTCTCTCCAGCCTGCCTTGCCTCACCCAACCTTGCCTCATCTCTCCAGCCTGCCCTGCCTTGTCATCTCTTGTCTCCTTGCCCACCTGCCAGTCCTTCTGTGTCAGTCTTCCCCGTCTCCTATTCAGCTTCCTTTTGGACTGACCACTAGATATGACTCTTTACCTGGACTCTGACTATTCTGATTATCATCTGCCCCTGTCCCTTGCCTAGTCCTGGACCTCTGTTTACAGCATCCCACAAGAGACCATCGCCTAACTCTTGCTGGCCCCCGGGACCCAAGGGCTCAACCTGCAGGGAAAGGGACAGGTATAGGTAAAGCCCTAGACCAGTCTCTTGTCAGCCAGCCTTCGTCCGCTGTAGGTGAGGGCCTACGAGGTTCGTCCCATAGGCTGTGCCAACCTCACCATAGCCACAAGGGTTGACAACATTTACAGTAGCTGGAGGACTTAACTAACAAATGAGTGTTTTAAGACCTGGGAAGGTCAAGAGTTACATGTTATGTCATATTTAGAGAATGTGAGTGGAATGGCAGATTGTGCCACAATAATGCTGAAGGAAATTAAAAGAAAAATGTATTTACAAGGTGGTAGACCTCTTGGCACAATCTACCCCTTTTCTGGTATTTCCATATACTAAAAAACAAAACAGAAGATCTATCATCTGTAGGAATTCTTGCAGAGGTCTGAGAGGGTTAATTGTAATTACAAGTGAAAAAAATAATTGAAATTTATAATGCAACAATGGAATAGCCAGGCTAAATTATGCTGAGGGGGGCCCAAAAACCCTCAGTAAAATAGAAACTGATTTATCTTGGCTCTGAGATGTCTCTGGTTACTCTGACATTTCATTTTATTTATTTATTTATTTAAAATCATTTATAATCCACACACATTCAAAAAAATGTTCCTGGCAGAGAACAAGGCAACACACACAAAGTGCAGGCTCAGATACAGAGAGAGAAAAAAAAACTAAAAATAAAAACTGTGAATTACATGCTGCATATGACCATTCAGTTACTTCTCATGCCACTTGCTAATTACTAGATGAATCAGAACAATCCAGATCAAAGGCCTGCTTTAACAAAAAGGTTTTTAAGGCTATCTTGAATGACTTGGTGGACACCATGGTTCATGTCTGTTTGGGTAAAGAATTCCAAAACAATGGGCCTGCCACAGAGAATGCTCGATTGCGTTGAGGTGCACCAGCTTGGGAGAGGGAACATCCAGAAGGCCACAGTGGCGTTTTCACGCACATCTGTGCGTGCTTTACTACCCTCTACAGAACATCTGTGTGCACAGTGTGTCGGCTCTGCACATGTGTTGTGCGCTCAGTTTTGGGCACACAAATTTTTAAGCATTGGTGGCGCATCCAGGTTTTGGCATACAGTTTGTCGTGTGTTTTTTATGGCGCTTACTCTTGGGGCGCCTAATTTTTGTACGCATAAAATTTATGCGCTCCAAATTTATCAGTGCGAGCCTGCTGGATGCACATTATCAACTGTGAACTGATAGCGCCGGTGAGCAAGAATCCTAAGCACCTTTCTCTCTGTGTTGCCTGTCATATTCGACTATCTCAGCCTGGCATGTCCTCTAACATGTGTCAGCGCTGTTTAGAGGCTCAGGGAGTATTGTCTTCCTCTGATTTTGCTAAGCCTGGATCCTCCCAGCCTGATGATGGTCTGGTTAAGGATCTATCTGGGGGTGTGCCAGATCTTGGAACTTCCTTGACTGGTTCCTCGACAGGAGATGGCAGTTCAGTAGGCCCCGCTCCACTTCCTTCTGAGTTTGGCCTGGATCCTATTTCTTTTTCCCTCTTCCAGTTCAATGTTTAAGCGCTGGAGCACGCCTCAGTTCGCTGTGGATATTCCTGACAGGAACCCAGATGGCACTGATGATGAGGCAGATTCTGATTCCCTGGAAGATGGGGAAATTCCTCCAGGACTGGAACGGAATCGGACCATGTTGTGATTCTTTCATAGAGATGAACTGCTGGCCCTGATTTCCCAGACCTTGAAGATGCTGGGAGTCCTGGTGCAGATTCCATGTCTGAGCTGAAAAAAAAATCCCATTTTGGTTTCTTTGTGTAAAGCCTCTTGCCTTTTCCCTGTTATGGATGCCATTCAAGAATTGATTGATCTTGAATGGGGTTCCCCAGAGGCAAATTTCAAAGAGGGGTGGACTTTGAAATGCCTGCACCCCCTGGATCCAGCGGTGAGAGAGCGTTTGCATTTTCACAAAGTGGATACGCTGGTCTGTGCCTTCTCTAAGCGGATGACTATCCTAGTGGAGAGAGGAGCGTCCTTGAATGATGTGCATGACAGGAGGATTGAGGCTATCCTTAAGCAAGCCTTTGAAGCAGTGGTGATGACTTTACAGATAGCTTCCTGTTGTGTCCTCGTACACAATCTTGTCTGCTTCTCTCTGAGGAAGTTGATGATTCTGGAGTGAATTCCAGAGTGGTTATGGAACCCGCTGCCGCCTTTTTAGCAGATGCGGGCTGCGATTTGGTCCGTACCTTGGTCAGAGAAGTGGCTTCGGTGGTAGCGGCCAGGCGTCAACTATGGTTGTGAAATTGGTTGGCTGACGCAGCCTCCAAAACTAATCTTATGAAAATGCCTTTTAAAGGCTCCCTCTTCTTTGGGAACGAGTTGGAGAAATTGGCCAGTAAGTGGGGCGAATTTCCGGTCTCTCGGTTGCCGGAGCATAGGAAGAAGTTGCAGCACCCATCTGGTATGAGGGATCATCTCCGGGGTTCCAAGTGTTTTCGTCCCTATAGAGGGTTGACTTTTCAGAGGACTCGGCCTTTCAATAAGTCTTAGTCCTTTTGTCCCAGACAGCCCAAGAGAGGATTGGGCTCGGCAGCAGATCCTCCCAAGCTTCCCAATGAAGGTTTGCTGACCCACCTCTGGGAACTGGAGATAGGGGGATGCCTCTCTCTCTTTTATTGGAGGTAGGTCGAGATCACATCGGATCAGTGGGTCCTGGAGATGGTACCAGAAAGATATGCACTGGAATTTTGCAGTATTCCATGGGACGTGTTTATGGTGTCTTCTTGCCACTTCCCGCAGAAGAAGCAGGCAATTGAATCTACGCTTCTAAGGCTCCTCCGGCTGAGGGTTGTGGTTCCAGTACCTATGTCTCAAGAAAGTATAAGGCAATATTCCATTTATTTTGTTGTGCCCAAGAAGGAGGGCTCCTTTTGTTCCATCCTGGATCTCAAAAGTGTCAATCGTCATTTGAGGGTGACTCATTTTCGCAAGGAAACCTTGCGCTCAGTGATAATGGCCATGCAGTCAGGGGAATTTCTGACCTCCCTGGATCTGTCCGAGGCCTACCTTCATATTCCCATCTGTTTGGAGCACCAACATTTTCTGCATTTTGCAGTGCTGGAGTACCATTATTAGTTTCATGGGCTGCCTTTTGGTCTAGCCACTGCTCCCAGAACGTTTTCCAAGGTTATGGTAGTAGTAGCAGCAGCATTGAGAAGAGATAGGATCCTGGTACACCTGTACTTTGGACAACTGGCTAATTCAAGCCAAGTCTCAGGAAGAGAGCCACCTGGTGACCTGCAAAGTGATCGCCTTAAGAACATAAGAACATGCCATACTGGGTCAGACCAAGGGTCCATCAAGCCCAGCATCCTGTCTCCAACAGTGGCCAATCCAGACCATAAGAACCTGGCAAGTTCCCAAAAACTAAGTCTATCCCATGGTACTGTTGCTAGTAATAGCAGTGGCTATTTTCTAAGTCAACTTAATTAATAGCAGGTAATGGACTTCTCCTCCAAGAACTTATCCAATCCCTTTTAAACCCAGCTACACTAACTGCACCAACCACATCCCCTGGCAACAAATTCCAGAGTTTAATGGTGCGTTGAGTGAAAAAGGTGCAGGAGCTCATTTGGGTGGTGAACCTGGCCAAGAGCAGTCTTCAGCCATCTCAGGCATTGAAGTATTTGAGTGTCCTGTTTGACACGAGGCAGGACAAAGTTTTCCTGCCAAAAGTTCGGATTCAGAAATTGATGTCACAGGTGCATCAGTTGGTGAGCACTATACACCTAACAGTGTCCTATCTACAGGAGCTCAGTTTGATGGTGGCAACCCTGGAAGTGGTGCTATGGGCAAGGGCGCATATGTGTCCTCTTCAGCACTTATTGCTGTCTTGTTGGAACCAGCAGTCTCAGGACTATTCGGTTCAGCTCCACTTGCCAATGGAAATCTGCTCTCACCGCCAGTGGTGGTTGCAAGAGGTTCATCTGAGAAAGGGTGTTTCCTTGACCTCCCTGAACTGGTTGATACTTATAACAGATGCGAATCTCTAGGGTTGGGGAGCTCCCTGTTAGGAGCTGATGGCCCAAGGATGTTGGAAAGCTGAAGAGTCCCTCTGGAACACAATCGCTTCAAAGCCCGGGCTACCCGGTTGGCACGCTTGCAGTTCAGCTAGACTGCAAGCTTAAGTTGTTAGCACCGCCGGCCGTGGCAAGCCACGACCGGGGCCGGGTGCCATGGCCGCCGGCCGTGGCGGACCGCGACTGAGGCCTGGCTGGTGGGTGCCGGGAAAATAGTTACCCGGGGCTTCGGACAGCGTTTGGGGCTCCTGTGGGTTGGGTAGCCCTTCTGCTTTCCTCCTGCGGCCGCTGCTGCGTTTGGCCTGGCTGGCTGGCTCCTCGGGGTTCGGCTCCACCCCCATTACTTCCCCTAGGGCCGCGCACGCAGCTGAAGATGGTTTTTAAAGGAGCCATGTCAGGACGTTGTCATGGCTCCTCCTGAGACTCCTCCCCTGGCTTCTGGTACATAAGGCAAGCTCTGCATACCTGGGAACATTTGATATCCAGGTGCCTTGAGATTGCTTTGAATTAGCAAGAGGAGGGATGGTTTGCTTGCAACTTTCTCCTCTCTCTCTCACACTAGCTCTCAATCACACACATATACACATGCACTCTCACTTACCTAGGCTCTCAATCATGCACATATACATATGCTTTTTCTCTCTCACTTGTATAGGCTCTTAATCACACATTTACACACATTCTCTTTTCACACACACAGGCGTTCAATCACACACTTACATACATGCTGTCTTTCTCTCCCACACATAGACAACTCTTTCACACACTTACACTTTCATAGGCTCTCAATCACATACATATGCACATGCTTTTTCTCTCTCACTTATAGGCTCCTAATCACACATTTACACACATGCTGTCTGTCTTTTCACACATAAATACACAGGCTTTCAATCACACACTTACGTACATGCTGTCTCTTTCTTTCACACACACATAGACTCTCATTTGCACACTTACACATGTTCTCTTTCTTTCTCTCACCTACACTGGCTCTCAATCACACACAGACACACATGCTCTCTCTCTTACTTATACAAAAAGGGTCTTAATCATACATACACATGATCTCTCTCACTTACACATGCAGGTTCTCATTCATACACTTACATTCATGCTATCTCTCTCACACAGAAAGGATCTCAATCACACACAGGCTCTCAATCACACACACATTCTTTCACCCAAACAGGTTTCCAATCACACACTTACACATACAGGCTCTCAATCAATCACTTACATACATGCTGTCTCTCCTTTATACACACACACTCACACACAAACACACACACACACACAGGATCTCAAACACATGCTTGCTCAAGCTCACTCACTCACTCTTTCCCCCCACTGAACTAGCAGCAGCAGCAGCAGCTTCTTCCACTTTCAGCCCTTGCAGCCTTGAGAAAGGAGCCCTGTTGGCCACGGGGGCTGACTTTGCTCCTCTTTGCTCTGCGCTGCTCTTTGGGCAGTGCCTCTCTTCTTTGGGCCAACGCTGCCCACACTTGCATAGTCTCTTCTTCCCACTCGCGTGGCCACTGCAATCCACTTCCTCTTCCTGGCTGCAGGGGGCGCGGGAAGGTGAGACCATGCTTGTACCGCTGACTCCTGCTCTCCTGCTGCGTTCCGCCCGGGCTGTCAGCATTTTAAATCCAGGAGGAAGATAAGTTCCTATTTTGCTGGGGCGAGGGGAGCAGCTGGGCCAGCGAGGGACCAGGAAGTGTGGCGACACTCCTGTGTGCTTGGCAACACACTGGTGTGTTGCAACACCCCAGTTGAGAACTGCTGGTCTACACTAAGAAAATTATCAGGTATTAATTTCTCCATATATGCCTTTGAATTGTCACTTTACTTTCATAAATGACTTTTGAAATTGCTACAATAGTATGCTACATTTACACGTGTGACTCTTTTGAAAATTACCTCCCCTATAAGCAGATTCTGTTTGTACTTTTTATCAAGTGCAAGGATTCTGGATCTCAGCTAGACCAGCATACAACAAATACATATTCTAAACACAGCAGACTAACTAATAGGGATGTGAATCGGGTGCCCGATCGTTCCCACTTTTGGGATCGTCTGGCTGCGGGAAAAAATCGTTTTCCCGCATTTCCCCGTTTTATTTTTAGTGAAAAATCGTTTTTCGGGTTAGTGCACGCTACCTCATGTTAGCGCGCACTAACAAAAATAGCAAAAAAATAGCAACAAAAATAAACGTTTTTTTGTTAGTGCGCGCTAACATGAATTCGCGCACTAACCCGAAAAACGATTTTTATGAAAAATCGGGGGTAAAATTGATCGCTTCTTTCTTTTAACCGATTTCTAACGAATTTAGAAATATCGTACGATATTTCAATTCGTTAGAAAAACGATTCACATCCCTACTAACTAATGTTATTTCTTGTCTGCTGCGAATGGTTTGGGGGACACACACACACATAGATATGCAGAAATAAGCAGAAAAAGTACTATTACCTATTTAGACATGTTCCAGGAGAAAACCTGAGGTGAGGTGATGCCACAGATAGGAAGAGTTCCATGAGTCAAAATTACTGCACCACATGTGATGTCCGTAATCTTGGAACTATTTCCAGATCATCATCATACACTGCACTGTACATGAAAAGTCACAAATACATTCTGAAGCTTCTGACACAGATGTTACTATAGATCAAGTAGCTGCTTGTTATAAAACTACAGAAAAATACTGCTAAGATTGACACAGAATACACAATAGCTGCAGCCAGACTGGTTAATTTTTTTTAAATAAAAGTACATCATTTTGTGGTGCTGTGCACTTCCTTGCGGGTGATCTGGAATTGATTGCTGATGCTGAGTCCATTTGTTCTGCCTCAGGCTGGCTGGGGTAGGAAATGTTGCAGAAGCAGTGCTCACAGCCACACCACGAAGGCAAGCAATACCTAATGACCAGACTTGAAGCACACATACTAGATTCCAGGTGGAGCCATGGCCTATGGCTCCTAGCTGAGGACTGTTGCTGTGATGATTGGGCTAAAAAATAAACAAAAAATTGGGCTGTGATGATTGGACTAAAAAATAAACAAAAAAAAGGGGACACCCTCCCCCAATAGTTGGGAATGAAGCTTCATGGTACTATATAGCCCAGTAGGGTCTGATTCTGTTTGAGATGGAAGCCCAAAAGAGCAAGAGGAAACTACAAGGACAAAAAAAGGTATAGCTTTTTATACCTTTACTGAATAAATATTTTTGATTGGATGGAGTTGGTTGTTTATGTTATTGTATTCTAATGAACTTTTTTTCAATGCCTGTGTTGTACATTTACTAACTAGCTATCCTGCTTTCCAATCAGAATTCTATGTGCCTACCATTGCTTAAATAGCATAGTTCAGCCAATTGGCTCACTTTGATCTAATTTAATATAGTACTGTAAGAGGGATAATTTACATTTAGTCAATAGATTTATTGTGCCATTTCATTACTTCTGTCTGAACATACAGTGCTGAAAAGACAATCCAGTAAGCACTTAACTAAACTGGAAAACCTGTTTGTTTGTTTTTTCACAATAATAGCTGGCTCAAAATGCCAGGAAGTTTTTCTGTGACTGCACTTTTAAGGATCATCACACATTTCAAGATTACAAATTTGCATTACTTAACAAGAGATCAAAATTAAACGTAAGATGAATGACTTAGGTCCCCCACCAGTGGCCCACAGAATGTTGACTCTACCAAAGCTAAGCAGGAAGCCATGTAGAAAAAAAAGAGTAAATACTTCTGAATCGTAGAGCAACAACATACCTATGCTAGATGCTGGAGTACCTTCTAGTCTTTTAGCATGATTGCAGAAGATGCTTATCCCAACTATTGTTTTCATCAACCATATGCTAATTAGTGTTTGCCTTGGACTACATTAGACAGTGTTACTCAACCTGTGGCTTGGCAAGGTATGAATAGACAAAACATACAGAGCCGGATTTTTCAAAGGATTTTCCCAAAGGCAAAGAGTTGTGGGAGGGGAGGGGGGCAAGGGAAGAAAATGTTTCTGATGAGCATGTTTAGTCTATCAACTGTCCAACAAAGACCGATGAAAAAAAACTTCTCACGTAGTCATCCAGACTTGCAAAGATGCCATGCAGTGCCCTTATTATGATTCTTACACAACAGTATTTTGAAACTGTGTAGGGCACAGGGATAATATTTTGAAGTGCCTCTTTAACAGGTGGTCTGTTGAACCAGTGGCTCCCTGGGACAGAAACCGATGACACCAATAACAGCTTATATCTATATGCTACAAATTTGCCAGTTTGGAAGAATAAGTTAGATAACCCAGTGGTGCACATATATGAAAGTAATACAGACACTAACATGTTAACGAAGGGCTTCCCAACCTTTTAGGTAGTATGACCCCATTTTTGCACATGAAAATTCACATGACCCCAAAGGATAACCCAAACAAATTAGCAGCAGCTGATCCCCACTCTCAACCTATGCCAGTTGATACTTTCTCTCAACCTCTACTCCCTTCCACAATCTCCATCCCCTCCAAAGGACCTCTTCTTTTAACCTTCTCCCCTCTAGGGGATTCCCTCTCTTAACCACTGCCCTCTTACTGAACCCCTCTTACATTCCCCCAACTCCCCTCTCTTTCATCCTCTCCAGCTCTTTTTACATACCCTTAACTGATTGTTATCCTCCTCTCAATTACTTATCCCCTTCAACTCTTCTCTCATACCCCCTCAGCTTCTTTCTTAAATCCCCAGTCATTCTTTTTTAGATTTTATATTCTACTTTTTGCAGCACTTCAAAGTGGATTACATTCAGGTACTGTAGATATTTCCCTATCCCCAGAGGGCTTACAATCTAAGTTTGTATGGAGAGTAAAGTGACTTGCCCAATGTCACAAGGAGCGACAGTGGGACTCAAACCCTGGTCTCCTGGTTTGTAGCCCACTGCTCTAACCACTAGGCTACTCCTCCACTCCATTCCTCCTCTCTCTCACCTCCTTAGCCAATCTATCTTCACTTGATGCAACCCTCTCAAACCCCTCCTGCATCTGATCCCTCCCTTCAAGCAGCCCCCCCCCCCCCCCCCCCCCATCAAAAATCCCCTCTGGACAGAGTGAGTAGCAATATTTTCCTTTGATCCCTAGGCCAAAGCTGAATGACAACTGGTGGGAAGAGAAGGCAGGCTGATGACAGAGACAACTTTTTTCTCTTAGGTAGGTTCAGTGGTGGGTGAGTCGAGAAGAGCCGTGGCAATTTCCTCCAGCTCATATACACTCAGCCCTTTCCACCCCTCCCCTATTGGGTGATCCTAAGCTCGATGGTGATCTGTAAGTGAGAGCAGAATTAGTAATGAAAGTCAGCATAGGGCCTGTGAGTTCGCGCAAGCTCACAGGCCGTGCAGCAGCCCCAGTCCTTCCTTGTGCAGGGATTCCTGTTACCACAGACTCATGTAAGGGCAGTGCCACTGCAGTGCCTGTGGCTGTATGCTGGCTCATAGGCCCCGCACTGCCTTCCGCCACTAATACTGCTGCTGCTGCTGCTGGCACCTGAAGAGTGCTGCCATTTGAGGCACTCGTGACCCTAGCTGGATGTTTCGCGACCCCATGTGGGAAGCCCTGTATTCATTTCTTCTCGAGGGCTCTTGCAAGTTCTGCTCCACATCATGCACCACTCTTTGCTTCCTTAAACTAATTTAACGAGGCACTAGCTCAGTGGCAGTAGTGTGCACTATCATAAGGAGGGCCTGGGTTCAATTCCTGGGTCAGATGCTGTGGAAGCAGTGTTCACAGCCCACAGGAGGCCCAGTCATCAAGCAAGGGCAATACCTACCACCCTGACTGTAGAGTTCTGGCAGGGGCATCTCACTTTTCAGTCTGCTTGCCAATCCTGTACTACACTTCACACATCCCTGCTCTTTTCTATTGCACTGCTCTAGGAATTCTAAACATACTAATCTAAACTTTCCATTCCTGAGAAGATTTTGCAAGTCATGGGCCTCTGGAAGGTAGCAATGTTTTCATAACGTATAGAACTGGGCAATTCTTTAAAGGAAAAAGCCTATGCTAAATGGAGCAACCTTCTTCCATGATTAAGGTTAGAATTATCTTGACATTTAGGCATACTTTTCTTTTTTCTTCTTTTAATAGCAAGCAGCTTTCTTGAGTCATTGAAAAAAAAAACCAAACAAACTGCAAGGCACTGAATATTTTTCATACTTTTTCATCATGACCAGATGGGTATATTTATACAAGGCATCCCTCCATTAACTAAATGTGCATACTTTTCCCACACAGTTAATTTGACTAGAAAAATGATATTCCTTGGGCCACACAAGTGTATTTGCAAAGGCAACAAGATTTCCTGATCACCACAGCGCAGCGGGGATCAGTCCAAGAGTTCTGCATTGCTTCAGCACAGCGGAAGGAATGTGTCACCACACCAGCAGCACACATAGGAGAGAAACAAAAAGCTAGGGCTCTTTTTTTTTACCATTCCCACTCCCTCGCCCCGTATAATAAAGTATTGAATTATTTATTTTAATTCCCCCATTCTCTTGCTTGCCACTGCTTTCTTGGATTCGAATCCGCTGGTGGGAGGTCGGATAAGAAGAGCAGACACGGTTGAGTATTTTTGTGGAGCTAGTCTCTGAAAGATTCTTGCTGTAGAGACAATTCTGGGTTTGTTTTTTTCTCTATTACATTTCCCCCACTTGATGTGAACAGATGGATATTGTAAAAAGGAATATAAATTGTTTTAAAAACATGTCTGGGATTAGCAGAGCCCTCCCCCCCCCCCCCAAAAAAAAAAAACAAACAAACAAAAAAGAAACCAGAAACCCAACACCTGGTCTTAAGAGCACAAGATATGCCACACTGGATCAGACCAAACATCCATCCAGCCCAGTATTCTGCCTCCAAATAGTGGCCAATCCGGTTCACAAGCCCCTGTCAGGATCTCAAACAATAGGTCCAACCCTTTTTGATCAGAACCAGGGATAAGCGGTGGTTTTGCCACATCTATATGGCTGATAACGGTTTATGGATTTTTCCTACAGGAACTTGTCCAAACTCTTTTCAAACCCAGCTACACTGACTGCTGTCACCAGATTCTCTGGAAACAAATTCCACAGTTTAATTGTTATGCTGCGTGAAAAAATACTTTCTCCAATTTGTTTTAAAAGTGCTGCTTCTAGTCCTAGAATAACTGGAGAGGGTAAATAACCATTCCCTATTTAATCATTCCACGCCACTCATGATCTTAAACACCTCTATCATATCTCCTGCCGTCTCTTCTCCATGCTGAAGAATCCTAACCTCTTTAGCCTTTCCTCATAGGGGAGCTGTTCCATTTCCTTTATCATTTTGGTTGCCCTTCTCTGCACCTTTTCTAGTTCCATTATATCTTTTTAGAGATGGGATGGCCAGAACTGCACACAGTACTCAAGGTGCAGTCACACCATGGAATGATACAGAGGCATTATGATACTCTCTGTTTTATTTTCCATTCCTTTCCTTATAATATGTAACATTCTATTTGCTTTTTTCACTGTCACTACTGTTGCGGTCCTGCCCGCGCTCCTTACCTCTTGCGGCCAGTCGGGCCACCGATGCTGTCCTCTTCGCGGCGGGCGTGCTGCCGTTGCCGGGCTCCTCTCCGGTGGCCTCCAGCCCTGCGCGGTAGGGTCGGGCCGCCGGGAGCTCCTCCATGCGGCCGGGTCCTTTGTTGCTGCTCCTGCCTCTCCCCGACGAGCTCAGCCGCTCCCGGGGTCTTCAGCCAGCAGGGAGGCCGTCCCTGCCAGTGCCTGCAGCTCTCTGTTCTTCCTGCAGCCAGCCCTTCTTCTCTTCAGTCTTCCAGCTTCCGTCTTCGCGGCTGGGAGCCGATCCTGCAGCCTGCCACCTCTCCAGCTTCAGGGCAGGGCTGCTTGGCTTCCTTGGGCCTTCCACGTCGCTGAGGACACCACCAGCTTCCAGCTCTCTTCATCCAGTTCTCCTTAGGTGCGGGCGTGCGCCTCTCTCCTCCTTTTCAAGGGCCAGCCAGGTGAGGCCCTCTGCTGACCCCTCCCTGGGCGTTGTCCTCTTCAGCCCTACAAAAGGACTCAGCATCCATTCCAGCTTTGCCTTCGCAAGGAGTTGGTCACTCCTGGGATCCTGCTGTCCTTTGCTCCAGGAGTCGTTCTTGTTCCAGCACTTTTTCAAGGTCCTGTGTTTCCTGTTCTTTGTTGGAGCTCCTCGTCTTGTCCTATTGTCTACGTTCCAGTTCCGATGTTCACCTGCTGTTCCAGATGTCCGTGTTCCAGCCCTAAGGTCTGTCTCCTGATCCAGTATCTGTGTTCCAGTCCAGATGTTTGTTCCTGATGTCCGTGACCCAGCTCTGATGTTGCTTCTCCTGATCCTGAATCTGTGATCCTGTCTTGCTCTCCTGAACCCCTGGTTCCTCGTTCCTGAGTCTTCTGTACACTTGGTACCCCGCAGCAAGCCATGTCATGGTCCGCGACCAGCCCCACGGGCGGTCTGAGTAGGGCGCTTCATGATGCAAGCCTTGTACCTTGTTCCTGAGTCTTCTGAAAGCCAAGTACCTTGTTCCTGAGTCTTCTGCAAGCTTGCTACCTTGCAGCAAGCCATGTCGTGGTCCGCGACCAGCCCCACGGGCGGGCTGAGTAGGGTGCTTCATGATGCAAGCCTTGTACCTTGTTCCTGAGTCTTCTGAAAGCCAAGTACCTCGTTCCTTTCTGCGCTGGTCCTGCTCCGCGATGTAGGACAGGGTGGTCCGTGACCATACCAGTAGTACTGGCTGAGTAGGGCACCCTGAGGGATCGCGCCACTGTCCATATAACCCGAAGTCTCATCTGTGCATCCAAGTACCTCGTTCCTGAGTTTACGTCTGTGCCTGAGTCTACGTCTGTGCTTCCAAGTACCTCGTCCCTGAGTCTCGTCTGCATCTCCATGTTCCGGTCTTCGCTGCCCTGGCCTCCATCCGGCCTGCCGCTTCTTGCCGTACCCTGCGGCAGGTCCGAAAGGGCTTGGAACGGTCAGCGGACTGTTCATAAGACCATCATTGTGTTGTTGGTCTTCCGAAGCGTGCAGGTCCGGAGGAGGGTCAGTATCTCCAGTCTTCAGTCCAGCCTCGCTCCTGGCCAGCCCATGCTCGGGCATGCCTCGCCTACCACGGCACCTCTTTGGAGTTCCTCTGAGGTCGAGCCGTGGCCCAAGAACACACATTTCTTGGTAAGTGGGACCGCTCTCCTAGCGCTCCACACCAACTACACACTGAGATGAGGATTTCAAAGTATTGTCCACAATGACTCCAAGACCCAGCATTGTGTAAATACAGTTTGGATTATTCTTTCCTATATGCCTGTCTTTGCACCTGTTCATATTAAATTTCATCTGCCATTTAGATGCCCAGTCAGAGGTGGTTCTATAATGAGGTAGGGCAATGCAGCCATGACGAGGCAAAAGTTTGGAGTGGCAAAAAGAACCCCTCAGAATGATCGGTGGCCATTTCACCTTGCCGCCTGATACATATTATTTATTTATTTATTTAAAATATTTATTACCCGCCTTTCCATAGTTCAGGGCAGGGTACAATAAAAAAGTAACATAAGTTTAAGTAACATAAAATCACAAAACAATATTGGCTATGAGATGTTAAATGCCAACTTAAAAAGATGGGTCTTGAGGGATTTTTTAAAGGACTTTGGGTTTTTGAGGCATCTCAAATTTCCAGGGAGAGAGTTCCAGAGGGTAGGGGCGGCAGTGGAAAAGGCTCATTCTCTGGTTTCACCAAGGAAAGCAAGCCTTGCCAAAGGAATGTCTAAGAGATCTTGACCAGAGGAAAGCAGAGAATGGGAAGGGGTATACAGCTTCAACGTGGAGGAAATCCAGGAGGATGGTATATTGTTTAACTTGTTATGAACAGTGGTTGTGAGTTTATATTGATATATATTTAGCTAAATGTTGGTGGGGTACCCATAGAAGGAGGCGACCCTGGGCATTGCTGGCGAAGCCCAACCTGGCGGCAGCAGAAGGAAGACAAGATGCCTTGTGCGCTGCCAATGGCAGAAGGAAGAGAGAAGGGCTCGTGTGCCGCTGGTGGAAGAAGGAAGAGAGAAGGCCTTGTGTGCCGCCAGCAGAGCCCATCCCACCAGTGGAAGAAGGAAGCTTTGTGCACCACCGGTGGAGTCCAACCTTCCAGCAGCAGAAGAATAGAAGTGGTCTAGAGGGCTGTCGACAGCCGAAAAAGAAAAGGTGGCCTCATTGGTGGGCGAAGAAGAAAGAGGTCTGCAGCTGCCAGCAACCAAAAAAAAAAAGGGCGAGAGCACTTGTGAGTGAGGTAGAGGGAGTATGTGTGTGTGTGTGTGTGTGTGTTTTTGAGAGTTCATATGCATGGGTGTGCATGAGAGAAAGTATGTGCATGTGGCTGAGAGAGCATGTTTTGTGTGTGTGTATGTAAAAGAGCACGTGAGCATCTGTGTGTATGTGAGAGAGCATATATGTGTGCATCTGTGCATGTATGAAAGCATCTGTGTGTCTGTGAAAGAGCATGTGTGGGAGCATCTGTGTGTGTGTGTGTGAAATAGCATGTATGAGAGCATCTGGTACGGTTTTGCCTGCTGTGCAGCCTCACCATGTCCTGATCCAGTCTGCTGTGACACCTCCCTACCAGCAGAGGCCTACAGTGAGCTCTATTCCGAGTTACCTGAGCTGTCTCCTCACTGGCCACCTGACTTAGCCTGTGCAGCCTCCTTTCCAGCAGGGTTCCTCAGTGAGCTTCATCTAGAGCCTTGCCAAGTATGGCTTTGCTGCTCGCACTACTCCCAAGCTCCAGCCCCATTTAACCTTGCCTTGTCAGAATTTAGATGCCATTTAATGGAGTCACTCTTGGCTCTCTGACCTGGCCACTCTTACCTTGTTCTATGCCTTGTGGCCTCTGGGCCTTCCTGTATCTTGCTTCTTGCCTTTTGGCCTATCTAGACCTTAGTTTGCCTTGTGGCCTCCAGACCTTTTATCTCCTTGGACCTTGCTCTGTGGCCTGCTTATTTAGTGGTCTTCGGTCCTTATTCTTAGCAGCCTTCGGATCTTTAATTTTGCTTCCTTCGGGCCTCAGTGTTCTCTATTCTGTGTTGTCCTTGTTCACTCCTTTCCTTGTCTGCCTTGTCTAAGTCCTGCCCTAATCTGCCTTGTTTAGTCCTGTTCTTGTCTGGTCTTGTTGTGCCCTGCCCAGTCCAGTCCAGTCCCCAACATTCCATGCTTTGCCTTACCAGCACACTCCCTACCCAGTATCCTGCCCAGCCTTCATTTGTATCAGTTGCTTGCTTGTTCCGGTATCCAGTCTTCAGCCTGTCCCAGTATCCAGTCCTCAGCTCCTTGCCTTTTCTAGTACCCAGTCCTCAGCCTGTTCCAGTAATGAGTCCTCAGCTTTTTCCCTGTACCAGTGCCCAGACCTCTGCTTCCAATCTGTCTCTGCACACTACGTCCACCCTATGTCTGCCCTGCATTGTCCAACCTGTCCAGTTAAGCCCTATCAGCCCCCAGAACCGAAGGGCTCAACCTGCAGGGGAGGGGGGGCTGGCTAGGCAGAAGTCCAGCCTAGCTTTCAACCATGATGTTCAGCTGATGTAGCCCCTAGAACCCAAGGATTTAATCTGCAGGGGAGGGGCTGGCCCGCAGAAGATAAATCCAGCTCCTACCCTGCGGTCCTGCCCTCCTCCTGATTGGGTAAATCCAGATCCCAGCCCTCATGACAGCAACTGTGTATATGAGAGCATGTATGAGAGCGTCTGCTTGTGAGTGTGACAGAGCATGTGTAAGAGCATCTGTGTACGTGTGTAAGAACACGTTTGTGTATGTGAGAAAGAACATGAACATGTGTGTGTACATAAGAGGATAAAGTTCACTCCCATTCTCAGATGACTGAAAATCAAACAATCCCAGGTATGAAAATCGAATTTTTTAAATCCTTATTAGTTTTAATTATTGGGTGTTATTTGATGTCTGCTTTTTTTAAATATTAACTATGTTTGGGGAAATTTATAATTTTTATGAGTTTTTAATTATTGACTGTTATTCTGTTCATCAGCTGCTTTGAAATATTCTTTTTTATTAGTATGTTTTTACTATTACGATGGATGTTTTATATTCTTTGATTTTATTGTTTTGAAAAATGGCATTTCTATTTTTCCATTGTTGCTCTGCATACAGTCTGGCTTGTTGAGGTTTCCAGTTCATTTCTGTTTACACTTTTTGGTCTCTTTAGTCTGCATTTGGTGAAGATCTGCCTGTGTTCTGCATGTATGACTGAGGTGAGGGATCTATAGCAGGCTGGCTTATTCTGTTTTCTTAATAGGAGGTGTATTGGTGTTTAGGGCCTAGTGTAATATTTGCAATGTTGCCTTTTCATAGTTTTTACTGGTTGATGGCTGGCAGTTAGTGCTCTTTTAGTATGGGAGGTTTACAAATATTGTAATTGTAATTCAGTTTACTCTGGGCTTAATGAGGGCAAAATGGCGCCGGCCGTACGGCAACACGATTCGACTGCAGGAGGTCATTCCGGACCCCCGCTGGACTTTTGGCAAGTCTTGTGGGGGTCAGGAGGCCCCCTCAAGCTGGCCAAAAGTCCCTGGGGGTCCAGCGGGGGTCCGGAACGACCTCCTGCAGTTGAATCGTTTTTCTGTACGGAAAATGGCGCCGGCCACACGCCGTATGGCCGGCGCCATTTTCCGTACGGCAACACGATTCGACTGCAGGAGGTCATTCCGGACCCCCGCTGGACTTTTGGCAAGTCTTGTGGGGGTCAGGAGGCCCCCCCAAGCTGGCGAAAAGTCCCTGGGGGTCCAGCGGGGGTCCGGAACGACCTCCTGCAGTTGAATCGTTTTTCCGTACGGAAAATGGCGCCAGCCATTCGGCGTATGGCCGGCGCCATTTTCCGTATGGAAAAACGATTCGCGGTAGGAGATCGTTCCCGGACCCCCGCTGGACTTTTGGCAAGTCTTGTGGGGGTCAGGAGGCCCCCCCCAAGCTGGCCAAAAGTCCCTGGGGGTCCAGCGGGGGTCCGGGAGCGATCTCCTACGCTCCTGACGTCGGGGGACAAAAAAACAAAATGGCGCCGGCGCTACCTTTGCCCTGCTGTCATATGACAGGTCAAAGGTAGCGCCGGCGCCATTTCTACAACGCATGGAGGTCCGAGAGTAAAAGATCACACCGGGACCCTTCCTCTGGACCCCAGGTAATTTAAGGCATTTTGCGGGGGGTTCGGGAGAGTGGGGGATTTATTTTAAAGGGTCGGGGTGGGTTTTAGGGTTGTTTTAGTGTGCCGGTTTTCCCGCCCTCCCCCTTCCCCTCCCCCTTCCCCCGATTTACGATTTTTTGACGATAAATTGGGGGAATTGTTATTGTATCGTGGCTCTAACGATTTTTGACGATTTAAAATATATCGGACGATATTTTAAATCGTCAAAAAACGATTCACATCCCTAATAGCAGTGGCTATTCCCTAAGTCAACTTGATTAATAGCATTTAATGGACTTCTCCTCCAAGAACTTATCCAAACCTTTTTTGAACCCAGCTACACTAATTGCACTAACCACATCCTCTGGCAACAAATTCCAGAGTTTTATTGTGCATTGAGTGAAAAAGAATGTTCTCCAATTAGTCCTAAATGTGCTACTTGCTAACTTCATGGAATGCCCCCTAGTCCTTCTATTATTCGAAAGTGTAAATAACCGAGTCACATCTACTCGTTCAAGACCTCTCATGATCTTAAAGACCTCTATCATATCCCCCCTCAGCCGTCTCTTCTCCAAGCTGAACAGCCCTAACTTCTTCAGCCTTTCCTCATAGGGGAGCTGTTCCAACCCCTTTATCATTTTGCTTGCCCTTCTCTGTACCTTCTCCATCGCAACTATATCTTTTTTGAGATGCGGCGACCAGAATTGTACACAGTATTCAAGGTGCGGTCTCATCATGGAGCGATATAGAGGCATTATGACATTTTCTGTTTTATTAACCATTCCCTTCCTAATAATTCCTAACATTCTGTTTGCTTTTTTGACTGCTGCAGCACACTGAGCCGACGATTTTAAAGTATTATCCACTAGGATGCCTAGATCTTTTTCCTGGGTGGTAGCTCCTAATATGGAACCTAACATCGTGTAACTACAGCAAGGGTTATTTTTCCCTATATGCAACACCTTGCACTTGTCCACATTAAATTTCATCTGCCATTTGTTTGCCCAAACTTCCTGTCTTGCAAGGTCCTCCTGTAATGTATCACAGTCCACTTGTGATTTAACTACTCTGAATAATTTTGTATCATCTGCAAATTTGATAACCTCACTCGTCGAATTCCTTTCCAGATCATTTATATATATATTGAAAAGCACCGGTCCAAGTACAGATCCCTGAGGCACTCCACTGTTTACCCTTTTCCACTGAGAAACTTGACCATTTAATCCTACTCTCTGTTTCCTGTCTTTTGACCAGTTTGTAATCCACAAAAGGACATCGCCTCCTATCCCATGACTTTTTAGTTTTTGTAGAAACCTCTCATGAGGGACTTTGTCAAACACCTTCTGAAAATCCAAATACACTACATCTACCGGTTCACCTTTATCCACATGTTTACTAACCCCTTCAAAAAATCATCAATAGATGCTTTCCAGAAGCTGAAGGAAGCCTTTCTCCTTGATGTCTGTCTCCACCATCCGAATCCACAGCATCAGTTCATCGTGGAAGTAGACGCCTCTGATGTGGCGGTAGGGGCTGTTCTGAGCCAATTATCCACGAAAGGCAAATCCCTACCATGTTCCTATTATTCCCGAAAATTCTTTCCGGCAGAAAGAAATTATAGTATCGGCGATAAGGAGCTCCTGGCCATTAAACACGCGTTGGAGGAGTGGTTACAATGGCTGGAGGGGGCCCAATACCCTGTGATCATCTATATGGATTGGAAGAATCTGGAATCCTTGTGCCGAGCCCAACGCCTCAACTCTTGGCAAGCCCGATGGTCGCTCTTCTTTATCCGGTTCAATTTCCTCCTCCGGTACAGGCCAGCCTCCAAGAACATTAGGGCGGATGCCCTCTCTCACACAGCTGAAACAGAGGATAACCTGGATCCACCTCGTTATATCCTCGATCCAGCCAAGGTTCTTCTTGCAGCTTCAGAGGTGGTTCCTATGGGTAAAACGGTCGTACCTGTGCACCTGCACAAGAAGATGTCTTGGGCTCATGACTCCTTGACCGCAGGGCATTCGGGGGTCGCACGAACTTTGGATCTGCTGACCGAACATTACTGGTGGCCTCAGGTAAAGAGAGATGTTCACTTCTACATCAGCTCCTGTCCGACCTGTGCTCAACAAAAGACAGAGACTGGTCACCCGTGGGGGCTCCTTCAACCGTTACCTATCCCCACCGAACTATGGACCCATTTGCCCACCAACTTCATCGTGGACTTACCCGCTTCAGAAGGAAAAACGTTAATATGGGTCATGATCGATAGATTCTTGAAGATGGCCTACTTCGTCCCTCTCGCCAAGTTGCCCACATCTTTCTCCTTCACGGATGGGGGGCTTCATATTGCTTCTGACCGGGGATCACAATTCACAACGAAGTATTGGAAGGCACTCTGCAGGAAATTCGGAGTTCAACTGGATTTCACGACCGCCTTTCACCCTCAAGGTAATGGCCAAGTGGAATGCACAAATCGAACCTTGAAGACCTTCCTCCGAGTCTTCGTGGGAGACCTACAGAATGATTGGGTGGTCTTATTTCCGTGGGCAGAATTCTCCTACAATCACCATAGACACTCTGCAACCGGCAGGTCTCCCTTCCATATAGTTTATGGGAAACGTCTACGACCACCCCTGCCTTTGCCTTTGACGGTACAGTCCCCAGCCGTACAACTCACAGCCCAACAGTTACGCCGCCTCTGGGTTGCTACCCGGGAGAACCTTCTCCACGCGGCTGTAACGGCAAAGAAGTATGCCGACCGCCTACGACGTCCAGCCCCCTCATTTCTCCCTGGGGAAAAGGTATGGCTGAATACTAAACATCTTCGCCTGCGGCTTCCTTCGATGCGGCTGGCTCCACGGTACATCGGCCCATTCGCAATTTTGGACCGGGTGGGCGCTGAAACCTACCGCCTCCGTCTTCCATCAACGCTTAGAATACACAACGTGTTTCACGTGTCTTTGCTCAAGCCCTTGGTCTTATCTGCCTTCCATAAAAAGATCCCGGAGCCGAACTCGCCTGAGGCTCAGGAGGACACCGTCTACCAAGTGAAAGAGGTTCTAGATGTGCGATTCCATCTCAGATGATGGGAGTACCTCCTCTCCTGGGAGGGTTATGGCCCTGAGGAAAATTCCTGGGAGCCTGCCTCCAACATTTTGGATAAAGCTCTTCTTCAACAGTTCCATCTACGTCATCCTGCCAAACCGAAGCTCCCAGGAAGGGGGCGTAGAAGGAGGGGTACTGTTGCGTGCCCGACCCGCGGAGGTCTGCGGGCTGGCCCCCCACCTACCTCCGGGTATCTGGCGGCAGCAGCAGCGTGACTGAGGCCTGGTTGGGCCTGCAGCCTCCAGCGCAGCGTCCCCTCTGCAGGGGAGGCACCGCCAATGTTTGTTCAGAGCCAGCCCCCCAAGCATGCACGCGCACAAGGCCCGAACATTTAAAGGGCTCAGCGCGGGAAAGGAAGCCTCCACCTCTCAGGATGATGTCAGACGCTGCAGGTATATAACCCTGCTGGACGCCCTTCTCCCTTGCCTTGCAACGAGGTTCACTCTGGTAAGAGTTGCTAGTTGCTGCTTCGGATCCTTCGGCTTCTGACTCTGGCTTCTGACTCCTGGCTTTTGACTCCGGCTTCCGTCCACAGACTTCTGATTCAGCTTTGTCCTTTGGCTTCCGACTTTGGCTTCGTCCAGGAGGCCTCGCCTAAGTCCAAGCGGCTCGGGTCTTCATGAGCTCCTCTCGGGGGGATCGCGAGCTTCCAGTGGTGAAGTTCCAGTCGGCTTCCTGGCTCCAGCTCTTCGTCTCCATTCCCTGGATACTGCCTCGCAGGAGACCACTCATAAGTCCAAGCGGCCCAGGCCCTCACGGGCTCCTCCTGGGGGGACCTCAGGTCTCCAGTGGTGAAGATCTCTTGGTCTCCTTCTGTGCCGCCTCCTGGCTTTGACACCCACTGGGTATCTCCTCAGTGAGCCACCAACTGTCCTAGCCGGCCCAAGGGGCCACGAATCCAACATCACCCTTGTCCATGTTTAATAACCCCTTCAAAAAAATCTAACAGATTTATAAGACGAGACTTTCCTTTGCTAAACAAATATTGGCCCATTATCTCATTAGTCTGTGCCTATCCAAATGGCCAGTAATTGTGTTCTTCAGAATAACTTCTACCATTTTGTCCAGAACACACATCACTGGTCTGTAATTTCCTGGATCACCCCCTTTTTTAAAATAGGCATTACTTTGGCTATCCTCTCCAATCCTCAGTTGCCGCAACTAATTTGAATTAGTAGTAATAAGTCTGCAATTTAAGTTTTTAATTGTTTCAAAAGTCTGGGGTGTATATCATCTGGACCTGGTGATTTGTTGCTCTTTAGTTTGTCAGTTTGTTCTATTACTTCTTTCCAGTTCACTGTGATTTGTTTCATTTCATCTGAATCATCCTCAAAGAATATTTCCAGCATAGGCATTTCTCCAATACCCTCATCAGTATAGACCAAAGCAAAGAATTCATCTGCTATGGCCTTATTTTCCCTGAGCACCCCTTTCATTTAGTGGTTCAACCGACTTCCTCACAGGCTTCCTGTTTTAAATATACTTGAAAAAAATTCTAATTTGGGCTTTTGTGTCAAGCTTCTTTTCAAATTCTCTTTTGGCCTGCATTATTAATGCTTTATATCTAACTTGCCAGTGCATGTGCTCTTTCCTATTTTCTTTGTGGAGAACCCAGGGTCTCCACTAAAAGGCCCTAGCTCCCAGCCCTTGGTTTAGTAGTCAGTTTAGAGGGGCATTCCATTCCCAACAGCACCTCCTCCTCCAGAGGTTTCCTGAGGTGTATAGTCCCTGGTTCACCAGCGGGGTTAGGATAGAGTGGTATGTGGCAGTATGGATTTGTTTTTGAGAGAGTAAATAGTGTTTGGTGTGCTCTCCCAGTTTATAGACCTCAGTCTAGAGCAGGTCGGGGAGAGGCACTACCTTGTCAGCTCCTTGTATAGGGCTGACAGGGAAATTGAGAGAAGAAGTTTTTTGCTGTTTTCCTGATTTTTGCACTCTTTTGACCTGTGCCTCTTTGGGAGGTTGTTTTCCCTGCCTAGGAGGTCAGGAGGAAGATGCACACCTCTTTACTTTGTCCAAGAGGCAACCAAAAAGTTGAAAAAATAAGCGTTTTTCCTGTTTTGTCCATCTGAGAGGGAAGAAAGTTGTTTTCTGCTACCTTTCCTTATCCCAGAGCTGGAAAGCTATAACTGTTTCCAGCAGAGGCCTTTCCTCCAGGAAGGTCTACAGACAGGTTTGAAGATGCATGAAGAGCATCTGGAGACCCCCAAAGGAGTTTCCACATCAGGGACACAGGACATGGCCAGGTTGAAGTTTGGGAGAACCCGTGGACCTCAGGTATGGTGGGGAGGGGACCCATTCTCATCTAGGACACCCCATGATCTAACCATGCCAACAAATAAAAAGCACACACAACTTGCGCATACCGAAAATGCTTCATTCACGTTAGGATTTCGCCTGCTATACAGCCTTATCCTACCTTCTTGTCGTTTGCAATGACACTGTCCTACCAGCAGAGGTCCTCAGTATGCCTCATCATTAGTCTTGTCAAGTTCCTCCTCACTGCCCTTGCCATGCCCAAGTCCCAGTCCTGTGTAAACTTGTCTTGCCATAGTAATCTTGTCTTCTCATGGTTCACTTCTGGCTCCGTGACCTGACAATTGTTCTGCCTTGCCTTGTGGCCTACGGGGCTTCTGCCTTGCCTTGCCTTATGGCTTATGGGCCTTCTAGCTTTGACTTGTGACCTTCATGCTTTCTTGCCTTCTAGCTTCTGTCTTGCCTTCAGGCCCTCAGGTCTATCCTGCCTTGTTTCCTGTTTTGAGGCCTCCTGGCCTAATATACCTCATATCTTGACTTGAGGCCTTCAGGCCTACTCCATCTATCTGCCTTGTTGCCTTCAGGTTTGGATTTTCTTTCTTCTTTGTTCGGTGTTTCCCTTGTTTGTCTTGTCCAAGTCCTACCCTAGTGTGCCTTGTTGGTCATATCCTGCTATTCCAGTATCCTGCTTGTTTATACCAGAGTCCTGTCCTTGCCTTGTCTCACCCTTGTCTTGTCTAGTTCCAGGTCCTGCTTAGTATCCAGCCTTGCCCTGTCCTGCCAGCCAAGCCTGCCTGCCTTGTCAAGCCTTTGTCCACGCCTTGTCTCCAGCCTGCCTTAGTCCATGGCTTGTCTCCAACTAGCCTTGTCCAAGCCTTCCTGTGTGGACTCACCACTATGATGTACTGCCGCCACAGAGACCCGCTAGTCTCCAGAACCCAAGGGCCCAATCTGCAGGGGAGGGGGCTGGCTAGTCAGAAGGCTGGCCCTTGACGTGTCCCGAGTTCTGCCTTTCAGTCCTGTGCTGCTCCCCAGGTGGGTTTCCCAGATTCCATGGCCCATAACAATTCACACAGGAAAACCTGAGCGATCACAGTTCAGCATTAAAAGTTATGATAAAAAAGTAGAGTCTTCAGGTGCTTCTGACAGGTATGGCTATCTAGTCCAGCTCTCAAATAATTTGGTAATGCATTCTAGGAAACAGGGCCTGCCAAAGCAAAATACCTGGTGTAAAACTCCACCAGACGAATGGAAGGTATATTTAATAATTGGTGCTTCTCCTTTTAAAATGTAATGAATAATGATTAAAGCTTAAATTTTATGCACCAGTGCATTGAAAGCTAGTTCAGGGAATATAAACATGGAGTGATGTGATCTCTAATGCTAGTGCCTGTTAACATCCGTGCAGCTTTCAGGCCATGTAATGCAAATATGGTTTGAGCATGCCTTGCAACAGAAATAAAAAAAAATCCATCCTCAACAGGTGTTACAACATGAGTATAAAAACAGAGTACATTTATTTATTTATTTATTTATTTTATTTATTTATTAACTTTTATTTACCGACATTCGTGAAGCACATCATGCCGGTTTACAAAGAACTCAGGTGGGAGATACAGTGAAACAATATAACAATATAATAAACTAATTCCGAAAAGCGGAATATAAAAATCAGATAAATAAATAAATATTTTCAGTGCATTTCATAAATGTATATAGCATAATGACCAATTCAATACGTTAAAAAAAGATTCTATTGCACTGAGACCAAAACCACTCCATTCACACAATGGTGGAAAAGGCCACCAATACATTACTATAACAATTACCATAACCAAATCTCCCTATTTTAATAAACCCTTCATAACCCATCCCACTCCCCCCTTTAAATAACAAATCAACAAGCACCAGGCCCTGAATTCTTCTCCCAATGTAAAGTCAGCAGGTAATATGAATAATTCCACTTGAGGTTAAAGATGATGAGGTCCATATTCAGCCACTGTGTGGCTGTACTAGTTAGCTGGTTATACATAGCCGGCTAACTAGCAGAGTATATTCAGCGTATATACTCCATATATTGGAGTTAGCTAGTTACCTTCTGTGGCTAACTCTGCTCCTCCCCAGAATACTTCCTGCCCACCCTCAGAATACCCCCTTCTTGTTTGACTAAATTCTATCGGGTAACTAGTTAACCGGCTAGGATTTAGCAGGATAAGGGCTAAATATAGCCGGATAAGCCATTTAGATGGATAACTATTACGTTATCCGTCTAAATGGCTTTTGAATATGGACCTAGTAATTTTTTTATCACGGATAAAAATAAGTTTCTCTTTCATTTACAATGGGATCATGTTCTGGTACCTGTGGGTGGAATACTTTCTCTGTAGAGACTCTTGAAATCTGCGGCACATTGTAGCATTATTGTTCATACTGATCACAGCCAGCTTGTTGTGTTCACCCTTGATAAATGACCATCTGTGTGCATAGAACACAGATATGCTAAAATGATCCTTGAAAAACAGATCCATGAAGCACTGTAATATATCATTCAGTTCTGTCCTGGAAATGAAATCCAATTTATTTTTCCTTGTCATTGCTTTTCTTTCGAGTCTTTAAATAAAAATAACCAAAAGAAGTCTGATGGATAATTTAAAAACATAAAGTGGTGACCTGAATATTTTTCTTAAATCACTGCTGCCATCTAGTGGCAAGCTGGGGATTAACTGGGGTCTGTGGCATTTCTGGGAACTGAGATGGAATGGAATGGATGGGCCTAATGAGCCTTGTCTGATATTATGTTCTATGACAGTGGTAGGAACAGGATTGAGAAGTTGCAGAATTGCAAGCAACTTACCTTTTATACCCCTCTAGGGCAAAGGCAGGAGGAGAGGTGTTAAGGGCAAAAGAAAGAGTAGCTAATCGGAAGCCCAACCTAATGATACTGCAGGCCATAGGGGTAGCGAAGTTGGTAACATCAGAGCAGAACTCCCCAGAAAGACAATTGCCAGGGGGACCTAGGAACCTAGATGTTTGGGTAACAGCCTAGCTATTTAGAATATCACAAAACTTGAAGTTGGGGGGAGGGGGGGGGGGTGCTGGGTGCCAGTCTAAGTATAGACTTTGAATAGCAATCTATCCACTACAATACAGAATCGATGAGGAAGCAAACAACAAAAACTGATTTGGATAAGGAGTGATATCCTACAACCAGCCAAGCTGGTTGTATTAGGTACTCTTGGCAACCCGTACAGCTTTGAAACCCCCTTCCCACCCCACACACACAAGTAAAATGTATGCATTTATAATAATAGATTTTACATGAAAAAATAAAAGTAAAGTCTTTTGAGGTATAAATATTAGGGATGTACATTTGTTTGAAACAAAATAGGAAATGACCATATTTTCTATTTTGTTTCATTATGTTTTCAAAAGGAAATGCTAGAAAATCCAATTAAATTCTGTTGGTTTTCTTGTTTAAAAAAAAAAAAATCACCCATCAGGCTTAGGCACAGGCCCGAGGACTTGCCTATGTATATGCCAAGGTCCAAAGCAGGTGCCACGGCATGTGCCCAGACGTGACCTGAGGCCAGGGCCAGGGCCTATGCCTGGGTGCAACACTGGAATCCTGGCTTAGGCCTGGGCCCGAAACCGGAACCTCGGCCGAGATGCAAGCTAAGGCCCAGGCTGGGAAGCCACCCCAAAAAATTCCCCTGCACCCACTTACTACATCCATTGAGGTTCCGAAGACGTAGTCAGCCAAGGGTCAGTCCTGACATTGGGGCAGCCTAGCTTAAGGTTCGATGCCGGGTCCCGATGCCTAGGCCCAGGTCCAGGTCTAGGCCCAATGCTGGAGCCTCAGCCTAGGCCCAGAGGGCTGAGACCAAGCTATGGAGCTCCTTTTCAGTTTTCTGTCTTCTTAAAATAATGTCCTTCACTTGAGGATGCACTGGAATAACTTCACTCCGGCACCATCCTCCTCAGCAGAGAGCACACCACTTTGATGTACATTCAGGTTACATTCAGGTAATAGAAAAAATAGCTAAAATTAAAAGTAAAAATACAAAATAGCAATAATAAAAGTAAAATAAAATTATAGGGTACAGAAAGGACAATAAAACAATTCTCAGGTTCTGGGGCTTGCCCAGATTATTCCTGATCAGATTATGTTTTTGGCCTGGTAGCAGGGTACCACATATTTTGCTGCTATAGCTGCTGTTTCTCCTAGGATTCTACAGAGTTTTTCCTACTCATTTATTTTTATGGGAAGTACTTGATTTTCTCTGTTAGTTCTGGGAAATGTGCAGCTCTGATATCTGTGGATTTTGCACAATACAGGAGAAAATACATTTCTGTTTCTTCATTCTTGCACTGTGTGCAGTCTAGCTTCTTAGGGTTTCCAGTTCAGTTTTTGTCTATATATTTCTGTTTCTCATTTGTGGCCCCTTATTCTGTATTTGGTGAGAGTCCGTTTGTTTTGCATGTGTGATTAAAGTGAGGTGCTAGCATGAAGATTCTGTATAAGGATCTGTAGCAGTCCAGCTTGTTTTGTTTTCCAGTCTGCAATATTTGCAATGTTTCCTTTTTCATAGGTCAGGTTGTTGCTGTGCGAGTCCCAAGAGTTAGATCTGTTTTGGTATGACAGGTTTGCTACATATGTGCAGAGTACTTCAGAGAGTGCCTATATTGGGGGAGTTTGTATCACTGCTACTGAGATGACGCCAGAATTTGAATATTATTTTTTGAATGATTAGCAGTATGGGGAAGGATCCAATTTCTGTTCTGCACCCACTATTAGGGATGTTTCTGTTGATGCGGAGTATCTGTTACAAAATTGGACATGCAGGATTCTAGTGGGGTTCTGTCCCATTCTGTATCATTTGGGGTTTAATGATTTCCTGCCTTCCCCTTCCCTATGCTAGAGTATGTAACCTTACCAGGATTAGTGTACTTCAAGAAAGCCAGATGCAAGGATGCATTAGCTTAATTGCCCTTCTATTTTATTTCCACCTACAATCTTGATCTTCCTTCTGTTTCATTCTGTCCCATCCCTCTTCCCTCATGTATTCTGATGCCTAAAAAGAAATTTAGAAAGGAAAAAAAAATATGATGGCTCAAAATAAGGTTTCCAAGATATCATCTACAGAAAATACACAATGGTCTTTCATATAGGAAGTAACCTTAAATTCAAATACTCCAATAAATAATTTAGTAGAACAACTCAAGTAGTGAAGAACTTCTCAGATGACTTTCAGCCTGGACAAATGTGCTAAACTGACCTTCCTTAAAGGAAAAATTAAGCAAAACTGAAAACATATCTCTTACTGAAGACTGTAATATAAAATAAATTGAACAGGAAGGTGAAGCTAGATATCTGGCAGTGGACAAAGATGCAACAATCCAGCACAAAACACTGAAAGAAAAGATCAGAAAAGAATACTATAGGTGACTGAAACTGATATTGAAAAGTGCTTTAACAGAATGGCACAAATTAAAATACAATCCATCAATCAACTTTGGTATCATAGACCAGTTCATAAAGTGGGATGCATGAACAAGAGAACTCCTCCATGTTCACGAAGTAAACTGTAAGAACCAGTATACTAAGACTGTATATCCCAAGACAGGAAGGGGAAATGCGTCTTATAGAAATAGATTACACATACATAGCTACTATCAAAGGCTACTAGTCATACTTAGCAGCATCAGCAGACCCAAATACTCAAAAGTGTTCAAATATGAAAGTGAACGACTACAATCTGTCTTCATTTTTAAACTTGGATAAGTGTTCTGTTGAACAGAAGGAATGAACAAGGATCCACCAACACACTTGAAGAAAAGAAGCAACAGAATTTGCAAAACAAGTGAAACTCTTTAAAGAATCAGAGCAGCAACAAGGAAAAGCAATTGGTGAAGCGCAAATACAGTGAAAAAATGCAAAGCTACTTCAGAAATCCCACATAAATCAAAACCTGACACAGGAATGGCTTAAGGAGACGTGAATTTAAACCTAAAGATGAGAGACTGATAACTGCAACACCGGATGGTAGACAGTTAAACAGAACTGGAAATGGTTTAAACATCTCATTGCTGGGAGTGATGTGCTAATGCCAGAAGGCCTGTATGCAGAAAGGCATGGTAAGGTAGCCTGGCTCATCCGCTGGAAACTGTGTAAGCACTATAATATCACTATTTATTTAATTTATTTATTTAAGACATTTTATATACCGAACAAATTGTATACACCTCAAGTCGTTTTACAAACTTTACCAGGCAGTCTTTAACGACATGTCCATACTATACTGGTTTTCTATACTAGAAAACCACTAGGATCACAACCCTAACAGAAAGTAGCAAACGAAGACTTTGTAATCAACTGACACTTTACCATTCTAAATCAATAACACTTTCGATAACTGAAAACCAGACCTTATGGTAAAGGAGAAAAACAAGAACAGCATAGCTGATAGAAGTGTCATTATCAGACAAAGAAAACGTGGCAGAAAGATACAGAAATAGTCCCAAATGTTATACTGGGCATCACCGACCTGATTAAAAAGAATGTCCTGGCTCACTTTGATACATTGCCTGTACATATTATGCCCTATGAACTCCAGAAGAAGACTCTCTGGCATAGGGCAAGCAGGAAGACAAGCATGCGCCGTAAATCTGAGAGATTGAGATCATTCCTAGCATCCCTTGGTTTAGGAATGAGGGTGACTCCTGTCAAGGTGGACGCAAAACAAACCCATTTGAGGACACTGACTCCAAGGTAACTGTCCTGCTCTGCTCTTTTTAATTTGTGCTGGGCTTTTTTTGTTAAATTCAGCTTCTTCTGTTGCGGCTATATAGTCACAGGCCATTGTTTTTATTATTTATTATGGTTTGTGTTGGCGCACACCAGACAGATAGATGTATGTAGTGCATACATAATACACAGCTCACGGTTTGTCCGCGGGCAGCAAGCACAACAGTTTGCTATAAAGTTTCCGAGTGTTATTTTGATAGAATTTTGTGGTGCATCACAAATTGCCTGGCAATGGAGCTGTTAATGAGATCTAGAACCTAATTAGTTGAATTATAGGATTTTAAATTATATTAAATATAAGTGAAAAAAGCATGTTCAATGAAGCCAATACCTTCATTGAGAAATGCTACCACAAGCACTTGGCTTACAATTTAATTATCACTTACCATAAACACTTCTTTTGCTAACTGAAAACATCACAGGATTTATCTTATTAAACCGGAGATGTATCTATTTCCCAAAACTTCATAACAGATAGGGGGTATTCCCCAACTTTTTTGGAAAGTAACTCCACTCTGACCTAGACCACAGTTTTGGCAAACTAGGCTTCTTCATGGAAGTTAATATCAGGATGCTAGTGTGTTCACATCATAACATCTTCTTTACAATGTGGCAATTTATTAAGCTTGTTTATTCAATGTATTAAATACTTCGCTGTGGCAGGTAATTAAATTGTATGCCAAGTACTCCTGATAACCTTTATTAGAAGAGGTGCTGGCTTCAATGAGGACACCTTTTTTGCTTCTATTGACATAGCGGGGTTTTTTTGTTTTTTTTAATTATTATTTATCATTTTTCAAAGCAAATTGAACAAGAAACATCTTGCCAGGAAAAATAGCATTGACTATAATATAATGATATCAAGGAAAAAGAACAAATAAGAAAAATTAAGTAAATATTGTCAAATTCAGTCCAAGTCCACAGCAGGGGAATCTAACCACAATTTAAAGAATAATGCAAAATATAAATAAAGTGCAATAACTACGAGGGATAATGACTAATTAGGTTCCCTGTTGGAATTATGGTATTTAAATGGCCAATGAAGAAATAGGAATCTGCTCTATCGGATTCTTGTCAGCCAGAAAAAGGGACAATTGAGCAGGTTGAAAAAGAACATAAAAGGCGCCCTTATATTTCATACAACATTTGCAGGGAAACTACTCCTGGGGGAATTCTGCACAAAAAATGTTGTGGAGCGCTAGGAGAGCGGTCCCACTTACCAAGAGATGTGTGTTCTTGGGCCACGGCTCGACCCCAGAGGAACTCCGAAGAGGTGCCGCAGTAGGCGAGGCATGCCAGAGCATGGGCTGGACAGGAGCGAGGTTGGACTGAAGACTGGAGATACTGACCCTCCTCCGGACCTGCACGCTTCGGAAGACCAGCAATGCAATGGTGGTCTTATTAACAGTCCTCCGACCGTTCCAAGCCCTTTCAGATCTGCCACAGGGTACGGCAAGAAGCGGCAGGCCGGATGGAGGCCAGGGCAGCGAAGACCGGAATATGGAGATACAGATGAGAGTCAGGAACGAGGTACTTGGATAGCACAGACGAAGTCTCAGGAACGAGGTATTTGGATTGCACAGACGAAGACTCAGGAACGAGGTACTTGGGTTGCACAGACGAAGACTCAGGAACGAGGTACTTGGACATAGACTTGGGTATACGGACATTGGCACGATCCCTCAGGGCGCCCTACACAGCCAGTACCACTGGTCTGGTCACGGACCACCCTGTCCTACATCCGCGAGAGCAGGACCAGTGCAGGAAGGGTTTGAGGAACTGAAGAATCAGGAACAAGGTACTTGGATTGCACAGATGAGACTCAGGAACGAGGTACTTGGATGTAGACTTGGGTATACGGACATAGGCACGATCCCTCAGGGTGCCCTACACAACCAGTACCACTGATCTGGTCACGGACCACCCTGTCCTACATCCGCGGGAGCGGGACCAGTGCAGGAAGGGTGCGAGGAACTGAAGAATCAGGAACAAGGTACTGTAGACTCAGGCAAGATTCAAGGTATTCAGAAGACTCAGGTGAGGTACAAGGCATTCCACCAAGAAGCACCCTACACAGCCCGCCTGTGGGGCTGGTCGCGGACCACGACATGGCATGCCAGGAAGAGAGGCATGAAGAACCAGGGGTTCAGGACAACTGGACAGGATCACGGACATCAGGATCAGGAGAAACAACATCTGGAATGGAACACAGATACTGGATCAGGAGACAGACCTTAGACTTGGAACCAAACAACAGGCGGGCATGTGGACTGGAACATAGATTACAGGAACAGCAGGCGGGCATCTGGAAATGGACATCAGGACAAGACGAGGAGCTCCAACGAAGAACAGGAAACACAGGACCTTGAAGAAGTGCTGGAACAAGGACGACTCCTGGAGCGAAGGACAGCAGGATCCCAGGAGTGACCAACTCCTTGCGAAGGCAAAGCTGGAATGGACGCTGAGCCCTTTTGTAGGGCTGAAGAGGACAACGCCCAGGGAGGGGTCAGCAGGGGGCCACACCTGGCTGGCCCTTGAAAAGCTGGAGAGAGGCGCATGCCCACGCCTAAGGAAGCTGGAGGTGAAGAGAGCAGGGACGTTGGTGGCGTCCCTGCCACATGGAAGGCCCACTGAAGCAAGGCAGGCATCAGAAGCAGCCCTGCCGAGAAGCTGAGGAAGGCAGGCTGCAGGAGCGGCTTCCAGCTGCGAAGACAGAAACAGGAAGGCTGCAGGCACCTGCAGGGACGGTCTCCCTGCCGGCTGAAGACCCCGGCATCGGAGAGAACGGCTCCCTGCCGTTCAAGGACCCCGGAACGGAGCAGCGCGTCGGGGAAGCAGGAGCGGCAGTCCCGGCCACGAGGGAGAGCCCTCGTCGGCCCGACTCTGCCACGCAGGAGCAGAGGGAGCCGGGGGAAGGCCCATCGATGGTGGCATGCCCGCCGCAAAGAAGTTGCCAGCAGCCCGACTGGCCGCGTAAGGTGAGAAGCCTGCCCTCGCTCTTAGCGGGCAGGATCGCAACAAAAAATGTAAAATTCTGTGCACAAAAACTTAAAATTCTGCAAACTTTATATAGGTCAAAATAACAATTACATGAAGGTCTTTAAGTAATTTTACATTTTAAATTAATACAGAAAAAAGTTATTACTTAGAGATGCAGAATTTTAAATATTTTGAGCAGAATTTCCCTAGAAATTCACTGTAAGAGTGTCCCTTCCACTCGCTCTCCCTACTCCCCTGCCCACTTTGCCCTCTCAGGCCCCGACTCCTCCACCTGCCAGTATCTCTCCCCTCCACCTCTAGGCTCAACCCCTTCCACTCTATCGCCAGCCCCAGTGTTTAACCCTGTTCTCAGTACTGCCCCTCACACAGGCTCCCTCTGTCCCTCCCTCTCTCACACACATGCTCCCTCTCTCTAGTACACATACACACACCCTCATACAGGCTCTCTCACTCTCTAGCACACACACACATCCCCTCATACAGGGTCCCTCTCTTTTGCATACACACCCATACAAGCTCCCTTTCTCTCTCACACGTACATCATCACTCAGGGTACCTATGTCTCTCTCTCATGCACCCCTTCACACAGGCTCTGTCTCACACATTGACAATCCCTTCACACAGGCTAGCACCCTCACATATACATGATCCCTTTTTCATATACATGAGCTCCCCTCTCTCACACAGTTACACACTCCTTCACAATCTCCTCATATAGGCTCCCTCTCTCTGGCACCCATACTCAAGCATCCACCCCCTTGCTCTCTCTCTCTCACACACCCTCCTGCTCACCCCCCTGCTCTCTCTCTCACCCTCCCCTTCCCTCTCTTCCCTTCCCCTCCCCTCTCTCACAAACCCCTCCCCTCCCCTCTTTCTACTCTCTCACTCTCCCCTCCCTCACACCCCCTCCATCTCCTCTCACATATTCATTCTCACCGGGCCTTCATCCTCGCCGTGAGTGGAGCATTCTCCGTTTGCGGCACACAGGGGCCTTTATCTTTGCTGCGAACAGCACACCGGGGCCTTCATCGTCGCCACGAGCAGAGCGCGTCCTGTGGCACACGGGGGCCTTCATCCTCACTCACGCCATTCGCGGCATGCCGGGGTCTGCTCTGCCATTTTCTGCACAGAATTTGGCAATTCTGAGCAAAAAAGTGCGCAAAACAGAAAAAGCATGCATCGTTTTATTCACGTGCCATTTGCATGCCATTTAAACTGTAAAACAGCACAATGGTGCAGAGGTTTCCCACAGATATGTGCTAAACATGCAGGTTTCAGAGCATTACCCCTTTATCGGAATTTATTTTTCGTTTGTGATTTTTTTTTTTTTTTTGCCCAATAGGTTCCGGCTCCATGTTAGTGTCTTTCTTTTTAATTTTGTTCGTGTAAGCCATCTCCTGAGCTGGAGACGTACTTCTCACTAAAACTCCCAGACTGTTTAGATTCCATTAGTTTTATATTTCTAGTAATCCAGATTTCTGGGAAAAAAAACCCAACCCATACAGAAAGAGACATGAACTTTCTGAAGCTTATCCAAGGTTTAACAATTTATAAACACATTTTCCAGACTGCAAGAAAAGCTGTATTTATCCCTTACATGGCGCGATCCATATTTTCCTCCTCCTAGGATAAAGCAGTAGCAATCTTAGAAGCCATCATTTTAAATATTTTCCATAGCACTTGGGTACAGTGCAGCCTAGTTAGTACCACTTCACCAAAATATAAATCAACAGGATGTATATTACCAGCTGGAGATGACTGACAGGAAACCTGGATCACTCGGCTCTTTCTGTCTGCATCCAGTGAGAGCTCCCCTGTCTACCTGCATTGATTAGCCATCATCATCCTGCAAATGCAGTACATGGGGCAGGATGATGCTCTTCTGCCATCAGAGTCCGTTCTGCTGAATATGGCCACATGATCTGCAGTCAGGACTAGATCAGGGAGTGAGACACCGATTAGTTCCTGGGGCCATTACCTCTGCTGCACTTCTGCCCTAGAAGATCCCTTCTCCTTGGCTTGGAGAGGCTGGTACTGATAGACAAGTACCGTGGGAAGTTCAGCTCCTGTTCTGACCCAAGAGTTAAATTTCCTGTGGAAAAAAAAAATGGATGCACCTTTAGCAATCCCACCATGCATTTCAAGGTAATAGCCAATAAGCTTATTACCCTGCAATTTGCATGTAGACATATTAATCCTACAAAAAAATAGATATTCTGCTGGAATGTAAGGTTCTTATAGCATCTCTTAATGGAAGTATAAGGTGACCATCATACGATGTCTCTTTGTGCGAACGGCTTATAGGTGAAGCCTTTGAAGCACAAGGACTAATTTAATCATCGGTCACTTATACTAAGTCCATATATTCTCCTGGCTGAAGCTGTGAGTACCTCAGAGTAATGCACAATTAGTGAAAGTGTAATGTGCACTTATCTCCAAGACTGTCAATCTTTAGTGTGGTCCTGAAGTCCCTGCTTCAAAGGCTTCACCTATAAGCCGTTCGCACAAAGAGACATCATATGATGGTCACCTTAAACTTCCATTAAGAGATGCGATAAGAGCCTTACATTCCAGCAGAATATCTATTTTTGTGTTGAGTTCTTTATTTCTGCTTTTTTGGGTCTCATTTTATTTGTTTGACATACTAATCCTAGCATGGTTCTTTTTTTTTTTTCATGGAAGAATCTATGCTGAAATTCAAGTTAGAACTCATGCTAGGATCAGCACGGCTTATTATATCGGCCTGAGGGTGAGGATGCACTTTTTTACATGGCTTTAAGTGCCAAATTGCCTGGCTACAGCTCTGAATGAAAGGGCAGTGTTAAGATCATTGATATAACAGTCATAAATCCTACTGATTAAGGGAGGGGCTATTGTGGTAATAGATAGGGCAGACTATGTGGCAGAGATTAATGGGCAATCAGTGGCATCTCCAGAGAGAATTATTAGTGGAGTGATGGTAGGGGCAAGTCACAAAGTAACACCTCCACAACATCCCTCCTCATAGCTCGGTCCCTGCCTAAATTGGGTATAAAAGATACAGTAAGAAAAAATCTCAAGGGCCTTTTGTGCAATTTAAAAAATCCAGGCCTGTTTCATCTTCTCAGTAAAACTACAATTAAAAATGATTTAATATCCTCATTCAACTACTTATTCAATATGGATATGACCATAAAGTCTGGAGACTATGCATAAAGGGACATGATGTTAATATAAACCCTGCACATCCTCAGAAGTTTCTCCTACAATGGACCTTGGATGTTTTCCCTTCACAACTCATCAAACAAAATTCAATTTTCAAATTCCAGTGTCACCTAAATAACAGCAACACAAATGTCTTCCACTGCAAGACACTTTGTGAAGTAAACACAAAACCCTACAGAAAAGACACGCAGAACCTGTGTGCCTTACTATAATAGTATTAAATCCCAGAATTCAAACAGCAACAACCCTATCTATGAAAAAATAACACTGGAATATCACTCCGGGTCTGGAACAACAATGCATTTTCTGTGTGGAAAACACACTAAGCTATACTACAACAGATTCTTAGAGAAGATACACATTAGCAGAATCCCTCGCTTCGAACCATATACAGAACACAGACCCTCACCAAATATAGAATAAAGTGATCATAAAGTATAAACAGAAATGTGCAGCCAAAACTGAGGGGTCGATGCAATATAAAGCGCGGAAATCGGGAGCTGAAAAGTCAGCACCTGCTTTCCTAATGGGGTAGATTTTAAAAAAAAGCGCGATCGCATACTTTTGTTTGCGCAAACAAAAGTATGCTGGATTTTATAAGATACGCGCATAGCCGCGCGTATCCTCTAAAATCCTGGATCGGCGCGCGCAAGGCTGCCAATTTTAGGCAGCCGGCGCGCACCGAGCCGCGCAGCCTGCCTCCGTTCCCTCCGAGACCGCTCCGAAATCGGAGCGGCCTCGGAGGGAACTCTCTTTCGTCCTCCCTTCACCATCCCCTCCCTTCCCCTATCTAAACCCCCCCCCCCCTACCTTTATCCATGCATCTGTGTGCACGTTTGAGAGAGTATGAGGTAGATTTTATAACATGTGCGAGCGGCCTACACGTGCGTGTGCTATCTGGCGCGCACATGTTATAAAATCTGGGGTCGGCGTGCACAAGGGGGTGCACAATTATGCACCTTGTGCGCGCCGAGCCACGCTGCCTTCCCCCGTTTTCTCCTAGGCCTCTCCGAAATCGGAGCAGCCTGAGAGGGAACTTCCTTTTCCCCTAGCCTGACCTTCCTACCCCTTCCCATCCATTGGCAGATCACTGGGCGTCTCAGACGCACATTTATCGCTCAGCTATTAATGCGTGTGCATGCTATAAAATCGGGGGTCGGCGCATGCAAGGGGATGCACAATTGTGCACCTTGTGCGCGCCGAGCCCGCGCCGCGCCGCGCTGCCTTTCCCTGTTCCCTACCCCACCATCCCTTCCCCTACCTCCCACACCCTTTCCCTCCTACCTTTTCCTTATCTCGAAACTTACTTCAGCATGACCCCGCCCCGCTCCCGGACCGCCATGCCACGCCCCCGACTGCCCCTTTTGTAAAGCTCCATGACGTACACGCATCCTGGGGCTTTATGCGCGTCACCGGGCCTTTTCAAAATAGGCCCGGCGCGTGCAACCCTTTTAAAATCCGCCTCAATATGTAGATCTTAATTGTTATTGACATGATAAATACATTTTTTTAATGTTAATAATATTACAGCTGTATTGAGTGATGGTAATCATTGTTAATTATGGTAAACTACTGCTGAGACATGTCTGATTGTTGCCTGAAAGGTACAATTATTAATTAATCTAATTAAGAAAATAGAACTTTTAATTTTTAAAAAACATTTTTCTAATCTTGTATAAACAAATTTTAGTGATGTAACTCCTTCTTTCTATCCACAGATTTTACAATAAAGGTAAAAAGACTGCTTGACCAGGATAGTTATAAACATAACCGCATAAGGTAATTATTAAGTTCTATATAGGTTTTTTCTTCCTTTTCTTTATGATGCATATGTAATTTTATATGCTGTTCCGGTGGCTTGTACATTGATGCATGTATGATAATACTATATAGTCCTATGTATCCTTAAGTTACTCCTTGTTTTTATTAACATATTTTTACATATTTTAAAATAAAGATCTGTCTGTATTGTTATACATATGAATGTCTTAATATATATATGATAGTATAATTATCCAGTAAAATGATGATTTACTATTATTTTGTAGCCCCTGATGCAGCTCATATTATAGGTGAAACTCGGCCAGAGTCAGGCACTGTGGAATATCTGTGTTGGTCATATTGGAATTTTTATTATTGCTTCATCCGTGATCTCCCTAATAAATTTTTGAAACTAAAGAAGACTGGTCTACATCTTTTACTTCCTTAAAAGCATCTTTGTGCATGTACGGAGGATCATGTATGTGAGCATCTGTGTATGTGTGTGTGAAAGACTGAGAGCATGTGTGTGTGAGAGAGAGAGCATGAACGTAATAGTATGTGTATATAAGAGGAGAAAGTTCATCCTCCCTACCCTCTCTTCTTACCCCCTACCCACTGCAATAATCCACAGAAACTCAGGGTGACTGTAAATCAAAAGTTCCCAGGTATTGAAAGCGGGGATTTGAAAATCTTTAATTATTTGGTGTTATTTGATGTCTACTATTTTGAAATATTATTTATGTTTGGGAAATGTTATTATTATTATGAGTTTTTAATTATTGGCTATTATTCTATTCTTCAGCTGTTTTGAAATATTACTTTTATTAGTATGTTTTTACTATGATTGATGTTTTACATTCCTTGATTTTGTTTTAAGGAATGGCATTTCAATTTTTCCATTGTTGCTCTGCATACAGTCTAGCTTGTTGAGGTTTCCATTTCATTTCTGCTTATACTTTATTGTCTTTTTATTCTGTATTTGGTGAGGTCTGTCTATGTTCTACATGTGTGACTGAGGTATTCTACTAGCAGAAGAATGGTCGGAGGCCGGTCCAGGGGTTCGAAGCCAGAGGAATGGTCGGAAGCTGGTCCAGGGGTCGAAGCCAGAGGAATGGTCGAAGCCAGAAGAATCCGTCCAATGAGAGGAGAATCAGGAACAAGGACCAAGAAGAACAGGAACCAGGCGAGCAGGCAGCGGAACAAGAACTCGAGGCACAGGAACTCACAGGACCAAGAACCAAGATACCAGGAAGGAGTCCTAAAGAGGAGCCATGACCATTTCCTGTCATGGTCCCTTTAAATTACCTCAGCAGCCGTGCGCGCGGCTCTAGGAGACCCAGCGGGGGCGGATTCAGCAGAAGCGGCAGCCATCTTGGAAGCGGCACAGCCGCAAAGAACTTCAGCGGCGGCTGCCAGCTCCTGCGGGCGTCCCAAGGGGAGTCCGACACCGCGGGTAAGTGGCCGGTCCCGGTCGCGGACCGCCGCAGCCAGCGGCCGTAACATCCAACAGTGGCCAATCCAAGATACAAGTACCTGGCAAATATCCAATAGTAAATAAATCCCATACTATTAATTCCAGTAATAAGCAGTTGCTGTTCCCTAACGCAATTTGATTTATAGCAGTTTATGGACTTTTCCAGGAACTTGTCCAAATCTTTTTTAAACTCATCTACACTAACTGCCTTAACCACATCCTCTAGCAATGAATTCCAAGCTTAACTGTGTGTTAAGTGAAAAAGAATTTTCTCCAGTTTATTTTAAATATGCTACTTGCTAACTTCATGGAGTGCTCCTTAGTCCTTGTATTATCTGAAAGAGTAAATAACCAGTGCGCATTTACCTATTCTAGTCCTCTCATGATTTTATAGACCTTGTTCATATACCCCCTCAGCTGCCTTTTCTCCAACCCTAACCTCTTTAGCCATTCCTCATAGAGGAGCCGCTCCATCATTTTGGTCTCCCTTCTCTGAACCTTTCCAGTGCAACTAACTACATCTTTTTTGAGATGAGGTGTGGGATAGCAGAGTACTTTCTTAGGCTGGAGATATATACAAAACTGACTCCAGCCTGCTTTCTTAAAAGATTCCACTTTATTAATCACATCAGCATTCACAATATGCAGACTGCTTACCTCTAGCAGTGTACTCACAGCTTCACTTCAGGACAGTTATATTTCAGGAGTTGTCTTCTCCTGGAGTTGCAGGGCCTGTCTATTCCCAGTTGAGCTCACATTCATATTCCTGTTCAGCAGGGTCCCGTCCACAGAGCTCTAACTCTCTCTGGCAATTAAGGTGGACCAGGCTAGACATCTGGTCCCACACAAGTTACAGAGAAATTGTAAGGCCACTCTTATACAGCAGTGACCAGAATTGCACCCAGTTCTCAAGGTGTGGTCTCGCCATGAAGTGATATAGAGGTACTATGACATTCTCAGTTTTATTCACCATTCCTTTCCTAATAATTCCTAACATTCTATTTGCTTTTTTGATTGCTGCAGCACATTGAACCTTTCTTGGGTATAGCGCAGTTACTTACCTGTAACAGGTTCTCTCCTAGGACAGCAGGATGTTAGTCCTCACATATGGATGACATCATCCGATGGAGCCCAGCATGGAAAACTTTTGTCAAAGTTTCTAGAAGCTTTGACCAGCACACTGAGCATGCCGAACATGCTGCTATCCACGTGTCCATGCGAGGTCCCTCTTCAGTCTCATAATATAGATGAAAAATACGAGCGAAAAATAAAATAAGAAACCAAAAGGAAAACCCAAATCCAAAGGGAAGGCGGGCGGGATTCCTGAGGATTAACATCTTGCTGTTCTAGGAGAACACCTGTTACAGGTAAGCAACTGCGCTTTCTCCTAATACAAGCAGGATGGTAGTCCTCACATGTGGGTGAATACCAAGCTCCAGACTGCCCCTGCGAACAGGAGAGACCAGTAGCAATCGAACAAAGTGCCAATGGGCATAACACAACTACGGTGCTGTGGAAGAGCAGGGAACTGCCTGGTTACCACAAAGGCAGAAAGAGTTGGGTTGAAGCCTGGAACAGGTTGCACAAGACTGATTGACCAAAGGCACTGTCCTGATGTCCATCTTTATCCAAGCAATAATGAGCTGCAACATGTGAAGAGAACTCCAGGTTGTGGCCCGGCCGATCTTAACAATGAGGACTGCAGCAAATTTGCCACCAACATCACCATAGCCCGCACAAGGTGAGCCTTTACTCTGTCGGTGAGCAGAAGGCCTGCCTGTGCATAGCAGAAGGTGATACAATCCGCCAGCCAGTTTGACAAGGTCTGTTTATTCACTGCCACTCCCAGCCAATTGGAACTAAAGGACATGAAGAGCCTGTGGCCGGCTGTGTGATTGAGGCAGAAAGCCAAGGCCCTTTTACATAGAAACATAGAAACATAGAAGTGACGGCAGAAGAAGACCAACGGCCCATCCAGTCTGCCCAACAAGCTACGCAGTTTATCCATTTCCCCCCCCCCCCCTTTTTCTCCCTCCCACCCATCTCTATTGGCTTCCAGCACCCTCTGGCCCCAATTCCCTTCCACCCCTCCACAAATGCAGAGAGCAGCGCCATCCTAGTGAACATCCAGCTCAATCAGGGGTAGCAACCGCCGCAACCAGTAGGCCACACCCCTGCCCCTTACCCACCCCTGTTTTGTTTGCTTGTTTGTTTGTTTTTTTTTTTTGTTTTTTGAGATGGCAGCCCTCCATCCTTCCGCTCCGTGAAGGTGGAACACCAACCACTGGCCACTGGCATCCCGCTCCGTGAATGCCTCTGTGGCTACTGCCGCTCCGTGCAGTGTTTTGTTGCATGAAAGTGGAACACCAACTACTGGCCACTGGCATCCCGCTCCATGAATGCCTCAGTGGCTACTGCCGCTCCGTGCAGTGTTTTGCTGCCTGAAGGTGGAACACCAACTACTGGCCACTGGCATCCCGCTCTGTGAATGCCTCAGTGGCTACTGCCGCTCCGTGCAGTGTTTGCTGCCTCCTCTCTATTTATGCCCACTAGACTTGATGGATCCACAGTGTTTATCCCACGCCCCTTTGAAGTCCTTCACAGTTTTAGACTTCACCACTTCCTCCGGAAGGGCATTCCAGGCATCCACCACCCTTTCCATGAAGAAATACTTCCTGACATTGGTTCTTAGTCTTCCTCCCTGGAGCCTCAGCTCGTGACCTCTGGTTCTGCTGATTTTTTTCCTACGGAAAAGGTTTGTCGTTGTCTTTGGATCATTAAAGTTTTTCAAGTATCTGAAAGTCTGAATCATATCACCCCTGTTCCTCCTTTCCTCCAGGGTGTACATATTTAGATTCTTCAATCTCTCCTCGTACGTCATCCGATGAAGATCCTCCACCTTCCTGGTCGCCCTTCTCTGTACCGCTTCCATCTTGTCTTTGTCTCTTTGTAGATACGGTCTCCAGAACTGAACACAGTACTCCAGGTGAGGCCTCACCAAGGACCTGTACAAGGGGATAATCACTTCCCTTTTCTTACTCGATATTCCTCTCTCTATGCAGCCCAGCATTCTTCTGGCTTTTGCTATCGCCTTGTCGCATTGTTTCGCAGACTTCATATCATTAGACACTATCACCCCAAGGTCCCTCTCCTGCTCCGTGCACATCAGCCTTTCCCCCCCCCATCAAATACAGTTCATTCGGATTTCCACTCCCCATATGCAAGACTTTGCACTTCTTGGCATTGAATCTCAGCTGCCATATCTTCGACCACTCTTCCAGTTTCCTTAAATCCCGTCTCATTCTCTCCACTCCTTCCGGCGTGTCCACTCTGTTGCAGATCTTAGTGTCATCCGCAAAAAGACAAACCTTACCTTCTATCCCGTCCGCAATGTCGCTCACAAAGATATTGAACAGGACCGGTCCCAACACCGATCCTTGAGGTACACCACTTAAAACCACTCTCTCTTCAGAGAAAGTACCATTTACCATCACACAGTGTCTTCTGTCCATCAACCAATTTGCAATCCAGGTCACCACCTCGGCACTCACTCCTAAGCTTCTCGTTTTATTCACCAGTCTCCTGTGCGGAACCGTATCAAAAGCTTTGAAGAGCCCGTTCCCCCTGGTGGAAATGAGGCCTCAGAAAGAAGGTGGGTAAAACGATGGACTGATTGATATAAAAATCAGTCACAACCTTGGGCAGAAACTTCTGATGCATATGCAAAACCACATGATCATGAACCAGAGCCTGAAGCTCACTGACCCTAAGAGCTGAAGTAATCACCACTAGGAATATGACTTTCCAGGTGAGGAACTTCAGGTCTCAGGAGTGCAGTGGCTCAAATGGAGGACGCATGAGCTGCACCAGGACAACATTAAGGTCCCAAGATGCAACCGGAGGCCGAAGAGGGGGCTTCAGCTGGAGGAGGGCCCCGCATGAAGTGGCCCACTAAGGGTTGGAACGAAATGGGCATGCCAGCCTACACCTCGATAGTACATGCTGATGGCGCTGAGGTGCGCTCTTAGCTAGTCTGAAGCCCAGACTCGGACAGATGCCACAGGTAGTCCAACAGCCAGGGGAAGGGACATAAGAAAGGGTCCAAATCATAGCCCTTGCACCAAACAGAAAACCTTTTTCACTTCAAGCTGTAGGGCTTCCTGGTTGAGGGCTTTTGGGATGCCACCAGGACCTGGGAGACAGTCTGACAGTTCCAGAGGCTGGAGGACTATGCGCTCAACATCCAAGTCATGAGGGCCAGTGCCCAGAGGTTCGGATGGCGCAAGGTGCCCTGATTCTGGAAGATGAGATCGGGTGCTGTCTCCAGCCGAATGGGTGTCCTCACTGACAGGTCCTGCAGAAGCAGAAACCAGACCTGTCAGAGCCAAGAAGGTGCCACGAGTATCATGGTCCTCTTGTTCTGCTGAAGCTTCAGCAGAGTCCTCAAGAGGAGTGGTAGAGGGGGGTACACGTATAACAGGCCCTTCCCTCAGTGGAGGGAGAAGCCATCGCAGGCCGGATGATTGTCCCCTGACACCAGGGAGTAATACCTGTTCACCTTGTGGTTGTGAGGGGAGGCAAAGAGATCCACATTTGGCATACCCTACTGGTGAAACAGTGCCACCGCCACCTCTGGGTTGAGGGACCACTTGTGCGGTTCGAAGGAGCGGTTCAAACGGTCTGCTAGCATGTTGAGATGACCTGGCAGGTAGTTCACTCACAGAGACAAACCCTGTAAAAGGGCCCAGGTCCACACTTGTACTGCCTCGTGGCAGAGGAGGAACGAACCCATGCCACCCTGCTTGTTGACATATCACATTGCAATTTGGTTGTCCGTCTGAATCAGTATGTCCTTGGACACCAACAGGTCACTGAATGCCCACAGAGTGTACCGAATTGCTCGCAGCTCCAGGAAGTTTTTCTGAGAGCGGGCTTTGGAGGCAGTCCAGAGACCTTGCATGTGGATACTGTTCACATGGGCTCCCCAGCCTTGAGGGGAAGCATCGGTGGTGAGGAACACTTGAGGCGGAGAGAGTTGGAAGGGAAGCCCTTTTTCCAGGTTGGAAAGATCTTCCCACCATGATAGTGACACTCTTAGAGGGTCCGTAATTGTGACAGGAGCCTTAAGAGCCTGAAAAGCCTGTTGCCACCAGGACTGTAGGGTCCACTGGGCTCTCCTCATGCAGAGGCGAGCCAGGGGGCTTCACATGGATGGAGGCCGCCATGTGTTCCAGCAGGCAGAGCAGAAGGCGAGCTGACACCCTTTGGCTGTTCCGGACAAGGATAGCCAGCGAGGCAAGGGCGATTGCCCGGTCTCTGGGCAAAAAAGCTTTTGCCTGCACCATGTCTAGCCTGGGGCCTATGAAGTCCAGTTGATGAGATGAGCAGAGTTGAGACTTGGGGAAGTTTATAACAAACCCCACTGTCTTCAGCGTCTGCACCATCAAGGCCAGAGCATGCAAGGCTCTGGAGCGGGAGTTGCTCTTAACCAGCCAGTCCAGGTAGGGAAACACGTGCACTGAGTGATGCCTGAGGTAGGCGGCCACCACCGCTAGGCATTTGGTAAAAATACCGGGGGGGGGGGGGGGGGGGCAATGCCAGCCTGAAGGGCAGCACTTTGTACTGGTAATCTGCTTTCCTCACCACAAAATGGAGGTACTTCCGGTGGCTAGGACAATTGCAATGTGTGAGCTTGAGGGAGCAAAGCCAGTCTCTTGCACCCGGCTGTGACCTTTGCTGCTCACCTCTCTTTTCCCTGCTACAGCGATTCTCAAGGCCATGGCGGCCTCAGCCTGCAAACGCCGCCTTCCTCGGCATCCCTGGTATGGCATGGGCAATCCTGTCCCCCATCTTGAGTCGGGGATTACTTAGGGCACACGCGCACGCCAGGCCCTCTCTTATTGACATCATGGCGGGAACCTCGGGGGCGTCCCCTCCGCATGACATCACCCGCTTGATGTATTTAACCCAGCCAGCCTAAACTTCCTACGAGTTAGCAAGGACTTCATTCCTGCTTATTCCACTCCATTTGGAGACACTTCGCTTCACTACTTCCTGAACTAGAACGCCTTAGGTACCCGCTCCTCGGGGGCCTTGTTAAGTTCTGGCTATCCGCTCCTTGGAGGGCCTTCCTGCCTGGAGATTCTTATCTTCCTAATTGTGAGCTCAGCCTAGTGAATTCTACTTCTGCTTCTACCTCCTAGCTGAAGGAACCGCCGGCGTACCCCGAGCCTCGGACCACTACAGTGCTAATTCCAGCTACCCTTCTACACTCCGGAGTAAGTACCAACACTTTCTTCACTCTGCTGACCTTTTGCACCTCTCTGGACTTCTACCTGCTGATCCTTGGTATACCCCGCCCTACGGGCCACTACCGGATCCCTCCAGAGAGTTACCATCAGGAGACTTCCCTGGCGTACCCTGCTCTGTGGGCCACTACCGGGGATATCTGCATTGAGCTGCTTTACTACTTTGGACAGTGTCTCTCCATGCTGTGGGTATTTCCCACAATTTCAGTACAATAAAGTCTGTCTTATCTGTGTCCATCTCTACTGAGGCCACGCCTACCACAGTGAGTCCTCACAGGGCTTCTCCCTGTGGGTGGAACTAACTCTCACTACGGTCCAGGGTTTACAACCACACCAGATTATAACAGTCTCCTCTTTGGAGGAGTGGGATCATCATGCCCAGAGAGACCATCTTGAACTTTTCTCTTACGAGAAACTTGTTCAATGCCTGGAGGTCAAGAATGGGGTGCAAGCCGCCATTCCTCTTTGGAATGAGGAAATACCTTGAATAGAACCCTCAGCTCTGCTGATGGCGAGGGACCGGTTCCACTGCGCCTGCCACGAGGAGGGCAGCAAGTTCCGTCTGAAGTATGACCTGGTGGGCGGACAAACCCCACAATGGACATGGGGGAAAGGTCTCTGGGAGCCGGCTGAAGTTCAGACAGTACCCCTGATGGACCCATCGGTCCGACGTGATCGGGCGAAGCCTAAGAGCCTGCCCCCGACCAGAGGATCCAGGATACGGTCAACTGACCTTCCCTCCCTCGCTGCCAGTCAAAAGCCCGTGGCCAGGGCTGGCTGGGGTGCCGGTTGGGGTCTGGGTGCTTGCTGTTGACGAGGATGGATCCTGGAACTGGTGCATGGCATATGAGCCCGGGAGGCTGGAGGATAATATTTTCTCTGCTGGTAAAAGGGCTTCTGGGAACTCGGCTTGGAAGATTTCCTGGCAGAGGATAGGCCTTCAGAGGCGCTAGCGGACAGCTGCTGAAGGGTATCATGATGGTCCTTCAATTGCGCTACTGCGTCCCAGACCTTGTCCCTAAAGAGGTTTTCACCTATGCAGAGGAGGTCAGCCAGCCGATCCTGAACCTCCGGCCGGAGATCAGAGGCCCGGAGCCATGCCATTCTTCTGGCACCACCACCACTATGTGGGCTGCTGTCTTGAAAACATCGTAGGTGGAACACAACTCATGTTTTCCCGCTTTGAGACTCAGCATGGCAATGGCCGAGAGGGCCTCTTGCTGCTGTTGAGGCAGGCCCTCAGCAAAGTCCTGGACCCTTTTCCAGAGACTGCGGTTATACTGGGTCATGTAAAGCTGGTAAGCGGCTATGCAGGCCACCAGCATAGCGCCCTGGAAGACTTTCCTGCCCAGGGCATCGTGTTCCCTGTGCTCACAACCTGGAGGGACAGAAGCATGGGTGCGGGAGCGCCAGGCCTTCTTTAAGGCAGACTCCACAACCACCGACTGGTGGGGGAGGTGCTTCATCTCAAACCCCACAGCCTGCTGCACCATCTAGCTGGCATTGGCCTTTCTACTGATGGGGGAGATAGAAATGGGATACTCCCACATGCGGAGGAGGAGGTCCTTAAAAATATTGTGGATAGGAACTGCCCTGATTTCCTTAGGAGCATCAACTAACTGGAGGACCTCCAGCATCTTATGTTGTGCATCCTCCTCTGTAAGGAACTGAAAGGGAATGGCTTCAGCCATTGCCCTGACAAACCCCGTAAAGGACAAATCCTTGGGGGGCAACTGGCGTAGCTCCTCCTCTGGAGAGGGCTCCGAGAGGGGGTTGTCCGAATAATCTGAGGACGAGTCCTTGGAGTCATCACCCCAAGGGTTGTAAGGGCCCTCTTCCTCACTGGGACCAGCATGTTGAGGGTGAGGTCCGTGAGGGGTATCAATCCTGGGCTCCGATGGCTTCGGAGGCCTCAAGGGGATCACAGGCATCGATGGTTCCCCCTGACTTCGAGGGAACTGGAGGCTGTGATAGGCCGGAGAGACCTGGCACAGGCTCTGGGAACCGTGGTCTGGGAAACACGGTACCGGCCGTATCTTCATCCTCGGAGGAGCCGAGAATCGGGATTGCTCCAGTGGGGGGCATCTGTGGTTGCTGTGGATGCTAGCATTGAGGGCGGAAGCTCGGGCACCGGTATGGGAGCTGGTGGCACCAGCATCTAGCACCACGTCCAACTCCTCCTGAAAGTCCAGAGTGGTCTGGACTGACGGAGGGGGACGTGGCGTTATCAGCTCTTTCCTGGTGTCTGTGGGGAATGCTGAGGACTACCAGAGGCATCGGCGGATGGGGTCTCCGATGGCCGGTGTCACTTTGAAGGCAGCTTGGGAGGTGCCAAAGCTGAGCCGGAACCGGTGCCATGCATCGATGGCGACTGATGGCGGTGCTTGCGGGATCTTCTCCGGTGCTCGCCCAGGCTTTCCCCGAGGAAGCAGAAGATCCCAATGTCCAGGAGAGCAGACAGTCCATCAACGATCTGTCACCATTTCCTCAATCCTTGGAGGTACTAGCAAGAGGATTAGACAGTGGAAGCGTATCCAAAGGTTCCCCTTGACCTCTCTGCGTCGATGGCACCGATGCAGGAGTAGAAGGAGCAGACTTTAGGACCCCGAAAAGTTTCTCCATCTTATCCAGGTGCGCCTGACTCCCTTTGGAGGTCATCTGATCACACAGATGGCACTCACGGGCGTCATGCGAGGCCCCCAGGCAGAGGATGCAAACCTCATGCAGATCCGTGATAGACATGGTCCTTGAGCACTGGGGGCACTGATGAAAACTGGTCAACGCCATAAAAACACCCGGCGTGTGGTCGATGCCCGGCGAACACCGCAAGGTGAAAGTCGGGAATCGACAGCAAAGTTGGGAAAATGAGTGTAATAGACAAACTACCAGACCGGGGAGGCACCGACCACAAAGGGGAACATGACGAGGAAAAGCAGCAAGAAGGCAAACTTGTTCAAGAAAACAAGAAACTGAAGAGCTCCACGACTGCAAGGCAACTGCACTGTGGAAAAGAAGAGTCTGAAGGGGGACTTTCCATGGACACACGGATAACAGCATGCTGGGCATGCTCAGTGTGCTGATCAAAGCTTCTAGAAACTTTGACAAAAGTTTTCCGTGTCTGGCTCCATCGGATGATGTCACTCACATGTGAGGACTACCATCCTGCTTGTCCTAGGAGAAGTAAATCTAGCTCATGTATATTCATTGTGAAAATCCTGAGAATCCAATTGGTTAGGTGTGTCTCAAGGAGAAGGTTGGGAAACACTGTTCTTCAGTTCCAGCAGCTTGCACTAGTGACTAGTGTCTTAACAGCTCCAACTTAAGTGAATCCAGGGCCTGCTGACTGTTCAGCTCTGACTCTAGTGAATCCAGCGGCTTCATGTCTGTATAGCTTTAGCTCTAGTTCTCATATTGGTTAATCCAGCTCCGGTTTTCTCAGTATTAAGCCAGTTCTTGTCCTGCTGCAGCTACTCCAGACAAAGCAGATCCTGTGGACGCCCTAGCAGATATGCTCCAGGATCTACATTTGGCTATCTTGAAGGAATCTACCCCAGCCATCAGAACATCAAGACAAAATCCTGTATCATGCCTCCAGCACAGCTTTGAATCAGCTCTAGCTCAAGTCATTTCAGCAACTCCAACTCCTGTATCAAAGAATACAGTTCCAGTCATCTCAGTGGCTCTAGTTCCTGTACCAGAAAATCTAGCCACAATTGTTTCATTGACTCCATTTCTGGCAACACTGGCCCTGGTTCCACTCATCTTAGTGATTTTGAATCTGGGGCTAGATCCTCAGCAACTCCTGATCCCATACTAGACAGTCTGGTTGCAGTAATCTCAGCAACTCCAGATCCTGCACCAGAGAATCTGGTTCCATTCATCTCTCCAAATTAAGTACCTGTTCATGTCACATTAGTGACTTCAGGTCCAGCTCCAGGTGTCCTAGTGGTAGCTGTCTTTGACTTTGGGCCAACCATTTCTGGGCCTGATTCTGACTCCATCTCTATGTGCCTCCCTGAGGCAGATCTGGGATCTTGGCAGTCTTGATGGCATCTGGAGTCTGCCCTTTTAGGGGGGAGGGGTGAATTTGATGCCTATTGGGCAGTTCTTGCCTCCCCCCAGCAGAAGGTCTCAATGGACTTGTTGGACTATCTGTTCAGTCCTCTTAGCTCTATAGCCCATACTTCTTGCTGGCAGTCATCTTGTTCTATGTGGACACTCTTGTTAGACCTCTCAGATCTATGGCCCAAACATCCTGCTGGCAGCTATCTTGCTCCTGTTTGGATTCAGTTATATTACAGGCTGACAATCTGCACTTTGTCAGAACTTGGTCTTACATTTGGTCCTATGTTTTGTGTTCCTGTTTCCTCCTAGATTGCTTTGTGCCTCCAGTGTTCATGCTTGGTTCTAGATTGCTCCATGTATCCTATGTTACTGTTTGATCCTAGTTTGCTTTGTGTATCAGTCTCCTTCCATGGTCCTACACTGCTTCTGTGGGCACCTTTACGTCTCCAGGTTTGGGTTCTACATTATTTTAGTGAGTCTTGTATTTTCTGTTGTTCCTATCCAAGTCCTGCCAACTGTCAGCATCTGACAGCTCAATCTGAGGGAAAGGTAGCCATCGCAGGGAGAAGGCACTCTTCCCCTGCTCCAGTTAGAACCCACTATTCTCACCCAGCCTATCTTGGCTTGGGGGGGGGGGGGGCATATCGACTGATTACAGCATCACAGTGTGATAATGAGAAAAATCCTTTGGTGTGCACTCTATTTTTCTATGAAGGCTCAAGAGATTAAACATGTTTTGTTTAAGTATTGGCATGCTTTACAATTATATGACATTTTTTGAGATCTACGTTTGTATTTTTTTCTAAGGACTAAAGCCTCAAAATATGGGTCCCTTCTAATCTTAAGCCGCTGAATATTGTAAATACCATTTCAGGATCCACATATTTGTGCACATATTTTAAACGTGGTAGCTGTTCAGTCTGCCTGTAGTCCATGAATTTTAAATGTTTTTAAACTTCCCATGGCAGCCCTTTGATACATTTACAAACTTTGACAACTATGAACCAATATTTGTGATTTATGTAAAGGGAAGGCCGAAACAACAGCCACAGTCAGGTTTGTATACCTATTTTTTTCATTTTGAAGGTACATTAGGCTTTTTCATACAATTTTACAATAATTTTTGGAATTAAAGTTGGACTGTAAGGATAAGGTTAAGAAGATAAGAACATGCCATTCTGGGTCAGACCAAGGGTCCATCAAGCCCAGCATCCTGTTTCCAACAGTGGCCAATCCAGGCCATAAGAACCTGGCAAGTACCCAAACACTAAGTCTATCCCATGCTACTGTTGCTTGTAATAGCAGTGGCTATTTTCTAAGTCAACGTAATTAATAGCAGGTAATGGACTTCTCCTCCAAGAACTTATCCAATCCTTTTTTAAACCCAGCTACACTAACTGCACTAACCACATCCTCTGGCAACAAATTCCAGAGTTTAATTGTGCGTTGAGTGAAAAAGAACTTTCTCCGATTAGTTTTAAATGTGCCACAAGCTAACTTCATGGAGTGCCCCCTAGGCCTTCTATTATCAGAAAGAGTAAATAACCGATTCACATTTACCTGTTCTAGACCTCTCATGATTTTAAACATCTCTATCATATCCCCCTCAGCTGTCTCTTCTCCAGGCTGAAAAGTCCTAACCTCTTTAGTCTTTCCTCATAGGGGAGCTGTTCCATCCCCTTTATCATTTTGGTTGCAAGATTAAGGTTGTTTATATACTTAGAACTTGATATAGGGTCTTTTAATCCCACTATTTTAAATATATTGAATATTTTCACCTCTTTTGGATGTTGAGATACTATAAAATATTTGCTTTACTTTTGTTCCCTCCCCATTTGTTCTTTAGACTTTAGGGTGGGTGGTACGTTTTTACCTCTAATTTTTTGTGTGCCACATTTTGTGATGGTGTTGTTTTATTAAGTAGTTAGCAGTAAAGGATCTGCAATTACAACAATGAAGCTTATGATTTCACATCCATTAGTTTAATGATATCAAACCTGTAACTCTCCCAAACCTCCCACGTATAAAGACTTTTTCAGTTTTCACTACAAAAACCACATTCACTCCACAAGGTCTCATCCATTCTCCAATCTTAGGTATCAATATATATTCCATTGATCAGGTAGTCTAATCTAGAATAGTGTCTTCTCTGGAGTGATTCTACGACTGATCTACCTATCAGTACTGTAATCAATAACAAAAATGCCACCCCAAAACACAAAGCAGCTACCAGGCCACTCTTGTCACTAGGTTGAGACTCAGCACTGTTTCCACCTCCTCGTCTTTGACCAATTTGATCTTCTTTTGAATTTATCTGCTCATTAATTTGATTTATAGTTTTCAATGAAGCAGTTGAATTAATATTAGCCAAAGCAATATATGAAAATGACACAGGTCTAGTGGTAGGTGATCTTAAGCTTGCATTTGAAGAGTCTATTTTGAATTCTTTTGAAAAAGGGTATTTTGAAGTTGTAGAGGTAAGTTGAGTTTTAGGAGTAACTGTGGAAGTAGTAGTCAAAGATGGGTGTTGTGGTATAGTAAAGGTGGTGGGCTGAGTGGTAGTTGTAGTGCTGAACTGAGTGGTAGTGGGCACTGTGGTGGGTTGAGTGGTGGTTGTGGTGGTGGCTTGAGTAGTAGTTATCTTGGAGGTGGTGGTGGGTTGAGTGGTGGTTGTAGTGGGTGTGGTTGTGGCTCGAGTAGTAGTTGTGGTGGGGATGGGAGTGGTTGTAGTGGATGTGGTTGTGGCTCGAATAGTAGTTGTGGTGGGGGTGGGTTGAGAAGTGGTTGTGGTGGAGGTGGTGGGTTGACTGGTAGTTGTGGTCGTAGCTTGAGTAGTAGTTGTGGTGGAGGTGGTTGTAGGCTGAGTAGTGATTATGGTCGTGGTTTGAGTAGTAGTTGTGGTGGAGGTAGTTGTAGGCTGAGTGGTGGTTGTGGCTTGAGTAGTAGTTGTGGTGGAGGTGGTTGTAGGCTGAGCAGTGGTAGTGGATGTGGTTGTGGATTGAATAGTAGTTGTGCTAGCAACAGTTGTAGGCTGAGTAGTGGTCATGGCCTGACTGGTGGTGGTGGCTTGGGTAGTGGGTAGAGATGTAGATGCAATAGTAAGTCGACTAGTGATGACACCTTTAGTTGGTGAAATAAATAAATTGGTCCTTTGCAAAGTCTGTTTCTTGGTAGATGTGCTCTGGTTTCCATCATAACCTTCATCTTCATTTGGGGAAATTCCTTCCTTGTGTGAATCATCAGTCTTCTTTAAATCCATCTTTATATCTTCTGTCAGGTCAAGAATCTGAGAAGTGACAGCTTTATGTAAATCATTAAGAGGATCCTGATTGCCTGCTAGGTGTTTGGAGTCAGAAGAAACTACTTGTGAAGAAGATGGATTTTCATGCATGTCCAAGTCTTGATCTGTAAGACCTCCCAAAGGTTGTTCAGCTGAAAAATAAAAAATTACATGTTTTTAAATGATTCACTCTAATTACAGAATCTAAATACTTATGAACTGACTACATCTTGGATCAGAAAATATTCATTTTGCTGCTTTTTTGACAAGCTGCGGAAAGAAAAATGTTACAAGAAACTATATAGCATTGTCCACACCTTAGAATTCTACACGGTGCTCTCCCACTAAGCCCAAATTACCCACCGGCTATAGGATGAACATCTCAAGAAAATCAAATTTTGCTGAATTGCAATGATCATAGAAAGGGATATTTTATTTATTTAACATACTTATTGATCACATCCCCAGCTGTCTAGGGCAGTGCTCAATAATTCAAATAAAACCATAATAATAAAAATAAAACCAAATATGTTTATAAAAATAATGGTAGAGACCTGTTAAAAAGTCAGAGGACATGTTTAATTCTAAGTGCTCATCACACTGTCTCCCCAGCCTGACGCTCAGCATACAATCTCTCCCTTTCCCTCTCCTCTACTAGTCAATCTCTAGGTGTCCTGCAGCCTTCCTCCAGCTGCATGGCTGTGCTTTCCAGAGCCCCTGTAAAGTCTGCATGTTGGAAAACAACATTGTCCCTGACAGATACCACCCTCATTTTATATATATATATATATACACACACACACACATATATATATATATTCACACACACAAATATACATATAGAGTCTACAGGCAGCGCTGACAACACCACCAGCACGATCCAGCTCCGGCTGGAGAGGACAGCATCGGCGGACTCCAGGAGCGGAGGGAGAGCCGCCGCAACAGCGGCCTCCAGGGAGATAGGGCCCGCCCCTGGGTGACCTCATCAGGAAGTGCCCGGGCAACGAGGGAAGAAGGGCGTGCTCCCCAGGCGTCACACGCCGTTATGTCGCGCGCCGAAGGAGTGCGACAAAGGAGCACTCCCCTTTGTGCACCCCTTAGTGCAAACCTTAGTGCTAACAATTGTATATTCAACAAACCCGAAAAACACATTTCTACAATACACATGAAAAGGAAACCTATCAATCCAACGTCATCAGCCAATGCCATCAGCCACTTCAAGACACACAAAAAGAACTAAACATGGATAACCCACAGAATGTAACAAGTAGAAAAACAAAGAAAGACTGTGAGTACCAACACACAAACACCACGCTCATCAACACTAAATCCTACACAAGTTACTTAGCTCTATCGTTCCTACTCTTCAATGCACAATTTATAATAAAGAAAATACCCATCATCACCAACCTACTCAATGATTACAAGCCAGATTTCATAACCATCACAGAAACATGGATAAAAAACACCGACCAAGTCTTGACCAACCAAATTAATAACCCTACCTACAAAATATTTTCAATCCCCAGACTAAAAAAGAAAGGTGGAGGTTTAATGCTAATCAGATGAAACTACATCCTACCAACACCTACACACCACTGGAAATTGCACTAGTTGACTCACCAAAACTACAAATCTTTCTTGTATATTGCCCGCCAATTCACTGGATCGGAACTGCTCACCACTTATAGAATTCATCTTAACCAAACTAACAATCAACAAACCATTCATCCTATTAGGAGACTTTAACAACCATTTTGACACCATCCCCCACTCCCACACATGCAAATTAATTACAGACGCTCTCTCATCCCTAGGCCTCAGTCAAGTCATCAATGGCCCAACTCACAAAGCTGGTCACACTCTGGACCTCATCTTCATCAATACTGACATACACACTCTAGACCTCATCTTCATCAATACTGGTATGGGCTACCAACCAAACAAAGATTACAATCATTCCCTGGTCAGACCACTCTATAATCCACTCCAATCTGACTTCCAACAGTAAATTTACTAAAATAAAAAACCCATCCAAATCCTTCTCCTACCGGCCCCCTTTTTGCAGTGAGACACTTCAAGAAAATCTTCAAATAGCACTAACAAACATAGACCTTTCTAATGCAGGAAACACCACTTCCTCCTGGCTCACCATCACTAAAACTATATCAGACAAGATAAACCCCTTGATAACGAAACTATAAAAAACCCTAAACACCAGAACCAATAGTATAATGATGGCATCAGATCAGCCAAATGTGAACTCAGAAAGATAGAAAAAACATGGAGGAACAACAAAACAATCACACTACTTAACGCCTACCATTCACACTTAGTGGACTACAAAAAACTTATCCACAAAGCAAAGAAAGATTTCTAGTCGAGCAAAATAAACAAATGCCAACATAACCCAAAAATGCTTTTCAATATCGTTCAACATCTAACAAATGCCTCCAATGACCAAACATCATCAGCAGCTAAGATCACAAGCAACGACTGGATGCTGGGCTTGATGGACTCTTGGTCTGACCCAGTATGGCATGTTCTTATACAAATCCTGTAAGACAAATAAATGGATAGAGAGAACTCAGGTAAATAGTTAAATCTATTCTGTTTGAGGGAAACACTCTGCATAGTATGGAGGCTAAGAGCACCCACTCTTCTCTTCCTTCAGGGGGTCTCACACCTGTCAGTTCTGTAGCAGAAAAGTTTGAAATGGAGATATTGAGAAATCATTGAAATTTTTGTTTGAAGTAAAAGGTCCTTCTTTGATTTATAATGGTAACCATGTACGTAAGCTAGGGCGCTGCTAAGGTGATCCTTATTAAAATCGCATACAGGCTTCACTCTGATCCATATAATAACATATGACCACAGCAAGAACAACTAGAGAAGAATCCTTAAACCAGGTATGGCAGCCATAACAAAAGCTGTGCACCTTTTGTTTAAAAAATAGAGTAAAAATATAAGGAAACACTGCTTACAAAAGGTTGCCTAAGAATAAAATATAAGAAGGAAGCAATAGGATCCAAGTAAGTTTTATATTTTGAGCTTTTAGATCACAACACTGCTTTAAATGGAAGTACTGCACAACAAGATTTTATTTAAAAAAATAAAATAAAAAGTTGGCTTAGTACATTGAGGAATATTATTTGTAAAAAAAAGAAAAAGATTATTTTCAAGTTCTGCATTTGTCTGCAGTACATGCAAATTGTTCCTATAACTTAGACTGAAAAGAATGATTTCTGTGGATGCCCTTTAAAGTGTTCTGCTTAGCAAATGGTGATGAACTCATGAAGGGAGAAGCGATTTTAAACCTGATGTTTACAAATGGAGATAGAATCTCCTATGGCCGGGTAGGTGCCCACCTGAGCACCAGTGACCATCAGATAGTATGGTTTGATATAGCAGCCAAGACGGAGAGAACTTACACGAAGATCAAAGTTTTAAATTTCAAAAACACAAATTTTATGGAAATAAGGAAGTAAGTTGAGAAGGGACTAGAAGACTGGGAGAAAATGGGTGAAGTGCAACAAAAGTGGACCAAATTAAAAGAAGCTATAATAAATTCAACAAATCTTTATGTAAGAAAAGTGAATAAAAGAGGAAAAGAAAACTGATAAGGTTCTCTAAAGAAGTGGCTGAAAAAATAAAGGCAAAAAGATTAGCATTCAAAAAGTACAAAGGAACTCAACAAGAGGAGCACAGGTGAGAATATCTGGTGAAGCTGAAAGAGATGAGGAAAGAAATCAGGATGTTAAAAGCTCGAGTGGAAGAAAGGATTACTGGAGATGTAAAGAGAGGTGATTTTTCAGAGAAAGAAGGAAGACTAGAGGTGGGATTATAAGATTGAAAGAAGACAAGGGTCGTTGTGTGGCGAAAGGAAAAAGCAGAAATATTAAATCAATACTTCAGTCCAGGGTTCACCAAAGAAGATCTTGGAGGAGGACGGTTGGTTCTAGGGCTGGTTTTGTTCGATATATTTCCAAGTGACATAGTGGAAGGGTTAGAAAGAAAGACTTGTCTTTTTGAGGATGATACAAAGATCTGCAACAAGAGTGGAGAGAATGAAAATTGATCTAAGAAAGCTTGAGGAGTGGTCAAATATTTGGCAGCTGGGGATTCAATGCCAAGAAATGCAGAGTCATGCATTGGGGGTGCAGAAATCCAAAGGATCTTTACATGATGGGGACGAGAGACTGATGTGCCCGGACCAGGAAAGAGACTTCGGGGTGATAAGGTGGTGGCTAAGGCCAGAAGAATTCTGGGCTGTATCAAAAGAAGCATATGAAGCAGTCAAAATTGCCTGTCGAGCACCTTAGTTACAGACGTACTATATTAAAGACCATCATAATAGCCTTCATCGAACAGTGATGACTTTATATCTCAGCCTTATTTTTAATCATAGGTCTGATAGTTATCTATTTTTCAATATTTTTTTTCTTATATGCTGTGCAAATGTTCAACTTAGCTTTAGTGTAAAACGCTGTCTTTTTTTCAACATCCACGCAGCCTTGCTGCCTCAACATGTTGCTTCATTTCTGGAGACCGTATGTTAAAAAAGACAGAGGCAGGATCGAGGCCATCCAAAGAAAGGCAACCAAAAATGGCTTGCGGTCTGCATCAAAAGCCATATGAGATGAGACTGGAGGATCTGAATCCTCTGGAGGAGAGAAGGGACTGGGAGGGTATAAAATGATGCATGTGAATCAAGCTTTTTCCAGTGGAAGGAAAGCTGTAGAACTAGGGATCATAGTATGAAGGTCCAAGGGGGTAGGACTCAGAGCAATAGGAAATATTTTTCATGGAAAGGGTGGCGAAAGCATGGAATGCCCTCCCAGTAGAGGTAATTAACATGAGAATTGTAATGGAATTCAAAAGAGCTTGAGATAAACACAGAAGATCCCTAGTGGCTAAAAGATGGAAAGGAAGATAAGGGGTAACCTGCATGGAGCGGCAGTTACTACCCTTGACAGAAGGCATAGGGTAACCTGCAGTTACTACATCAACAATATCAAAATAAATAAATTAAAAGAATAAATAAACAAAGCATGCTGGGCAGACTGGGTGGACCATTTGGGCCTTTTTCTGCCATCATTTACTATGTTATGTTATATTATGTTGTGCATGCACTGGGGTACAGTCCACAAATAGGAAGCCCCCAGCCGTTTGACAAAATGGGGCTTCACATTTGTGGACTATAATCCAGTGCTGGCATAGATCCACTTCTGGAAAACCTAGAAAACAGAGGTGATGTTTCTTACGTGCCCCGGTATATAAAAAAATCCGTAAATAAATAAATAAATAGAAGGGATGAGTCACGCAGCTTAAAGTCAAAGCTCATTACATCACAATGGTAAAGAAAACTGGTGGAGGAGCTGGAAGCAGATAATGTATATAAACATGCACAGAAGGGAAAAAAACAAAAATACCACGCAGAGTGACCTGAATCGTCCAGGGCTGGGGGGGGGGCATGAAGGCACTGGCCCCAGGGGTTGAGAGGGAGTTGTGCGCTGAACAAGGGTTACAACTGGGACTTGTGGTTCTGAAAGTACTGGAGCACGGTTCCAGAGTAGCCAAGGAGGAACATTTTAAGAGGGAGATTTTCAGCACATGCCTTCCACTTGCAGTCGTTCTAGAAACTACCTTCTTTACACGGGTAACAACAGGGTTGGATGAGATAGACAGATCGACAGACAGGTAACCATTTCCTCTACCTCTAGCTATCTAGCACAGGAACAAAAAGGCAGGAAATCCTTGCCAAAATTAAAATAAACCATTTTACAACTTGCATGTCTGCAGTTTGATTTATATCCTCTTATTGCTGCTTGTTCTCTGCCTTTTCTTAATTCCATCTCTGCCTCCTCATTCTCCTTTTCTAAACTAATTTTTCCTCTTATTTCTTCAATTTTTCTTTCCTCCATCTGTACATCTCTATATGCAGCAGGCAGCTCCCCCTTTTCCCCCCTCACGCTAACCTGTTACTTTCTCTCACTTGCTTCTGTGATTTCTGCATTTCTAAGAGTTGTATGCACAAGGACACATCATGCTTTATGTAAATGCCGAGTATCGGACCCCTGATACCATGAACTCCAGGTTCCGCCCCACAGACTAACACTAGCCCTTTTACTCCAGCTCGTACCAGAAGTTAAATATCTAGCGTTACGAAAACACGAGTCAAGTCTACGCTCCTCTCTGTACTGGGAAGTAATAGCCAATGCCTTGGTTAACATGGGATCTGCATGGAGGAGCTCTATTCTGTGCTTCAGTTTTTATATGGGAAAACATGTCGCACAGTCTTACGCAGCTTAAGATTCATCAGGGCCTGAGTTGGTGTGTCATGCTCTCTCTCTGGCCTGATTCAAGTCCTGTTATAAAAACGCACATTTTGATGTGCTTTTTCATCAAGCTTTCCCAGAGATGATGGCTTTTTCATCAAGCTTTCCCAGAGAGCTAAAAGCAAGAAGAACAAACTTTCAGCCTTGTCTTATGTTTTCTAAGTTGTTCTCTAAGTTGATCTTAGCTGTTTCATAATAGATTTTACCTTGATTATTATCCGTTCATTATATTCGATATGTTCCATGTAAACCGCCTCCCCGGCGATAGTTATTTCTGTTAAATGTGAACCGGAGTGATATGTATTGTATACAGGAACTTCCGGTATATAAAAACCAAAAATAAATAAATAAATAAAATAAATTTCTGAGGCTGCTTTTAAATCTCAGCCCTTGAGCCTCCTGATCACAGCCTTGTTGCTTGTAATTATTTTCTTCATAAATGAACTTCCCAAAGTCACTTTGTGCTGTATGTTTGTCCTGACTAGACTGTAAGCTCTATGGAGAAGATACTCTTTCCATCTACTAGCTCTTTAGATTTGGATTTTAGATTTAAATTACTCGCCTGTCTAAATCCGAGCTCAAGGCAAGTTACAAATTCAGTATGGGTAGTGGGTCCCTGCCCCACAGCCTTTCAATCTAAGTTTCTACCTGCGTCAATGGAAGATGAAGTAGTAGCAGGAGCAATTGACACACCTTGCCGCACCCCAATCTCCCTCCCTCCCCTGCCAATCAAAATATGCAAACTGGAACAACTGACACTCTCCTTTCCCCAAATACACCCTTGGATGAACTAACATACCTTCCTCTCCTCCTCCAAGTACTATTCTCACCATCCTGACTCCCCCCTCCCCCCCCCCCCCCCCCAAACACACAACTCATACACTCCCTTTTCTGGAGCAATTGACTTACAAGTAACTCCTCATAGCCTACCCCCTTCCTCACCTCACAAAATGTAACTCATCCCCAGGGCCGGTGCAAGGTATTGGGCACCCTAGGCGACCCTTGTGCTGCCATCCCCTCCCCCCCCCCCACCTGTTTCGAGCAGGATAGGCTCCACTTGCGGCACCCTGTGGCTGCTCTTCGGCGCCCCCTATGGCTCGGCGCCCTAGGTGACCGCCGGTTCGCCTAATGGACGGGATGAGGCGCTGGCCCTACTCCCATATCTGGGCACTTTTAAGATTTAATGTGGATTAGAAGTAGAGATCACACACACACACACACACACTCTCTCTCTCTCTCTCTTCCCTTCCTTACCCTAATGCCAGTTTGTTAAGTATATCCACAAGCCCTGGAGACTGATCTCACTCAGCGAAGATTATTAATCTGTCACTGAGCGAAGGAATAATGCCTGCATGTCTTAAATTCATAGAAGGCTGTGCAGTGTTGGCATTAGTTGTTCCAGGGTTGGCCAAGAGACTGAACAGTGTGGAGCAAGTCAGCAAGATTTGAGGAGGCAGACTTGCTGGCATGCGGGGGTAGGGGGCACCAGGGAGTTTGGTTAAAGGCAGACTTGCTGGGGGGGGGGGGTTGAGACACGCAGGCTGACTCATTTGCTTTTGGGGGGACGACAAAGGCAGGCAGGATGGCTGGTGCGGCGGGAATGGCTAATTAAGGATAGGTTGGCTAGTGAGGAAATGGCTGTTTGTGAGGGCAAGCAGGTTGGTTGGGGGGAATGGCTGACTGGGACAGCAGACGTGCAGGCTGGTGGGGATGGAAGGGGGCTGGCTGTGTATGAGAGAGGACAAGCCCCTAAGGTAAATAAAACATTAAATACTTGTGTAAAAATGGGAAAAAGGGCAACATCTAGAAACATCTATGTACACTAATGCTCATAGTATGGAAAACAAAGTCCCGGATGTAGAGGCAGTTTGGAAAAAGCTGATTTGGATGTAGTGCAGGGCTTCTCAAACTTAGTCGGGGGTCACAAAATCTTCAGCTGGGGTCCCAAGTGCCTCAAATGGCACTGTTCTTCAGGTGCCATTTGAGTAGTAGTGGGAGTTAGCATGGGGCCTGTCAGCCAGCACACACTCACAGGCCCTGCAGCGTCATTGCCCTTTCATGAGTTTCTGTGGTAACAGGATGCTCTGCATGAGGCGGGATTGGGGCTGCTGCAGGGCTCATGAGCTTACCCTAGCCCACAGGCCCCATGCTGACTTTCATTAGTAATGCTGCTGCCGCTTGAAAAACATAATCAGGCTTGGGACCGCGCCATTTTCTTAGATGGTGCTGGGCATCCACTGCTCCTACCATGCGACAGGGGCCGACCAATGGCACTGTAGCCCCTGTCACATGGTAAGGGCAAAGGGCCACCGGCGCCATTTTGTTTACTGGCTGCCGACGGCCCAAGAGCGGGAGATTGCTCCCAGGACCCCTGCTGGATCTCCTGCTTTTTTTTAGGGTTGGGTGGTTTTGGGGTTTTTTCGGCGAGAATTGCCGAGAAAAAAAAAAAACCGACTCTATGGAAAACAAAGTTTTCCACAGGTTGGCCAACCCATAGCCCGACCTGAGATAAAAAAACGAAGCACACCACTAATATACTGTACAAGATTGTGATAAGAGTGATTGCTTTTGCCTGCCCAGAAAGAATGCATACATTGTTGTCTGCTCTAAAATACAATATGCACATAGATCAACAAAGGCAGTCTGTCACCATTATCATCATAAGAAGGGAACTGTGTGATTTCCGAAGCTGATGCACACCATCATGTTCATGTGATTCTAGCCTTTTCTGGAGACTGTAGCTCGAAAAGGATAGAAACAGAATGGCTGTGGTCCAGAGAAAGGCGACCAAAATTGTGCCGGGTCTGCATCAAAAGCCATATGAGATAAGACTGAAGGATCTGAATATGTGTACCCTGGAAGAGAGATATGATAGAGGCTTTTAAATACCTGAAGGGTATTAATGACGCACAGGAATTAAACTTTTACCGATGGAAAAGAAGCTGGAGAACCAGGACAATGTCAGGAAATATTTCTTCACAGAAAGGTTGGTAGATGCATGGAATGCCCTCCCAGAAGAGGTGGTGAAGACAAGAGCAGTAATGAAATTCAAAAGGGTGTGGGATAAACACAAAGGATTCCAAAAGGCTAAAGAATGGAAATGAAGATAAGGGTTAACCAATGTTAACTGGAATAACTTGCACAGAGCGGCAGTTACTACCTTAACAGAAGGCATGGGGGTAACCTGCACAGAGCGACAGTTACTACCTTAACAGAAAGCATGAGGGTAACCTGCACAGAGCAGCACTTACTACCCTTAACAGAAAGCATGGGGGTAACCTGCACAGAGCAGCAGTTACTACCTTAACAGAAAGCATGAGGGTAACCTGCACAGAGCAGCAGTTACTACCTTAACAGAAAGCATGAGGGTAACCTGCACAGAGCGGCAGTTACTACCTTAACAGAAAGCATGAGGGTAACCTGCACAGAGCGGCAGTTACTATCCTTAACAGAAGGCATGAGGGTAACCTGCACAGAGCAGCAGTTACTATCCTTAACAGAAAGCATGGGGGTAACCTGCACAGAGCAGCAGTTACTATCCTTAACAGAAAGCATGGGGGTAACCTGCACAGAGCAGCAGTTACTACCTTAACAGAAAGCATGGGGGTAACCTGCACAGAGCAGCAGTTACTATCCTTAACAGAAGGCATGAGGGTAACCTGCACAGAGCAGCAGTTACTATCCTTAACAGAAGGCATGAGGGTAACCTGCACAGAGCGGCAGTTACTATCCTTAACAGAAGGCATGAGGGTAACCTGCACAGAGCAGCAGTTACTATCCTTAACAGAAGGCATGAGGGTAACCTGCACAGAGCGGCAGTTACTACCTTAACAGAAAGCATGAGGGTAACCTGCACAGAGCAGCAGTTACTATCCTTAACAGAAAGCATGGGGGTAACCTGCACAGAGCAGCAGTTACTATCCTTAACAGAAGGCATGAGGGTAACCTGCACAGAGCAGCAGTTACTATCCTTAACAGAAGGCATGAGGGTAACCTGCACAGAGCAGCAGTTACTATCCTTAACAGAAGGCATGAGGGTAACCTGCACAGAGCAGCAGTTACTATCCTTAACAGAAGGCATGAGGGTAACCTGCACAGAGCGGCAGTTACTACCTTAACAGAAAGCATGAGGGTAACCTGCACAGAGCAGCAGTTACTATCCTTAACAGAAAGCATGGGGGTAACCTGCACAGAGCAGCAGTTACTATCCTTAACAGAAGGCATGAGGGTAACCTGCACAGAGCAGCAGTTACTATCCTTAACAGAAGGCATGAGGGTAACCTGCACAGAGCGGCAGTTACTACCTTAACAGAAAGCATGAGGGTAACCTGCACAGAGCGGCAGTTACTATCCTTAACAGAAGGCATGAGGGTAACCTGCACAGAGCGACAGTTACTATCTTTAACAGAAGGCATGGGGTAACCTGCACAGAGCAGCAGTTACTATCCTTAACAGAAAGCATGAGGGTAACCTGCACAGAGCAGCAGTTACTATCCTTAACAGAAAGCATGAGGGTAACCTGCACAGAGCAGCAGTTACTATCTTTAACAGAAAGCATGAGGGTAACCTGCACAGAGCAGCAGTTACTATCCTTAACAGAAAGCATGAGGGTAACCTGCACAGAGCGGCAGTTACTACCCTTAACAGAAGGCACGGGGGTAACCTGCACAGAGCGACAGTTACTACCCTTAACAGAAGGCATGGGGGTAACCTGCACAGAGCGGCAGTTACTACCCTTAACAGAAAGCATGGGGGTAACCTGCACAGAGCGGCAGTTACTACCCTTAAAAGAAGGCACAGAGCGGCAGTTACTACCCTTAACAGAAAGCATGAGGGTAGTCTGCACAGAGCAGCAGTTACTACCCTTAACAGAAGGTATGGGGGTAGCCTGCACAGAGCAGCAGTTACTACCCTTAACAAAAAGATTAAAAAACGTGTTGGGCAGACTGGATGGACCACTTAGGTCTTTTTTCTGCCAACATTTACTATGTTACTATGATTCTTACACTGGTCCAAGAAAAGGTGTCAACCTGCAAAAAGTTCAGTTTTCTCCAGGCCCAATGCAGCCTCCTGAATCTGTATTAACATCGCCTAGAAATCTGAGCAGTATCCCAAATTACAAGCAAAAACCCCAAACAAATGGATTTTTGTTTTTCTTCTACCAGACTCCATATGTTTTACTGGATTTCCTTGAAGTATACAGGCCCATAATACAATACTTAAAATCTAGCAAAATTATAACATTGCAGCTGTTAAAGGAATTAAGGGAAAAATTACCAGCCACTAGTGATCACTTGCATATATCTATGAAATCCAGTACATGCAAAGTATTCCTTTGCCTATCAAATATTTCACTCCAAGGGAACTATTGGAACATCACGTTCTCTCACCCGTTTAAATAATCATTCACATACTGCTTGCTCACAATCTTACTAGGAATGATCAAGGATATAGAAGACATGATTAAGAGGAAACACAGTATTGTTAGCTCTACAGACAATTTCCTTACTCTGTGGCAGCCACAGTCGCTCACTTTCAAGATTTCAGCCTTTCCGGTATCTGGACTATTACTATTCCAAAGCAATTAGGGATCTCCAACACACTCTTGTCCTGCCTTCTCCATCACCATGCAAAGTGACACCTCCTGCAGTCTCTGTCCTGGGACACTTTTACTATCTCACAGCTGCACATTTAAATTGAACATATGTGACCTGTAAGCCACAAAGAAAACAGCCTCATCTCAGCATTGCAAAGGTCACATTTTGTTCAACGGCATACTGTAAGCTGCCTTCTCACCATTTATAACATTAACCAAAAAAAAAAGAAAAATCCAACAGAAATGTTCAGATATCACAAGCAAAGAAAACGCTGCCCAAAGGACATAGATAATGTTCACTGCATGATAAAAATAATGGGAAAAACCTTGTAATACATATAAACAAATATGATGTGGAGTGTGCACTTAAAGGGCATGTAAAATACAAATATGTCAAGAATCATCGCCTACACATGTACGCATTTAAGATTTGCCAGTCTATGGCCCTGCAGCAAATGTCAGAACACCAGGGGCAGTATCAGCAGAAAGCATGCTCTGATTCAGAACTTTGTTAAGAGGGAGGTTCACTTCCATGCCTGTGAACCTTAAACTATTTCAACACAGACAGGTTGAACAGGTTAACAGAACGGCAAAGTGATGACAGAACTGACCACCTGTAGAAGCAGCCAGCAAAGACAATGCGTACCCATCGGATTTTTTAAATTCTACACGCAAATCCTATTATACTGGGAGCAAAGCAAGTAGGATTTTTATGACAATTAACATACTTATGTCACACAATTGCTGTTTTAAAGAAAGGGAGGCTTCCGTGTGATACAATTTGTTCCCAGCTGTTTTCAATTCTGGTACTCTGTATGGGTGGCACTTGATTTAATAATAATACACTCCATTTCCCAAAAAACCCCTAAAGCAAGACCTACTAAAAATATATTCTCCAGAAGGGTCATGGAACCGGAGGCCCCCTTTTCCCCTCCGCCTTATTCTCCACACACTCCATATTTCCGTTTTACAGTCCCCGTTAATATGGGGTAGCACCAGACGGACTGCCAAAGGTTCAGACATACAAATGAGCAAGCTGAAAAACATATATGACTAGGCAGTACATAAACATGCCAAAAAATAGATAAAATGATCTCCCAGTGCAGTAACTCGGGGGCGGTAGATAGAGAGAGGCAGCTGCCTAGGGTGCAAAGCCCCTAGGTGGTGGAAAATGACTGAAATGCAAGTGTGGGCCAGCAGCGGATGAAAAGGTAGGAAGAGTACAGCTCTCCTATTACTATCTGGGGGGAGAAGAGAGAGGCAAGAGGGAAAGAAGACTGAGATTCAGAGGTATGGAGTATAAATATACTTAGACACAATGGTGCAGGATAAAACTCTCATCCACTGAGAATTTCAAACGTTCTGTTTATTCAGGAAAATTATCAAGCATTCATATGGCAACTCCATCAATAATAGCAAGATATTCTTAAATATACTTCCCTGACCCATATGCCCAGATATTAAAATGCCATCTCTTTACTTTGCAGGGACAACCACACTCTTATCTGCATTTTTAACTTGCCCAGCTGCTCTCAGCCTGCACTGAGGCTGAGCAGAGAGCTGCACCTCAGAGGACCAGGAGGGATCGCAACCAGGACGAGGGCCCAATACAGAATATTAAGATCTCTCTGCAGGAGGCGAAGGAGATAAGGAGGATTTTATTCCTACTTTATTGTTACCTGAAACATCAGCACTGACGGTGAGGAAGAGGTGAGGCAGAGTTCCCGGCCCCCTACGATCTACAGCTGCATTTCCTGATTGCATCCACGTCATCCAGGGGCGACTGGCTAAAGCTTAAAAGCCAGTCCCCTGCAGCGCATCGCCAAAGCTGCGCGCGCCAAAGGGTTGCGCAGCTTTGTTGGAGATTTGGGCAACAAGCAAATTTTTCTTAAAATTTTTGGACTTCCCTCCGCTGAAGAGTAAAAACTGTGAGTAAATACTTCTATTATATCTTTTATCTCCTCACTCCAAAACCTCCACTCGAGAAAAAAGGAACTTTTTAAGATTGTGGAGAGAAAGTTCTTTGGATTTGAGGGTTGCTTGGTTACTGGACTCTTCACTTTAACTATGCCTCATACCAAAAGGAAGGCAAAGATTAGGGAGGTAATTACTTCATCTCCCATATCTGAGCCCTCACAACTTCAGATCCCTGCCTTTTTTTTCACCTGCATCTAGTAATCAGCCGGTGAATACGGACATTGACGAGTTAGGCATAGAGCGGATGCCTACCCTTCCGGCCAAAGCATCTTTAAGTCCCGGAGCCCCAAGTACTCCTCCTCCACCTCTATCAATTCCTCCTGATTTCCTACAAATTATTTCCCCTAAAGAAGGGATGGGAGAAGAAGACTTGGCTAAAGAGAGTCAACGAGAATCCAGCATTCTAACCGATATTTCTCTGCAGTTAGTTACACCTGCAGAGATTACAATGGACTCCATCTGGTCTGCTATAAAAGCACTTGAATTAGCAATTGTCAAATTAACTAAAGTAACAGAAGTATCAAATCAGCGCTTTAACAACATTGAGACTGCGATTACAAAATCAGAAGGAGAAAAGCATCTGATGGAAGAAAGACTGAATAAGATGGAAAGCTGTTACCAAAGGTTTACCAAAAACTGAAATACTCTGTGATAAAAGGCTTGAGGCCATTGAAAACACACTGAAATACTTAAATTTAAGAGTTTTGAACTTTCCCAGACATGATTTAATTTCACCATTGGACATGTTTAAAGAATATCTTAGTCATATTCTGCAGATGCCTCAAAAATCTATTCCTCTTATTTCTAAAATTTATTATATCTCAACTAAGGGGAGTAATGTAACTTTAGATGATAAACCAGAGGAGCCACAATTAAACTTGACTGCAATTATAGAAGCTACTGCAGAAACTATAATTGCAACTAGGGAACACTGCATATAACATTTGCCTTTGCGTCTGATAGAGATGCAGTGTTTCGCCTCTACATGAGGAAAAGATTAGAAAAATTTCATGGGGCCCCAATTTGGATATACCCTGATTTTTCCAGATTAACACAACTGAGGAGGAGGAAATTGCTAGCTCTAAAATCTGAAATTGAAAATGTGGGGGGAAAAATGATTTTGAAATTCCCGTGTAGGTGCAACATACTGTGCCAGAATCAGAAATATATTCTCTTTGAAGTTTCACAATTAAGAGTGTTTTTGGATTCACTTGCCCAAGAGTCTTTAGTCTTGGAAACAGAGGCAAAGTAAAAAATGAAAATATAATCTAGGTGCCAATCTTATTTTTTCAGTTATTTAGTGGGTATCCAATGATTACCTTTAACCGCTTATGTTTCTTCTTTACTTCTCAAGGATTGCCTCTTACTATTTCCTTTTTCATACAGATAAATATGTAATTGATTTGTAAAAATGTATTACTAGTTCAGAGTTTAATTATCTGTAATGGTATTTATTTTGTAACTGTAAAATGCATAAATAAAAAATTTAAAAAAAATCTCTCTGCAATAAACTGGGAGCCAAATAAAAATATACCCAGGCTTTAAGTTCCCAGAGACATGATTTCGTGAACAAGTGCTTCTCAAGCAACTAATGACGGGTGCTAACCAGGTCATACAAGGGTTTGATAGTAGAATATGGATGTGGGTTTTCTTCCTTTGGCATCTCTTGACACTCCCCCTAAATACTTTAATCTTGCTCACATTTTCTTGAGGCTGTTGCATGTGCAATCCATGGCACTGATGCCCTTGGGCAAAGCCGAACACTTTCAGCCGGCTCCAGTTTTAAAGACGAGGTGATCCAATTCTGGTTTTACCCTACTGCATGCATGGCCTACTAGCTCCAATTTCTTTAAGGAAAGCAGGACTGCAGGACCATGCATGTGCTGCTGTAAAACTAGGACTAGATCAACATTTCCTGAAAAACTGGAGCCTTCTCCTTCCCCAGTTCTATTCTCATTAACTAGTTTTCTCTGGTTACAGAAAGGAAGACCTTTCTTCCTGCTAAAGAGGTAGAAGCGTTACTGTGACTTGCAGTGCACAGATTGTCCAGCATTTAAACGCCATCAGCTGCTTTACCTTGTGTAATCTTGTAGCTCATCATACCGGCCGTTGGTTTCAAGGGACACGCCTCCTCAGTGGGACAGTGAAACAGGTAGCAGTTTGGAAGATTTTTTGGCATTTTGGAATCGAACGTCATGAAGTTACAAATCTTGTTCCCTGAAATAAATCCAGCGTAAAACATAAGCAACCTTGTATTTTCCTGCCCCATGGAGAATGTTAGCTATATATCCTTTCTGGCACGGATTCTCCTTGGTCAAAACATATATCTCCCTTCAATGGGTTCACTACAGCAATTGAAAGAGGGAGGACGGGATTATAATTGAAAGAAGGAAAATAACTGAGAGAACATCAAATAAGGGAGAATTGGGAGAACATTTTGTGATGAATAAGCTGAAATCTGCATCGAAATAATTCAGTATCTGTGAAAAAGTTTTGTGATAAATAAGCCAATACATATAATTAAATTAAATTGAAAATATGTAATTGGGTGGGAATGTTTACATTGTATTAACAACAATAATTTATGTATATGATGTTAAGGAGAGGTTTTAGTGTGTATTTATTACATGTTGTTTAGATGAATGAATGAGAGGGTGAATGGTAATTTAGTGTGTAATGTATGTTTTTTAACGGATTCTCCTTGGCCATGTGGTACTAAGCTGTGAGCTATCACATTCAACCTCCAGTATTCTATGTTCCCATCCCATCTCAAATGCAAAGTGAGCTCTTGTGGCAGACAGTGCAGGCTGCAGCTCTAGCTAAAGAGTCTTCTGTAATGCTACTTGCTGCGTCTACAACTCTCCCAATGACAGTTTTAACACAGAAGGGGTGCTGCTGAAGAACCAAAAAAAGGTCACTTAATTCCTTTTTGCTCTCTGGTTCCATTTCTAAATAAACCCAACTTTATCTCCTGAAAAACTAGTAATGAGGGAAGTAAATCAGCCAGCAGTATTCATTTTTGTATTTGATCACAGGGAAATAAACTGCTCTTCCATACACTGTATAAAGCAGTCCATGCCTTCTTTCTTTGCTGGTTGAATACTTTGTTTTTGCAAATCTATGCATCTGCTCATGTTTCTGTGTACAGCTTATAAAGAAATTTCATGTATGCTCTAAGGCAGTGGTTTTCAACCTTTTTTCGGCCGGGACACACCTGACAGATGGTTCTCACTTGCGTGACACACTGAACATGTGACTGTCACGGGCTAAATGTAAACATACATTCTGCATCCACAGAAACCCCCTCGACCCCCAACAATGGGTGCAGGGCATTACCCATTCAACTCACCATACAAAAAAGATAATTCTGGTTCTGATGACATCTCAGTAAAAGCAAAACAAACTCTCTTTACTGGCAGACACAATACCCCTCCTTATGAAAAGATAGTAATTTACCACTAATGCATGTCCTATTGAGAAAACAAAACAAATAAGATTGATACAAATGCCTGCATGCTAGTAAAATACCTCACCTCAGTTACACACACAGAACTGAACTTCACCAAGTACAGAAAGGTCACCAATTATAAATATGGAGACAAACTGGAAAGGAAAACAAAAAAAAGCCACTCTGCATGCAGTGCAAACCTGGAGAAATGGAAAGAGAAATATAGCACCTAACACAGTCCCAGGATCTGCAATAATGCACACAAACTAATCTGCACAAAGTTACACCTGTATTATGGCACATACTCAAACAGTAACAACCCTATCTATGAAAAGGCAACAATACAAACATTAAACCAGGCCCTAAACACTAATATACCTCCTATTAGGAAAACAGAAGAAGCCAAGCTGCTCTAGATCCCCCACACAGAAATAATTGTAAAGCTATATTAATAAATGTTACAAAAAGCTGATGGACAGAATAATCCAACAAAACTCATATTAAAAGTTAGCCAAATATCAATAAACTATTTCAAAACAGCAGACATATCACATAATATGCAATAATTAAAATGGCAGTCTATCAGGAAAAATAAACTTAAAAAGCCACCTTTACTTATCCTCTCTAGCAACTCTCCTACTCCTTTCCCTTGCAGGCCAATAGTACTCACCAGAAGAAGCAAGGGCTGCTGAAGCTCTGTCCTCACAGTCCTCTTCCTTAGCACCCACAACCAGTCACTCACACACAGTCTCTGTCTCTCTCACACACACACACACACCAGTCACCTCCCTGACCAGTCTCTGTGTCTCTCTCTCTCTCTCTCTCTCACACACACACACACACACCAGTCACCTCCCTGACCATTCTCTCTCACACAGAAATACATTAACTCCCTGAGCAGTCTTTCTCTCACAAAAACATATCACACAAAGCTGCCACTCACGCACCCAGGCACCCTTTTTACCACACACACACAAAGATGCCACTCACACACCCAGGAACCTATTCTACCACACACACACAAAGCTGCCACTCATGCACCCATTCTACCACACACACACACACAAAGCTGCCATTCAGACACCCATTTTACCATACATGCACAAAGCTGCCACTCATACACAAGCAAGTTTCCTCTCTCACGTGGAGCCTCTTCTCATTGTTTGGCTCAATAAGCCTGGCCTCCGCTCTTCAGTCACTGCTGACCTGGCTTCCGACGGCAGCATGTAGGATCTCTCCGCTCTTCAGCCGCCACCCAGCGCACATCATCACTCCGCTTTTCAGGCCCCGCCGGCCTGGCCTCTGGTGGCAGCGGCACGCAGGATCTCTCCGCTCTTCAGCCGCCACCCAGCGCACAGCATCACTCCGCTTTTCAGGCCCCGCCGGCCTGGCCTCTGGTGGCAGCGGCACGCAGGATCTCTCCGCTCTTCAGCCGCTGCCAGCCTGGCCTCCAGCAGCGGTTCACAGCGTTACTCAGCTATTAACTGCATCGGCCCACCGGGGGATGATCGATCCCCTGATAGGCCAATCTGCCCCTGAGAAACAGGGAAGCACAACTGGGGCAAGGGGACACTGGGAGCTTGGCGACACACCGGTTGAGAATCACTGCTCTAGGGTATGGGTAGGCAACTCCGGTCCTGGAGTGCCACAAACAGGTCTGGTTTTCAGGACATCACAATTAATATGCATGAATATTTGCATAAATGGAGGCAATATATGAAAATGTACCTCATGCATATTGTGAAAGCCAGACCTGTTTGTGGCACCCCAGGACCGGAGTTGCTTGCACCTGTTCTAGGGCAACGTTTCCCAGCCAGTGTGCCTTCAGATCCGATCAGGTGTGCCAAGGAAATGTCACCACTGCCTGTTGCTTAAATCCAGTCCAGCACCCAGCACCAGGGCTCTGCACCCAGCACCTCACAGCAACAAGACACCCAGCGGTGGCTCTTAAACGTGTAGGAGCTGAAAAAGCGTGTATTCATTCATGCTCTTCTTTCTAGCTACAGCACGTGCCATGGTGTGTGGTAATTAATGGGCAGCAAGCAGGGCACGAAGAGCCGGGCCCTGCTTTGTGAGGCGCATTCAGCACCTCCTCGTCTTCCCCCTCCTGAGCTCCTTCTTTTGGGTCCTTCCAGTCTCTGTCTCATAGCCAGGCTGAGTCAGACAGGGAGAGCATGCGCAGAGTACTGGGTGAGTTTTGGGAGCAGCAGCAATGGAGGAACTTGGGCAGTCACGGTAACCAACCGAGCCGGCTGCCTGCACCGCATAACGTCTACCCTTCTCCTGCTGAATTGCCACTTTGAAGTGGTTTCAAAGTTATTGAAGGCAGGGCCTAAATAAACCACATTACAATAGTCCAGGAACTGGTCCATAGTGATGAGTTTCTTGTGTCTGTCCCCTCTCTCCCTTTTGTTTTAAAATTTGGAAGGAAGAGTGGTGGGGCTTTCCATGCTTGCCTTGCTCTTATTTTGACCACAGGAGTCCTCTCCATGTCTACACTGCTTGCCCTTTGGAAGTTGGTGTGCCGGACAACACTGTTGCCTTTGGCTGGAAAGGGATGGAACACACTGCTCTAGGGACTCTTAGGGCCAGGTTCAAGTTTTGGGCATAGGTATGGCAAAAAAGCAAAAGTATGGGTTGGATGACTGCTCCATGATTTGAAAGGTCCACAGTTCAATCCTCAAGTCTGGCCTTCAGTTCCCTGGATTAGCTGGAGCTGCAGCGGAGGCAACATTATTCACAGCCCCTGAGGGGGAAGAAAGTCATGGTCACTTCTTAAGGGTGACACTTTGTGGTGGGATTCAGGGCCCCTGATTGCAGGATTCCAGAAGGAGCCACGGCACATGGCCCCTGACCCAGGATGGTCACTACAATGACCAGACTTGGCATGCTGGGGCAGGGGCCCTAAACTAGGGCAAAATTCCCCAGTTGGTTGTGAATGAAGGCTCAGGTGCCAGATCCCAACCCTGGCTCTGATTGAGTTGGAAATACAAGGAAGCAGGAGGAAACTGCCAGGTCGAAAAAGAAATACAAAAAGCTTGCACAATTTTGAACGGGTTCCTCCTTTGCCCAAGGATTTCATATCCTGCCAACTTCAAGAAGGAAAAAAGATTGTGCATAAAGCAATTTGGACTTTGGCCTGATCCTTAACTAGAATCCCCTTAGCCAAAAATTTTACAGTATGCTTTGTGGGGGTTTTTGCACAAGTTTTAGCATTCACTGTTTCTCTGAATTTATTCCCTTCCAGACATCACAGGGCAAAGTGAATTATAGGCTCCCTGCTTTATTCTTACCAAATCTTAAATCTAGTCCTAACATTTGAAACCAACTGCCAGGGCCATTCTTTTGGGAGGGGCATGAGTCACACCTTAATTCCTATAGAAATACTTTGGCTTGATCAGTTATACCCAGCCTTTGTCACTTGGCCTCTTCAGCTGTATTCAAAAGTCCTCTGTCTTTTTTCAATTTTAAATGTTTTATTTTTTGGCCTGGTGGCTTCCTCCTTGTTCCTCTGAGCTGTTTAAATCATAACCAGCCTTTTACCTGGGCTACAACACAATAAGTTTTAATTCACAGCTCTCTGGGGGGGGATCGTGTGACGGGATCATCACTGGCTTTCATGGGTTTAATATTTTAAGGACTTTGGATAGGGGAGACCGGAGGGGTCCTTGATCTGGAGTTTTATGAGAAATGTTTATCGAGTGTGCAGTACAGTTGAAAAGCCACTGGAGGGCCTTTATCTCAATGTTGGGATTTGGGTTGTATTGTGTTTAGTTAAGATGTTTCATCCTTACCAAGAGGATCTGGTGATGGTTTTATCTCAAGAGAGAATGGGAGATAGTTCTTTGGGATTCATAGAGGGGATAGTTATAGATGCGTCTCCCTGACCAAGTCTAGAATGTTTTCCCAACTCAGTGCCTCTATCCCAGGTTCATTTCACCATCTGCATGTGTTAAACCCCCCAAAAAAACATATTAGAGAGACTGACAATTGGTGCCAAATGGTGTCTGAGTGTCCCATTATTTTATGGGCCCTGGAGTGGGGCTACACACCCTTCTCACATAGTCCAGCTATCACTCGGCCAACTCTCGGCCAGGGACCGCAGACAGCCTGGCTCTCAGAGAACTTGGTTTGCATAAAATGAGCCTGGCAGTAAATATTACTGTTGAAAAGCTGGGACTCCTGCTCCTATGCTGCAGTGCTGGACATTTTAAAAGTAAACTATTACTGCTTTATTCTGCACCAGTGTTATGCACATTTGGTCATCAAAGATCACAGACTGGTCCACAACGAATGTTCTAATAGGATTTCCCACACATTAGGTCGGTGAATCAGGTTAATTTGCATATTTTGATTCTGATAAAAATCAGAGCCTCAGGGACTGAACTTGCACATTGCTGGTTAAGAATCCTGTAGTGCAGTGGTTCCCAAACCTGTCCTCATAACACCACAGCTAGTTGCACTGCGAAGCCAGGGTATGCAAATTTCTCTTCTGCATCATTCACGGTGAATATCCCAAAAATCAGACTGGCTGGAGGTGTCAAGGACAAGTTTGTGAACCACTGATGATGAAGTATAAATGAGCCATACAGCGGGCCCCAGGAAGCTACATGTGGCTCCTGAACCGCAGGATACCGCAAGCCCAGATGAACTTTGATGGACAGAGCAGCAATTTCTTATTTAACTCAGAAATAAGCCTTTGTCTCTTTTCATGGGTCCACAGGAGCCTAAATGTGAATGTTTTCATGGTCTAGCTCAGCTTTTTGGCTTCTGGTCCTAAGCAGGCATGAACCATCATTTGGCTGTTTAAGTCTATGCACAGATAAGAAGAGACATCCATTTTAACAGAAGCCCCACTTCAAAATGACCTTCTGTTAGCAGTGATAGCCACATATAGCCCAAGACACTGCCTTACCTGATATTTTTTCTTCAGAGCAGCAAAGGTCAAGACAAGCTTCCTCAGTCGATACATAGATTGGGTCATTGTCCTTTATCCCTTTTAAAAGAGCAACCTTGAAGTCAATGATGACATTTTGTATCTTCTCTGTAGAGCACTGCTGACCGGTGCAGAGTACGGAGCTCATGCACAGCACCAGAAGGAGCACAGAGCTGCAACCCCAGCTTATCCAGGAGCCCATGCTTACTCTAGACTCTGCTCTGTTCTAAAGTTGGAAGGAGAGGAATTTTCTTTGATGTTTGCTGGACTCAAGATCATCTTATGCCAAAAAAATAATTAGGCTCTGGGTTTATTTCTGAAATAAGCAAAACAAAAATGATTAAATGCCATTGCAAAGAAGCACTGTAACGTTTAGCTTTATAAGTACTGTTCTATAAAACTGTTATATCATACGAAGCAAACTGGATCGCACCATCAGCATATGCAACACTCTTTCAGATAATATACAGCGATTACAACCTAAGTCTTGGTGCAAGGAGGTTAAGTGACTTGTGAAGGTCATACAACAAGGGTAGGGAGGATAATCAATCCAGAAAATACTCCAGTACATTACACTGCCAACTCAAATTAAATCAATAAAGTATATTTTTAATAAAATGCTCTCTAGTAATGAAGCCACTACCTTTGAGATTGTAGAATTGAGTGCAATCTGACATCTCTATTCTATTTGCAATGGGAGGGGATTAAAAAAAAACAAACCTGGTAGGACGGGAAATGCCATTTACTTAAAATGATCGGGAGAGGAAAAAGTGAGAAAATGAACTATACAGAAACGGAAAGTGGGCAACCAAAGACCTTCCTTAGGGGCACCTCTTCTGCTAGTATGGCCGAGGGATGTGATTTACTGATCACCTTGCCAATGCTTAGAACACTTACACGCTTCACATCTCACAAAACTTATTCACGTTTCACGCTGCTCTGTTCACAATGGCTGTACACAGCAGAGGAGGGCAACATATCAATAATACTACCATCCTTCAATTACTTGTAAGCTCAAATTCAAATTGTTTTCTTAGGAATATACTCAGACTTCAAATGCCCAGGTAAAAGAGCCCTGTCCAGTCATATATGACATTCTGCATGCAAACGCCCAGAACCTTACTTTCATCACGCTTCTCAGTATAACATAAATTCTGATACAACAGTACCTACCGCCTGGCTGTCTGCCGCCTCTCTGCCGATCATTTCTTTCAGCCGAATGCACGACGCCGAGGAGTCCAAGTGAGAGAATCTGCGGAGCAAATTCAAAAGGAGACCAGGCAGGCAAGTTAAGTTCACGACGGTACTAAAATTATAAATGAACACGACACAACAGAAATGGATCCTGAATTCTTAGTTGTCATTAGAAAAATAGACTGCTGCACATGAAAAATAATCATACCTGTAGCATGTAGTAAACCTGTAAAAGAATGCTGAAGGGTTTGAGTTTCAAAGAGGTAGCAAATCGGTAATGCACAAAACAATGTGGTTAGACAGGTAACGTGAAGAGTGAATGATAATTTCCAGTTCTGCAACAAGGTGACATCAGAAGGGGGGGGGGGGGAATATTTTTTTTTGCTCAATAGGATATTAGTTCTAGATCACTGCCTATGCCGGCACCACAGATGGTTTGACACTAGAATCAATCTTCACACAGGCGTTTTTCTTCAAAAAAACCATCATTAAAGGGCCAGCCCACACTCTGCCATATAGGAGTTCAGGGTTGGATTCCTAACCCTGTCTTCTGCTTCTCAGGCCAACCATGGCTATGGATGCTGTAGAGGCAGCATTCACAGTCCCTTGGGGAGAGGGAGCCCGGAGGGCAACATGTGGTGGCTAGACTTCAGAACTCAATATCAATATTCCCTGTAAGGAGTGTGTGTGCACACACCGCATACCAAGTCACCCAAGCCCCAGCACAAGGAGGAGCAGCAGGCTATCCTGTGGCTGCCGACTGCTCTCTACTGGAGAGGGCATGCATGTATGATTGTATGTGGGGGAAAGAGTGTGCGTATGTGATTGCATGTGGAAAAGAGAGCATGTATGATTTCATGTGAGAGAGCGAGTGTGTGTGTGAGACTGCATGTGCAAGAAAGTATGTGTGTGTTAGAGAGTGTGTATGTGAGAGAAAGAGGAGAAAGTTTGTGTGTACATGAGAAAGGGAACTTGTGTGTATGTGAATGAAACCTTGCATATATAAGAGAGAGGGAGTATGTGCATGTGCGTATGAGAGAAGGAGCATGCTTGAGTGTGAAAGCCTATGCATATGAGAGAGGAGCTTGCATGTGTGTGAGAGAGCCTGTTGATATGAGAGGGAATATGCGTGTGTGTGAAAGTCTGTGCGTGTAAGAGATAGCGAGCTAGGCACTAGATACCTAGAGGTGGGCCAAATGATGATCTGCCAGTGTGCTTCCCACACCTGGCCATCAGAAAGATAGGGATTTCCGGTGAGGGTGGGGAGTGAATCATATGGCGGGTTGAGACTGAGAGGAAAGAGAAGGGATATGAGTGAGGGAAGTAGATGACAGCGAGGGATGAGAAGGGGGAAAAGGGAGGGGAGGAGAGGGAGTGAGGGTGCTGACAGAAGGGAGGGTGTTGAGTGACCGAGATGGGAGAGAGGAGGGGTGAATTAAAGAAGGAAGGGACGAGTGATTGAGAGGGAAGGGGGTGAATAGGAGGGAAGGGAATTGAGTGAGGGAAAAGGGGGTGAGTGACAGAGGACAGAGAAGGAAAGGGAATGAGAGAGAGGGATGGGAAGGGTGGCAAGGGAAGGGGTGAATGACTGACAGGGAAGGGGTTAACGATTGGGAGGGAAGGGACTGAGGTGAATGACTGGGAGGGAATGGAGGTTAGAGGAAACAGGGGTTGAGTGACAGAGAGGAGAGAGTGACTGAGAGGTGAGTGAAAGAGAAGGGGGAGTGAGGAAGTGGAAGAGGGAGCGAGAAGTAGAGGGTTGAAGGGTGCATATATGTGTATGTGTGTGTGTGTGTGTGTGTATATATATGAAAGCGAGAGAGGAGGTTTGTGTGTTCCCTCCTCTCCTGACGCCCCCCCCCCCCCTTCCACTAACCCCACTAATCTATGACAATCTGAGGGTGACTGGAAATTAAAAGTTCCCAGGTATGGTAGGGGGAACATTTTTTATCCGTATTAGTTTTAATTATTGGATGTTATTTGATGTGTATACTGTTTTGAGAAATATTTAAAGTTTTTATCATTATTTATTAGAAGCTCTATTCGCCATCTGTTTTGAAATATTGTTTTTTATTATTATTATGGTTTACTATTATGATGGATTTATATTTCTTGATTTTGTTTTATGAAGAATGGTGATATTTCTCATATTTTGCATTATTCCAATGCATATGATTCTGGCAGGGAGGGGAGAAAGGCTGAGGAGCACGACTGCTGGGAACTGGGAGGTCTGGGAAGCGAGAGGGAGCTGGGAGGGTAGGAAACTGCTATTGCTTCTGTTTCTCTGAGATGGGAACTGGGAGAATTTGATTTTCTCAGTGTCATTTTTGGGAAATGTGTTATCTGAATAATTCTATATTATTTCTCTGGTGTTTCACTGCAGGCAGAGTCTGGCTTTTTGGAGTTTCCAGTTCAGCTTTTTTCTCCATGTTTCTCTTTCTAATTTGTTGTCGGTTATTCTGTATTTGGTGAGGGGACAGGCAGTGAGCTGTAATGAGGCTGCAGTGTTGTGTGCGGGTTTGCAGAAAAGGAAACATTTGGAATGGTTTTTCCATTTTTGTTTTCCTCCTAATGGTCAGAAGTGGAAACGGTGGAAATTTTGGAAAACTTTATAAATTTTTACCTCACAGTCCTTGACTCTTGGTCTTATTTTTTTTTTTTATCAAGAGAATGTTTGTGTTTGCTTGCAGTACCACGGAGGGAAGGGGCAATGCTGGCGGCCTCTCTGCAGGCAGGGAAGCTATTGCCCCATAGGCTGTTCACAACAGTCTGTCAATTCATTTCTTTTCAGGGGTTTCTAATCAGTGTGGCTTTCTTGCCCTTAAGCATTTCTACAAGGAGGATTTGGGGGTGGGGGTGGGGCACCAGGGAGGCAACAAAAATGCATTGGCCCCCGGGTGCCGGAGATCCTTGTCATGCCTCTTACCCGCTGCTCGGGTTTACTGAGGGAGGCAAATCCAGCGGAAAATGGATACTGGCTGGGGAAGGAGGGAAAGAGGCAGGGGGGATATGCTAGAGGGGTACAAAGAGGTTAAGGGAAGAAGGGGAACAAAAAGGCCTCTCCTCAACTACGGCCATGGCTGGGTAAAGGGTTATTTATTTCTATTGTTTATGGACCGTTTTCCTTCCATGTGGTGTACAATGCGTACAACTCTGACTTCGCTCTACACAAAAATCAGCACACACTGGCAGGTAAATGATTGTTACCAGTGCGAGCAGCATGGTATACATAGCAGAGTCCTTGTTTTTAGTGCTCTCTCACACTAGTTTTTGATAGTGCATTGTGACTTTTAAAGTAACAGTTCTGCTACTGTTTTCATTACTCCCTGTTTTTCAATACAATAATGTATATTACAGTCTGTAAAGAATGCAGTTTTCTTTGTGATCAGTAATGCTATTGACAAGCTGCATTACATGTTGGAGTGGGCTGAATATTTCCTCAGGAAAAACAAAATTTAGGCCGATACAGTAAGATTGTGTGAAAAAGGGGCACTCAGTGTTGAGCGCCCGCTTTCCTAACATGTGCCCAGCCACCTCTCCTGGGTAAGCGATACCGTATTTAAATGAGGGGGTCGCGCTAAAAAGGAGGCGCTAGGGACAATAGCTCGCCCCTAGCGCCTCCTTAGCAGCAGAAGCCCAGGAGCGGGCTGTCAGCGGGTTTGGAAAATGGATGTTCAATTTTACGAGTGTCCGTTTCCCTAACTTGTGCACAGCCATGGGTTAGGAAAATGGACGCTCGTAAAATTGAGCATCCCATTTCCAAACCTGTCAGTCGGCACACTTTTTTTTTTTTTTTTTTAACCTTTTGGTTCCTCTGACTTAATATCACCATGATATTAAGTCGGAAGATCCACCAAAAAGCAATATTTTCTGTTTTTCTGTACACTTTTTTGGGCTGCTCAGAAATTAGCGCCTGCTTTTGGGAAGGCGTTAATTTCTGAGTGTAAAATGTGCAGACTGGGCGCACATTTTTTTTCTGTATCTGGGGGTAATAGCTCATCCACATATATTTGCATGTGATGAGCGCTATTAGTTTCGGGGGTTTCACGCATTTTCGATGTGCTAAACCCCTTATTGTATAAGGGTTGTGGATGTGCATCAAACAGTGCGTTCAACTGAACATGCTTTACTGTATCGGCCTGATTGTTGTTGCCCATGTCCTGCCCATACTATCTAGAAGACTTGCTGGCTTTATATACCTACACTGCATGTGTTCTGGGGTCTCACGTGTTGAAAGAGATCAGAAGATATCATCCCCACCACAGCTTATCCCACTTCCGCTGCACTGCTGATACAATGTGCCTCACACTTCTATTCCCGTTATCACAAGTCTTTTGGGTGGGCCAGCCTCCTCTTCTAGTACCAGTTTCAACAGGAGTAGCCAACGTGGCATTGCTTCCCAACCTTTCAAAATGATTGGGGGGATGCTAAATTCAACACAAATTACCTTTCCCTGGATATAGCAAAGGAGTTTGCTCAATATTGGGGGATGCCACCCACGCACGAGGGACTATACAAAGCCCACTAGTTTCGTTCTTTCATTTCAACCAGCAATGAGTCACTTTCACTGAATGCCAGCGCAGGGGAGGGGGCGGCGGAAATTAAGAAGTCTAGCTTTCTAGTCACGGGCCTTTCCAAACTTTCTCTTTTCTAACTGCCTCCACAGGGAAGAGGAAGGTGCGTGAGAGGGGGAAGACACCAATAACTCAGCTAACCGCATTCTGCCATCGCCCTTCGGCCAGAATATACAAGCCGCTTCCCCGAGCTCAGAGAGCAGGAACTAAAGCAGCGAGGAACGCGCCACCGCCCACCCCGCATTTCTCTCAACCCCCGACGGGACGCGTGCCGAACCCCTCTGACCCCCGGCGGGAACCGCGCACGTGACGCAGAGCGGCGCGAGAAGCTAAGGGAGGCGCAATAGCGATAACTGGAATATACCTCTCGTGAAGCGCCTCGTGCGGCCCCCCCCCCGCCGTCTTCCCGGCCGCACGGGACGCCAAACGTCTTGCAAACTTCGGCACCGTCTCCGAACCTCCCCACTTTACGTCCAAGCCACACCCAGCCGTGTGTGCTGCCTCTCCCACTGTACTTACAGGACTTAAAAAAAAAAAAAAAAAAAAGACGCTGATTTCCTTCTGAGTGGCGAAAAAAGAAAACCTTATTCAATGCAAGGCGCTTAGATTGTAAGCTCGCTGGGATAGGGTCCCTTCACGCATGTAACTTATTGTAAAGTTCTCTAGTTTAGGGTGCTATAGATATACTGAAATAATGATAATGGGATTTTTTGGAGGAATTAAGACCGACTCTTCCACTGGAGAGAGAGTGGAAGGGGTGCTAGGATGGAGTTCTGACAACCAGCAACACAAGACAAAAACAGTTTCATTTATTAGATTCATACTGGTGGAAAGAAATAGAACACTTTTAGAGATTTCACTTATTTCATTTTGGGGGAGGAGTTGGGGATTGGGAAGGGCATATCTGCCAAATGGAATAAACCTGGCCATCCCTAGCAGCAGTGGTTCCAGAAATGTTTGTAAGGGAAGGCATAAAGAGGGCACAGTGAATTTCAGGATGGGCAAGCACCAGTTGCCTCTCCCTCCAAAGTGGTCCAGTCAGACTAGGGGAGCAGCTTGGAGGGCCCTTGCTCCCCTCTGGTCCCTAGAGGAGTACAAAATCAGGGCGACTGCCTCGGGTCTCATTTTGGCAGGAGGGCAGAGCTTCTTACCTGTTTCGGAATCCTCCTCTGCCAGCTTCAGTCCAAAGTCTGAATCCACCAGTGACAAATTTACGATTCTGTTGCCCTTAGGCACTGTTGATGCTGTCACTTCTGTTGCGTTGGAGGGTCCCCACTGTCAGCAGGTGGAGTGGGCTGAAGGTAGAGGCCGCTGGAGTTTCACCTATACCAGGCCTCGTTCCCCGCGGGTTTGAGCCTTTGGGTGCCGGGGCCGGCAGGACTTAGGTGGGCCCTCGAGGTTGGTTAGCAAGAGAGGGTTGGTTCAGCCCAGAGACAGCAGATGATAGGTGGTGTAGTCCTATCCTGGACTGGGTACAGTACTGGTACTCGGGCGCCAATGGAACGGAGATTAGCTGGGGGCACTCGAGCAAAGATAGGCCGAAGCCTAATAAGTCCACGTCCAGGGAGTAGGCTAGAAGAGGCGTCAATGACAGGCTTGGATCAGGGCCGGCGGCAAAGCGGAGGTCGTGGCAAGCAGTTGAGAGAAGTCAATAGCGTTAGTCAATCAAGGCAATGGTCTAATCACGGAGAAGTCTATAGCGTTAGTCAATCAAGGTCTGATCACGGAGAAGTCTATAGCGTAGTCAGGCGTAGTGGAGATCTGGGTCTGGAGACAGACAGTGGCGTAGTCAGGCGTAGCGGAGGTCTGGGTCTGGAGATAGGCTAAAGCGTAGTCAAGCAAAGCAAAGTCGATATCCATAGAGTCAGTCGAAAACATAGACGGCAGGAACCGGAAACAACGAAGGTCAGGAATGAAGAGTAGAGACGATTCTCTAGCAGCAACGAGTACTCGAGTAGCGAGGAGACCTGTTGCAAAGGCAACACTATGGAGCGAGGCCTGAGCTTAAATACACTGAAGAGTTTGACATCATCATCCGGGGCCGCGGCCAGGTTCCCGCCGTGGGCCCTTCATAAGGATCAGTGATGCACGTGCGCGTGCCTAGGGAGGTGAGGGGCTGCGCCGCGGGTCTGCCACAGACGGCACGCGTAACAACTTCCCCCACCTTTCCAGAAAGTCAGACAGACATCAGAGGTCAAAAGATCTAAACCACAGACCCACTGTTTTCTATAGCAAGAATAGGAAAATTCTGAAGTATATTGACAAACACGTCCATTGTTTATGTTACACAAGCCGTTAAGCCCGTTAAAACGGGCTACATCCCTCTGTCTCTCACCTCCCCCTCTTTCACCACCCCCTACCTCCCTCCCTCTCACTCTCCCTCAGTCCCACTCCCTCCCTCCCTCTCACTCCTCCTCAGTCCCAACTCCCTCCCCTCACTCTCCCTCAGTCCACGCCCTCCCCCTCTCCTCAGTCCCACTCCCCCCTTCTCACTCTCTCAGTCCCACTCCCTCCCTCCCCCCTCCCTCTCACTCTTCCCTCAGTCCCACTCCCTCCCCCTCCCTCTCACTCTCCCCAGTCCACTCCTTCCCACTCCGCCCCTCCCCCTCAGTCCCCACTCCCCCCTTCTCACTCATCCCTCAGTCCCACCTCCCTCCCCCCCCTCCCTCTCACTCTCGCCTGCAGTCGCCACTCCCTCCCCTCCCTCTTCCCTCAGTCCACGTCCCTCCCCCTCACTCTCCCTCAGTCCCACTCCCCGTCCCCCATCCTCAGGTCCCCTCCCTCCCTCCCTCCCCCTCACTCTCCCCCTGTCCCCCTCTCCCTCAGTCCCCCCCTCCCCTCCCTCTCCGTCCCCTCTCTCTCCGTACCTCTCTCCGTCCCCCTCCCTCTCCCTCTCCGTCCCCCTCCCCCTCCCTCAGTCCCACTCCCTCCCCCTCAGTCCCCCTCCCCCTCTCACTCTCCCTCCCCCTCAGTCCCACTCCCACTCCCTCCTCTCCCTCCCCCCTCACTCAGTCCCCCCTCTCACTCAGTCCCACTCCCTCTCTCTCCTCCCCTCTCACTCAGTCCCTCCCTCTCTCTGTCAGTCCCTCCCTCTCTCTCTCCTCCCTTGTTGCCGCCGCCGCAGCTACCACCGGACGCCGCCGCCGCTACCACCGGACGCCGCCGCTGCCACCCGCCGCCGCCGCCGCTACCACCAGACGCCGCCGCCGCCACCACCGGACGCTGCCGCCGCCGCTGCTGCCACTCAATGCCGCCGCCGCCGCTGCCACTGGACGCCGCCATTTTTTTTCTTTTTTTTCTGGCTCAGACCGACGTGCTCGCCCGCACATGCGCGGTAGAGCTGGTCTCTACTGCGCATTTGCGGCACGTCGGTCATCCTTCGTTTATTAGGTAGGATTATACCATGTTTTTTTCCAAACGTGGCTTGTGTCTTTAGAATTTATTTTGTTTTTACTGCATGAAGAAAAAGGATCTCAAGAATCAGTACAAGGAGGAGATCATGGGTATAGGGAGAGAAGAAGTTAGGGAGACCAGGGATGGAGAGAGGAGACGGAGAGGGTAAGAGGTCCGCGGATGGGGATGGGGAGAGAAGAGCGAGAACTGGGGATAGTGAAGATGGAGGAAGATAAAAGAGGGAGGATTTTGAATCTGAAATGAGGGAAGAGGAGGAAGAAAATGTTAGGAGAGGGATCAGATATGGCATTAGGGGTTGGAAGGAGAGATTGTAGAATATGGGAGAAGAGAAAGGAAAGAAGGGAGGTTCCAGGATCTGGGAAACAGAGATTCAGTGAGAAAGGATCCAAATTGCTGTGTGAGAGAGAAGATGGGAGGAGGGAGGTGTCCCTCCCTACTGGTCCTGCTCCCTTTGCATCCCTCTCTTCCCACCCATTCTAGTATACATTCACACACCCCTTCTCCCATTCCCCTCTCTCTCACACAAGTTATATGCTTCCAAGCCAATCCCCTCTCATCTTCCAGCCCCTCTTCTCACTCTTCAATGACTCCCTATTCAGTCCCTTCTAACCTCCCCAAAATTATTCCTTTGTTCTACTTGCTTTAGGCTCATCCCTTCCCTTCTCTTCCCTGCAACTAGATCAGGAAGCTGAGAGCGGTTCTCTACCAAGTGAGATTCCACACAGTTGGAAAGCAGCAAATTGTCAACCATCCTGCTCCCTCCACCTAAGGTTGTCAACTGACTCTAGATTTTCAGGACAGGTTGATTCAGACCTGCTTTTACTTACCTACATGCAGGTACTTATAGTCTTGCTTTTCTTAGGGAATGCAATATGGAAATCAGAATAAATCCCAGCATGCAATGGGGTAAAACCAAGATTCGATCAACCTGTCCTGAAAATCTGGAGCCAGTTGGCAACACTACCCCCACCCAATTTTTGCCACCCTAGGCACAGGCCTATTGTGCCTATTGACAAATCCAGGCCTGACCAACACCGCAAGTTCAGGCTTCAGATTGAAGCCGGCAGAGTAGGCTGACACAGCTGTTCTCTCAGGACAAGCAGGATGGTAGTACTCGCATATGGGTGACATCAACAGGATGGAACCCAATCACGGAACAGGAACACTTCTTGTCAAAGTTTCTAAAACTTTGACTGTCACATTGAGCATGCCCAGCATGCCACCAACTCTCATCCAGTAGGTGTCCCTCCTCAGTCTCTTTTTTTCCGCGCAGCAGTTGCCTCGCGGTTATCAGGAGCCCTGTGAGATTTTTCCTCACGGAACTTTTCAAACTTAAAATAAAAAAATTGCACCTATCAGGAGGTTCCTCCTCGTTGAACATTGACATTTGCTAGCATCGGTAAGTTTTTACCTGCTTTGTTGTGGTCGGTATCTGACGATACTCTCACCGGTGCCCGATGTCCACTGACCGTGTGCTGGCGACTGGCTTCAGGAAGTGCCCCAAATGTCCGAGGACTATATCCATTACGGACCCGCATGATGTATGCGTTTTATGTTTGGGGCCTTCCCATGACATTCAAATGTGCACCAGTTGCGCCCAAATGACACCGAAGGGCCGCCGGGCCCACTTAGAAAAAATGGAACACGTGCTCTCATCTAAGCGTTTGGCCCCATCTACTCCAGCTAAGAGTGCACCACCTGGAAGACGTCTTCGTCATCGACTCCATCGCCATCCACTTCTCAGCACCATCGACCGCCAATCACCGGGTTCCTTCCGTTCAAAAGCATCGACTTCATCTTCGGCACCAGAAAAAGACCGCGCCAAGCACCGAGAGAAGCACCGGCATTGGCATTGAAAAGATACTTCCTCCGGTGCCGACACCGACAATCGGCATCGAAGTCTGAACCACGGACGAAGAAATCCTGGGGAAAGGAGCCCCCATCCTCTTCTGGACCCGGGACACCGAGGCGATTCCCACCACCAATGGTGCTGGGAGCCGAGACTCCACATACTGTGGACCCTCCGGCGATGCCTCTGGAGCCTCCAGCCCCGGAAGTGGTGTTACCTACACCAGCCTTCCGGGAGGAATTAAACTGGATGGTTCAAGAGGCAGTTCTCCAAGTGATTAAAGAATTCCAGTCGCCACCAGCACCGTCTCCCATGCCAAGGCCTGACCCGATGCCTACTATGTTGGCTCCATTACTGGAAAGATTAGACACCCTTATCGGTGCACTTCCACCAGTGCCCACGCCTTCTGGGCCCATGATTCCCTCGATGCCACCGATTCCTCCTCCGCCATCAACACCAATTCCGCTCTCATTGGACGATGAAGACTGTGACCCGTCGATGCCGGACCCGATTCCGGGTCCATCTGGTATTATACCACCCCGGCGTCCATCCAAAGCACCAACACCATCGGTGCCTCCACCGACCTCGGTGCCTCCTCCATCGGTTCCTTCGGTGCCACCTCCGGATCTGGCTGGATTAGGACTTCTTCCACCATTAGAAGAACTACAAGGTGTAGGAGACCAGCCTTATGATCCTTGGACTGAGGATTCCTCTGACTCCCAGGATTCTGAGGACATCCCATCAGAACCTTCACCTCCTGAGGAGAGACAGCGTTCTTCTCCAGAAGATCTTTCGTTTGCAAGCTTCATAAAGGAAATGTCTGAAACCATTCCCTTTAAGCTGCAAATTGAAGAGGATGTCAGACACAGGATGTTGGAGGTTCTCCAATTTGTGGATGCCCCAAAAGAAGTCATGGCAATCCCAGTTCACAAAGTCCTCCTTGACTTATTGCATCATATCTGGGAACACCCAGCTACAGTTCCACCGGTAAACAGAAAAACTGATGCTATCTACCTAGTCCAATCAGCCACAGGTTTCCAGAAAATCCAGCTCCCCCACTACTCTGTCGTGGATGAATCTGCTCAGAAAAAAGCAAAGAGATCCCGGCCTCATTAATCTGCCCTGCCGGGCAAGGAGCAGAAATCTCTGGATGCCTTTGGACGAAAAGAATTTCAAGAGCATTTCCTACCAGCTATACATGACCCAGTACACTAGAAACCGGTGGAAGCAAGTACAAGATTTCTCTGACACTCTGCCAGAAGAATTTCAAGAGGGTCTAACTTTCATGTTCCAGGAAGGCCTTGACGCTGGAAAACACGATGTGAGAACTGCCTACGACATCTTTGACACCGCCTCAAGAGTATCCGCAGCAGGCATAAGTGCCAGACGATGGGCTTGGTTAAAAGCGTTGGACTTGCGTAAAGAAGTCCAAGAAAGGTTGTCAGACCTCCCTCGCACAGGGAACAACTTATTTGGGGAGAAAATACAAGAAATAGTTGTGCCTCAAGGACCATCATGAGACTTGGCGGCAACTTTCTACTGTTCCCTCTGACTTTTCATCCACCACTAAAAGTCAGTTCAGAAGGGATCCCAGGAGGCAAACCTACAAAGCCCGTAGGTATTATCCTCCCCCATCTCGATCTCATCCAGCCAGACCCTATCAGAAAGGTCAACCTCGCCAACACAGACCTCCCAAGACCCAACCAGCTCCGCAGATGGGTCCTGCGTCAGGTTTTTGACTCCATTCTAGAAAGCAACAGCCAACCTCCAGCAAATTTTCCTGTAGGAGGCCGCTTGTGCCACTTTGCAAACATATGGCAGACAATCACAACCGACCAATGGGTCCTTTCTGTAGTAGCCAAGGTTACCATCTAAACTTCCTGACGCTTCCACCAGACTCCCCACCTCATCCTGCGAGGAGAATAACCAACCACTCTCCAATTCTCAAGGAGGAACATTTAACCCTCCTCTGGTCCAATGCCGTAGAACTGGTTCCCACAGTTCAGCGAGGGAAGGGGTTCTACTCTTGTTATTTTCTAATTCCAAAAAAGTCGGGCGGCATTCGACTTATATTGGATCTACGTGCCCTAAACAAATATTTACGCAGGGAAAGATTTAGAATGGTAACCTTGGGCTCCACGCTCTCTCTCCTCCAAAAGGGAGATTGGCTTTGCTCTCTAGACCTTCAGGAGGCATATGCTCACATACCAATAACCCATCCGCATCGAAAATACCTCAGATTCTTAGTCGGTCACTGACATTTCCAGTACTGAATGTTGCCCTTCGGCCTAGCGTCAGCACCACATGTGTTCACAAAATGCCTAACAGTAGTAGCAGTTTACCTAAGACAACAAAGCATCCACGTCTATCCCTATCTAGACGATTGGTTGCTCAAAGGTCCATCCAAAGAAGTAGTTCTTCACTCCCTTCATCTCACTCTACAGCTACTACAATCCTTGGGATTTCTAATAAACTATCCCAAGTCCAATCTCACCCCATCGCGTAGCCTCTCTTTTATCGGGGCAGATTTAGACACCATGCAGGCCAAGGCATTTCTCCCAAGGGATCGAGCGCACACGTTGTCCGTCTTGGCCAAAACAATACAGACTCGACGAACCACAACAGCTCGTCATTTCTTAACCTTACTAGGTCACATGGCGTCCACGGTTCACGTCACCCCAATGGCTCGTTTAGCCATGAGAGTGGCACAATGGACCTTAAAAACACCGTTGTTCCAGTCATCTCAACATATGTCCCACATTATCCACGTCACCAAACAGCTTCATCTCTCACTAGCTTGGTAAACCGGCATGATGCGACTCCCATCGCGAATGCCGGTATATAAGAAATTCAAATAAAATAAAATAAGAGTCCAATCTTCTGATAGGACTACTCTTTCAATCTCCAGAACCTCATATTACACTAACCACAGATGCCTCCAACCTCGGTTGGGGAGCCCATGTCAACAACCTGCAAACCCAGGGAACTTAGACCACAGCAGAATCAAAGCACCAGATCAACTTTCAGGAGCTCAGAGCAATACAATACGCCCTATTTGCTTTCCAGGACTGCCTTTCCAACAAGGTAATCCTGATTCAAATGGACAACCAGGTAGTGATGTGGTACTTCAACAAACACAGGGGGCACAGGCTCTTACCTGCTATGCCAGGAGGCGGCACAGATCTGGGCCTGGGCTCTCTCCCATTCCTTACTACTGAGAGCAACCTACTGGCAGGCATGGACAATGTGATAGCGGACAATCTCAGCCGGACCTTTCATCTCCACGAATGGTCCCTAGATCCCACTGTAGCATACAAGATATTTCACCAGTGAGGCCGCCTGCACATAGACCTCTTTGTATCGATTCACAACTGCAAAGTAGACAATTTCTACTCTGTTCACCACAGCCACAAGACACTACTATGGGATACCTTCGCCCACTCGTGGTCAACGGGTCTTCTATATGCCTACATTCCACTTCCACTCATTAGCAAGACTCTCGTGAAGTTACGCAGGACCAGGGCATAATGATCCTCATAGCCCCTCACTGGCCGCGACAGGTTTGGTTTCCCATCCTACGCAACCTCTCAATCCGACAACCAATTTGCCTGGGCACAGATCCAACTCTGATAACACAGAACAACAGATCATTGTGTCATCTGAACCTCCACTCTCTGTCTCTGACAGCATGGATGTTGAAAGGTTGATACTATAATCCCTAAACCTTTCAGACACTGTGTCTCAGGTACTCATAGCTTCACGAAAGCCTTCTACTAGGAAATCTTATCATTCCAAATGGAAGAGATTTTCCTTGTGGTGCACAACGAAGAAATTAGATCCCTTTTCCTGTCCCACAACAAGGTTCCTGGACTACCTCTGGCACCTTTCGGAGTCTGGTCTATAAACTTCCTCCAAGTGCATGTCAGCGCCATAGCCGCTTACCACAAAGGCATAGGAGATGCTCCGATATCAACGCAACCCCTTGTAGAGCGCTTTATGAGAGGATTGCTACAACTGAAGTCTCCATTGCGTCCTTTGGTTCCAGCATGGAACCTTAATGTTGTACTAGCATGGCTCATTAGGAATGGGCTTCGCTTTTATCTTCCGGGTCGGGCGACCTGTGGAAAACTTTGTTTTCCAATGGGTCTTTTATTTTTTCTCGGCAATCTTCGCCGAGAAAATTAGAAAATGGCGTGGGCCATCCAATGCTCCTTCCATGTGACAGGGGCTGACCAATGGCACTGGTAGCCCCTGTCACATGGTAAGGGCAAAGGGCCAGCGGCGCCATTTTGTTTACTGGCAGCCGACGGCCCAAGAGCCGGAGATCGCTCCCGGGACCCCCACTGGACCACCAGGGACTTTAGGCAAGTTTTGGGGGGGGGGGTTGTAATTAACTAAATTTGAAGGGTTGGGGTGGGTTTGTTTTTTTTTAAATAAATGTGCCCTTCCCCCCGCACTAACCCGAACAACGAATTTTCCCCGAAGTTCAGGGAAAATCCATCTCGAGATTTGGGTCCTCTGACCCATGCCAAATTGGACAATTTCTTTGAAATTGTCCAATTCGGCAAAAACAATTGCACATCCCTATGGCTCATGCAACCTGCGTTCGAGCCCCTGCACTCTTGCGAGCTACGACATCTCACTTAGAAAGTGATTTTTCTAGTTGCTATAACATCAGCTCGCAGTCAGTGAGCTACAAGCGCTGGTAACATACCCACCGGATACCAAATTTCTTCACGATCGTGTGGTACTCTGCACTCACCCTAAATTCCTACCAAAGGTAGTTTCTGATTTCCACTTAAATCAGTCCATAATACTTCCTACCTTTTTTCCAAGGCCTCACTCACATCCAGGTGAGCGGGCTCTGCATACCTTGGACTGGAAACGTGCACTAGCCTTTTACTTGGACCACACTGCACCCCCATAGGAAGTCCACACAACTGTTTGTCTCCTTCGATAAAACCAAATTGGGAGTTCAGGTGGGCAAGCAGACTCTGTCCACCTGGCTGGCGGACTGCATTTCTTTCTCCTACCAGCAAGCAGGCCTTCCGCTACAGGGACGCGTAAAAGCACATTCAGAAAGAGCCATGGCAACGTCAGTAGCGCACCTCCGTTCTGTACCTCTTTTTTTTTTTTTTATTTATATTTTATTAATGTTATAAACAATACAGACAGCAATATCCGCTTGTCTTGACAAAGGTGCAAGAAATTTACAAATAACATATTTTAACATAAAGGAATTTTCCCTGTTATAAAGCAAAAAGAGACTAGATGGTTAACAATTTGAGCAATACTTAGCAACTTTCAGAAGAAAAATAATGGTGCATACATTACATACCTTAGACTAGGATGTAGTGACAGGCAATCTTGCATCAAGAAAACTTCTCAACTCACTTGGTTCAAGAAACACAAACCTTTCCTGCTGGTATTTAACCACGCATTTACATGGGTAATATATAGTACACTGGGCCCCTAGTGACTTTACTTCCTGAACCATTTGTAGGAAATTCTTTCTGCGGACTTGGGTTACCCTAGTAATATCAGGGAAGGTCCAGATCTTTTGACCTAAATATAGTTTTTCTTTATTCTTTAAAGACAACTTAAGTATCTTATCTCTATCCACGCTCATCGAGAATTTGACACATAAAGTGCCTCTAAATTCGACCTGCTCAGACATGGTCTGTTCCAAAAAGACTGTTAAATTACTTGATTCACCCTGTTGTACATTCTGTGAACTATTCCCATACTTCTTTTTCCCCATAGCTATAAAATAAATTTTCTCAATAATTGGTATCTCTCCTATAGTTAACTTTACGTTTTCCATCATATAATTCTTAAATTGCTCATAAGGAGATATTAATTTTACATTAGGGAAGTTCAAAATTCTTAGATTATTATATCTTATTTGATTTTCAATCATTTCAATTTTCCTAGCATTCAACATGTCTCCCTGAATCAAGCCTGTCTGAAGTTTTTCAACCTGAGTGAACCTATTTTCTAAACTTACTATTTTCTCTTCATGTTTTACAACAACTGGTTCAACTTTTAATATCTGGTTTTGCGTGCCCACAATAGTTGCATTTAAATTTAAGATAATTGACTTTAAGTCTGTAAGGGTAGTCCAGATAGTTTCCAAAGTAATAGGTTGTGTCTGAAGCACATGGGAATTGCCCAGTATACTCACTAATCCTTGAGGACAGATTTCACTTCTCATAACGGAAGCCTCTGTCCCCCCTTCATGCCCCGTAGGTGTTGATGTTATGGGTACACCGTCTTTCCCATCGGTGTTCCCCAAACGTATATGCCTAATCACTTCCTCCTCCATGATTCCTCCGATAGGGTTGACTTCCTTTAACCTATCAGGTTGGTTGCCCAAACCCAAATCTGAAGGCTGTGAAAGGCTCGGGGGTAAAGGAGTCGTAGGTTCTCCGGGACTTAGCGAGGTGTTAAATTCCAGTGGTGCCTGTGTTTGCTCTCCACTTACACCAACGCCTGGCAACGCCCCCGGAGTCACGGCACCAAACCACGTGAAGAAATCTCCAATAGTTGACTGAGTAGGAGCATTAGTTATTGGGGTCGGAAGTTCCCCTCTAACTCTTCCTTTTCTCTTCGTGTGAGGCATAATATTTAGGTAAACAATTTACTGGGATCTTCACGCAGGTAATTTCACTCACCAATCCAGACTCAAATGGCAGCTGCGCTGAAAAGAGATTTCCTCCGCCTGTCCGCCCAAATCCGGACGAAGCCGGACAAAGCCGTGCGCTCCCCTTAGGTGTGCGCGGCTTTGGCGGTGCTCCGGCGGCAACGGGGCGCCGCAGTAACGCCGATTTTATGGGCGTATGTTCCTCCCCTCAGCGTCGCAAGAGGCTAGGAGCGGGACGAATCAGGTGAAGTCTCTGGTATCCAGGCAAGTCTCTAGTCCCCAGCAGCTGCGGCTAGAACACCGCAGTAACGCCGATTTTATGGGCGTATGTTCCTCCCCTCAGCGTCGCAAGAGGCTAGGAGCGGGATGAATCAGGTGAAGTCTCTGGTATCCAGGCAAGTCTCTAGTCCCCAGCAGCTGCCCCATTCTGTACCTCTTGCTGACATCTGCAAAGCTGCCACATGGAGTTCCCTCCACACCTTTGCAGCTCATTATTGTCTCGACAAGGCTGGCAGACAGGATTCCATCTTTGGCCAGTCTGTTCTATGTAATTTGTTTCCAGTTTAATAACCCAGCTTCCTTCCTGCAACTCACTGTGAAACTCAGGCTGCCCTCCTTCCCCAAACCACCCGTTGTTGTGCCTGTTGCATGTCATTGGGTGCTTTTGGTTCGCTTAATCGGGCATCCTGTAGCTCGCTTTTCACCCATATGTGAGGACTACCATCCTGCTTGTCCTGGGAGAAAGCAGAGTTGCTTACCTATAACAGGTGTTCTCCCAGGACAGCAGGATGTTAGTCTTCACGAAACCCACCCACCACCCTGCGGAGTTGGGTTCACTTACGTTTTATTATTTTATTTTTCGCTCGTGCTTTTTGCTACAAAGGAGACTGAGGGGGATCCCTACTGGATGCAGGGTTGGTGGCATGCTAGGCATGCTCAGTGTGCCAGTCAAAGCTCTAGAAACTTTGACAAGAAGTGTTCTGGGATTGGGCTCCATCCTGATGATGTCACCGATATGTGAGGACTAACATTTATTTATTTTTTATTTATTTATTTAAAAGATTTTGTATACCGTTATTCGTGGTTACATCACAACTGTTCACATGGTGTTAATATCCTGCTTTCCTGGGAGAACAACCGTTACAGGTAAGCAACTCTGCTCTCTCCTGGCGCAGACAGGAGGGAAAGGGAAGAGGGTCCCAGTTGGGGGCTGGAATTAGGAGAGAAATACAGGGTGGGGGCGATGTAATGAAACAGGCACAAAAATCTGTGCATATCTTTAGCATAGGTTTTCATTTATTTACAGAATATGAAAATGCATAACCGCAGGATGCAGTAAGTTAATAGTATGCAAACGGGCCATGTGTTAAAAGATGCTGTAAATGCTAAAAACAGATAATGCAAGTGTGGTAAAAACAAATCAGGTATAAAAGTCAGCTTTAGGCATGGAAACAGAACAGATAGCACTCACATTAGCAAGAGGAATGAAAGAAAAAGATACTGCCTGTCCCTGGATATGTATACATGTTTTAAATTTCCCATGTTGTTGGCTGCAGCAAGTTCCAGTTCTGTGAAGTTTCTCTGTATTGTAGCAGGGGGAAAGGTCTGCTGGGGAGAGAGCCGGAACAGAGCAGCGTCATGTCAGGATGAGGCTGTGCCCGAGCTGGGAGCACCGGGGGCTGGATAGATGGGGGTTAAGTGGCTGGGAGTGGGGTGCTGAGCTGCCGCTCGCATGAGAAGCTCTGATGTCATCAGCAGCTCTGCAACAATCAGCCCTTTCAAGGCGAGGCGAATCAGAGCGGTGTGTAAGGGTTGGCTGTGCCAGTCCCATCAAGAGAGGGCACACACACAAATACAGGTAAATAGTACACTGCAGGGAATAGAACACTGCTGTTACAAGAGAACTTGTTCTGAATTCTGGTAACCTCAAACCCTTGTCAGATCAGCTGTTGCAACTTCAATTAAGTGGCCCAGGAGTTTCTTTTTTTCTTGTCACTGGGATTTTCTTCCAAGCAGGGGTGATCTGAGAGCATGACTTTTCTGCAGGTGAACTGTGTGTGTGTGGGGGGGCGGGGGGAGTGTACAGGTTAGTTTTACACCACTTCAGATCCAGGAGTTAAATTTCCTAAGGTAGAAACATGTGCTAATCTCTCTGAGCTTTGGCATGCCTTTCTGCATTGCAGGGTAATTCCTAATACCATCATTAGCATAGGATTTGCATAGACAAGCACTAACCTTAGCGCAGGTTTTAACCCACATTTTAGAACATATTTTTTTCCACACAAAAAAACCCTGTTAAACACCAAGGTTAAGTTTGTGTGGAAAAATGAGCTCTCAAACATGGGTTAAAACCTGTGCTATGGTCATTGTGCATTATTACATCGGCCCCAGTGGGATGGGTAAGGGGCCTGCTCTGACTGAATTATGCCAGAACCCATGCTAAACAAATATAATTTTGGAAGGGCTAAAGCAAAAGAATGATTATTTTTTAAGCAAAAATTTGACTTTGTCCTTCTTCAGCACAACAAACTTACCCTGATGTGCATGTAATAAGTAAAGACAATGATACACTCTACAGGGCCGATGCAATACAAGTGCACCGAAAGCGGGCGCTCAGTGTTGAGCACCTGCTTTCCTAACACGCACCCAGGCACCTCTCCTGGGAGCGCCATGCAATATTTAAATTAGGGGTCGCGCTGCCAAGGAGGTGCTAGGGTCGGTTGCGCACCCCTAGCGCCTCCTTGGCAGCGGACGCCCAGGAGAGGTCGGCTGTCGTTGGGTTAGGAAAGCGGACGCTCAATTTTACGAGCGTCCATTTTCCTAACCGATGCACAGCCACTGGTTAGGAAAATGGATGATATTAAGTTGGAGGATGTACAGAAAAGCAGTATTTTCTGTACAACATTTTGGAGTGCTCAGAAATTAACGCCTGCTCTTGGCAGGCGTTAATTTCTGAGCATAAAAATGTGAGGGTGAATATGTGGGAGAATAACTAATAGCCTCATCGACATGCATTTGCATGTGATGAGTGCTATTAGTTTTGCTGCACGTTGGACATGCATTTTGGATGTGCTAATCCCCTTCTAGCATAAAAGGCTGTGGACGCGCCTAAAAAATGCATGTCCAATCGCAAGTTAAACAGTGCACTCAGCTGAGCTGTTTTGCATCGGCCCCTAAATAAGTTGTGTAACTGGTGTGTTGTAAAAGTTTTTGTGATGCATGGGAAAATAAGAATTCAGATTTAATGGTCTTATCTTATGTTATCTACATATATAAATATATATTTTTTTATTTTGCTTTTTTGTGCTCCACTCCCATGAAACACCAGGCCAGAGACTTGCTCCATCTCTTTATATGACCATATCCATCCCCCTTAGTTTTGGATGGTCTGGGTTTCAGTACCCATAATTTCTGCACCACTGGAAGAGGGGGTTGAAGTTTGGGACCAGTATACTCCCCATCCTCTCACCACTTTACTATAAAACTAGGCAGAATCCAGTGGGACCACTGAGCGGAGAGTATCATCTTGCTACTGGGTAGTGTTTTGGGAAATTTTAGAACTTAAAAGGATTTGGGGAGAGGTAAACTATTGTGGTATATTCTTTAGTATGTGTATTTGTGTTTCTTATAAAATAAAGCCAAGAGTAGGAAAAATCTTAGGGGTAGATTTTAAAAGGTGCACGTGTGCATCCATGTGCGCGTGGTTCCTGGTGCATGCACATGGATGCGATCATTTTATAACATGCTCATGTCGTGCATGCATGTTATAAAATGCGATATCCGTGTGCACATATGTGCCGGATTTTAACATTCACGTGTGCATGGGTTGGCAGCCCACGACTCACGCGGGGGGTGGGAGATTTTCTAAAGTACGCACGGCGACGCGATTGGGCCTTTGCCCAGTTCCCTCCCAGTCCGCTCCAATTAATGAACTTTACCATAACCCTACCTACCGTTTCTTCCTTTTCCCCTCTCCTACCCAATCCCTAAACTACCTTACCTATCCCGTATTTTTTTATTTCAATACTTACTGCTCCTCCGGCCAGCTGCCAATGTGTGCTTCCCCGGGACAGCATCTAATGATGCTATCCCGGCCTGTCCTGCCCCTCCCCTCCCATGCCCCTGCCCCGCCCCTTTCAGACAGGCTGGCAGTTCAGCGCATATCGGGGGATACGCATTGGGCCAAGCCCATTCTAAAATGTGTGCGGCGCGCGCAAGGCACTTTATGTCCAGGATGGCATAGAATCCAGCAGGATAAAGATCCTGCAAGAGACTAAATGCACAATCAAATCTTTATGGGTAGAAATCCCTGTGTGTATTAGGGAAGAGTATAGTGATAGGAGTATACTACCATCTACCTAGCCAAAATGATGAGATGAATGATGAAATACTGAGAGAAATTAGGGAAGCTAACCAAATTGGTAGTGCGGTAATAATGGGAGATTTCAATTACTTCAATATTGACTGGATAAATGTATCATCGGGACATGCTAGAAAGATAAAGTTCCTGGATGGAATATGACAGTTTTATGGAGCAATTGGTTCAGGAACTGACAAGAGAGGGAGCTATTTTAAATCTAATTCTTAGTGGAGTGCAGGATTTGGTGAGAGAGGTAATGGTGGTGGGGCCACTTGGCAGTAGTGATCTTAACATGATGAAATTTGAGTTATTGACTGGAAGGGGGCAATAAGTAAATCCATGGCTCTAGCACTAAACTTTCAAAAGGGTAACTTTGATAAAATTAGAAAAATAGTTAGAAAAAAACTGAAAGGTGCAGCTACAAAGGTCAAGAGTGTGCAACAGGTTGGACATTGTTAAAAAATACCATGTTAGAAGTGCAGTCCAGGGGGGATCCAAGATGGCCACATGCTAAGGGTTGCTGCTATGTCAACAAACCTCTTGCCCTTATTTTTTGCCTAATAAAAATGTTACCTTCTTTCAATATGGGTAAGAAGAAGGGCAAGGCTAGAGCATTCCCGGATACATTGGAGGGTCCGTCTTCAGCTGGCCCGATGGATAAACACGAGCCAAGATCTTCTCCCTGGCTCCGTTGAAGCGTCTTGGGCAGTCCGTCGAGAAGTGCTCTTTTGCACTCTAACTCTGGAGCAGCGCCGAGTTCTTCTTCAACCTGGTCCCCTCCGTGGGTGGCGCTCATGTGATTGCTCTGCTCCCGTCGCACCTTGATGATATCACACTGCCAATTGCTTCGGCGTCGGGGGGAGCCTGTATGGAGGAGGCAAGTCATGGACCTGGTAGCTGGTCTGCTGGGGGAGCTGAATTTCTGCCTGTTTCTTCTTTTCCTGTTCCTTCAACGGCTGGGAGTGTTTTCACAGTGGTAACTTTTACTCCTTTGGTTAAACCTCCCAACATTACTCTGGACATAATATGGGAAGCTATTGCTAATCTTTCCAACCAGGTTTTCCCAGTTTGTTTCACAACAGCGGATATTTTATGGAAATTTTATCTATCAAGGAACGTCTGCGTCCACCTGTTTCCAAAGCCTATTTTCTTCCTGCAAATGTGAAAGTTCCTCAACCGATTGATACTCCTGCTGACCCTGGCCTTGTTGATTCTTCTCATCTTTCCTCTTTTCTTGAAAATTTAATGGATGAAGCTATTGTGCCTTCTACTTTACTTGTCACCATTGCCTTGGACTCTGACCTGGACTTTATGTTGAAATTGTTTTTTCATAACAGAGATATTACTTTTTTAAGGTTTAAGATTTGTATGTTCCCTGATGTGTCCAAAGTAATCCAGTCTAAGAGGAAACGATTTCTGTTGATGCGTCCTGCTGTCTTGAATTTGGGGGCTTTTTTCTGGCTTTATTTTCTTTGTAAATGTGTTAAGTTCCAGGGGGTTAAATATGTCTCCTTTGATCCTTTCCAGCTAAGGGGTAGATTTTAAAAAATACGCACGGGTGTACATGTGCGCGCACTACCCGGCGCGCACACATGAATGCTCGATTTTATAACATGTGCATGCAGGCGCACGCATGTTATAAAATCGGGGGTCGGCGCGCGCAAGGCGGTGCACACTAGTGCACCTTGCACGTGCCGACGCCCATGGCCTTCCCCCGTTCCCTTCCCCCTAGCCTGACCTTCCCACCCCTTCCCCTAGCCTTTCTGCCCCTAACCCTCCCAAATTGTCTCACCTTTTGCGTCTGCCGGCAGCCTGCCAGCACGCGATCCTCCAGAAGCCTCTGGCCCCGCCTCACCCCCGGACCACCCCGCCCCACCCCTTTAGTAAAGCCCCGGGACTTAGACGCGTCCCGGGGCTTTACCCGTGTCGCTGGGCCTTTATAAAATAGGCTTGGTGCGCGTAAGCCGATTTACGTGCGTAGAGCTTTTAAAATCCGGCCCTAAATGTTTTTCTTAATGATAAAATCAAACAGGATATTGTACCCTCAACTTCTAGCCTGTAACTCCTGTGATTTTCTGGTGCTTTTTACATTTGAAGTTGCTTGCCCTTAGCAATGCTTGGCTTTTTTTCCTTGCAAACTTTTCTTTTGTCTTCTCTTATTTGTATTTGGATTGTTGCACTGTGCTGGACGGGAGCGCTAGGGGGCACTCCCCAGTGCGGGACAAGTGGTGTGTGCCCCTGCGGTGAGATAAGTCCAAGTATGGGAAGGACTCAGGAGACGAGATGAGGACTTGTAATTAATGATCCAAAGAGATGAGGACTTGACTCTGAAGATCAGATGAGACGAGGACTTGCCACTGAAGATCCGAAGACTCTCAGGAACCTGCACCGAGCGCGCCCTCCACAGCCAGTTAAGGCCAGGTGTGGACCATGCCACGGACAGGCATATACAAGAATTCATTCGTGGAGAGGGGCAAGTGCAAGGAGCTCTGAACCAAGAATGGGTGCAGGGTTCAGGTAATGGTTCAGATTCAGGTTCTGATTATCAGAAGATGTAGTAGGCCAGACTGATAAACTGAAGAGCAGTAAATCACCTGGACCAGATGATGTATTCACCCCAGGGTTCTGAAAAAACTAAAAAATGAAATTTCAGACCTATTACAAGAAATTAGTAAACTATCATTAAAATTGTCCCTGAAGACTGGAAGGTGGCCAATGTGTGAGTATACCACCACCCTTCCCAGCTCGCCCCTCCACTCACCCCCTGCTAATCCACGACAATCTCAGAGTAATAATTCGAAAGTTCTCAGGTATGGCTATAATCAGGGAATACCAGGATTCAAGATATAAAAGCCATCTCACAAATCTGCATTTTTAGGTGGGTTTTTAATGTATCCAGAAATGGAGCATTTCAGGCTTACAGAGCAGCAAGGTGAAAAGTATGGAGTTGGAAGTTGGTGATGGAGGATTAGGGCATAGATGAGAGCCCTTATGTTCTTATGTAGCAGCTTGCTCAGATGAATGGAGGTGAAGAACAGGGGTGTAGGGGGAGATAGAAGAGGTAAACTAAATGCATTTGTAGGTGAGTAGAAGAAGCTTGAACTATATGCAGAAGTGAATGAGAGTCAATGTAGTGACCTGAGAAGAGGGATTATTTGACTGTAACAACACTGGAAGAAAAGTCATACAGCTGAATTGTGAATAGACTGTATTGGATATAGGTGATTCGTTAGGGGACTTTATGAGGAGCAGGTTGCAATAGTCCAAGTGGAAGGTGATGAGTACAGATTTTTTAAACAGCATTTGGTTTTCTCAGCTGTAGCACAACAAATTTTAGAACTGGGTCCCCAAAGTTTAGAGTCTTCTCCCCATATTCATATAGATCCAAGCCCCCATGGCATAGCAGTATTAGTAGTCTTTTGCCAAGCTTTTTAATTTTAGGAATTATTGTAATGCAATCTCAATGACTATTCTGGTTTACTATGAATCTTTGCTATGTTTTTGTTTTTATTTACCCTTTTTTGTTTTTTATTTATATACTCCTTGCCTTTTACTTGTATCATTTGATTATACTTGTATTATTGGATTATTTTAATGTACATCGCTTTGATTTTATGTAAGAAAGGTGATCCATCAAATAAAGTAAACTAATTAGTCAATCTAGTCAATTATTAAACAATTCTCAGTCCTCCAATTTTCTGTATTACTCTTCCATCTCATTCATTCCAACCTCTAAACCTTCATCTATTATTTAATAATTGACCACTAATATTATACCTTGGGGACCCATATCTATTTATGAGTTTCTGCATCAATATCTATATACACATACTCTATGTGCTGTTCAATTTAAATATATAATAATAATTTGAATTGGGAAGCAGAACCAAAACTAAATGCAAAACTAAAATCTTTCAAAAAAGACCTAAAAGCCTGGCTACTCAGCCAAACTCTTAATGACAGCACACACAATGATCTTAAAATATAATCCCATAGCCTTCTAACTTTCAATCTCCCCCTTTGACAATCTCTCCCGCTTCAAGCTACAGATGCTTCCTTTTATGATTTGAACTCAGATATTTCTGTGTAACTATTCAGTGTACCTATCCTGTGTATATCTTGTTCTGTTTATACTACTATTATATGCCAGTTCTCAGTTTATTGTTAAAATCAAATTTTTAAATTTTTAAATGTAACTGGTTGCTATAAATGTAAACAGGGGTGAAGGCAACTCTGTTATACCTCGGTATATAAAAAAATGCTAAATAAATAAATAAATAAATAGACCACCGAGTATGCATGAACCATTGTGGATAAAATACAATGAGACACATATGGACACATTCATTGTAACTGGTTTCTCTATAGACAGGGTGGGTGACAGGCAAGATCAGTATGGACTTCTTGACAACAGGCATGAGCACAGTAGTCAGCTCATGCAACCTTACAGGCTTGATGGAGGCAGGCAGTGGTGACCTGAAGGTTGTTAGGGGATCTTAGGCAACACAGTCAAATCTCAAGAGGTCCTTAAAAGATTATTTTTGAGATCTTTAAGCTCACATCTATGTAAACACTGGACACGCGCAAGTTGCGCGAATTTTGGCCAGAAACATTCTATTTATATTCTTGTAAACATTTTATGTGTTTATATATCTTTATAGATACATCTGTATATATTCTTTTATTTCAGGTTTGTGCACATTTGAATAAAGCTGAGATATTTTTCCCAATTTCCTTGCCATAACATTAATATAAATTTAAACAAATGAAAATGTTTAAAAATGTTTACATCACATTTTAGTCTGGGGCATTGGTGGAGAATATCAAATATTTAAAAAACCGATACGTGCAGTCATTGGAGAGTATATACCAAACAAGATATACATGTACTCACGCAATTATTATTGTATTGTGGATCTTTTTAATATTCTTTGGGGGAACTAGATAGATAAACAGTCAAGCGTTAAAACTTACATAGAGCCACTTCTTTGCTAAAACTTCAGTCCGTCTCCTACCCCCCCCCCAAAAAACTTTCAAGATTTTGGACCCGGCCTAAGGGGCGGGGCCCAGTGCGCTCGCCCAGCTTGTCGTAAGCTGATTTGACTTCACTGATGCAAGCAAGAGACAACAGCCAAGCAGATAAATGACCGAAACCAGATCAAAAGGCAAAAAAAGAATAACTAAATGTAATGAATGCGCGTTTACACTTAATAAAGCGGGACTTCTCCTGGGTTATACCCCAGGCTCCCTTCAATGTATTCCTCTTGGTAAAGAGACAGACAGTAAAAGCCCCAGCGTCGGCCTCTTTAAGGGAGTGACGTCTCGCCGGGGGGGGGGTGGAGATTTCTAACCCGGAAGAGAAACAATGCTCACTGGTGCGGTGGCCGGCTGTGAGTGAGTGAGCTGGTGGAGGATCTTGGAGAGTAGCTCGTGTCTCGGTCGGGGGCGGGAGACGCTGGATCTGTGTCCCCTTGTAGTGCTGCGGGAGAAATTGCTGCAGGCGCTGTAAGGAGATTCTCCCGACATGCGGGTGGGGGCGTTCAGCTACATGGGAATCAAAGAATGAGACATTTCAGTGTCCCGGATACCCCGCTGATCAGTAGTGTCACCGTTAATTCCCAGCCAAATGCTTTCCCTCAGATCGCCCAGTCCTTCCAGCTGTGGATTGGATGCGTGATGTTGGTTGAGACTTGGCCTGTGTGGGTTGGATCCAGGGGAGCACTGGCAATAGTGGAGTTAAACATGATAAGGGATGCAGTGAAGGGCACATTGAGTATCAACAAGCTTTTAGCTTCTGTACCAAGGTAGCTGTGCCAGGTGTGAATGTATGCCTTTCTGGCTGGATGCTAGTTACAAAATAGGAGATGAATATTCAGCAGTGCTGCGAGTGGATAATTTATCCAGCTACAGTTAGCTGGATAAACTGCAATGAATAGTCAGTGGAGCTTTTACTAATTAGATGCTCTGCTGAATATAGCTGGATAAAGTTCTAGATAGCCAGATACACTTATCTGACTAGATTTAAGTCTGCTATCCTGCATGACTGCACTTAGCTGGATAAGTTATCTGGCTAATTTAAGTCCACCACAGAATACTTCCAGTTAAACAATTAGCTAGACAAGTCAGAAGTGCTTAAAGCAGTGGGAAATTTGAAACCCATGGTTTGTCTGGCTAAGTCCCAAAGTTAGCCAGACAAACTGAATATTGACTCAAAGGTATTTGCCAGGAAGATGGCTTAAGAATTGCTTTCCTTATGTCCAGCTGTTCTGACCAGGACATGAGAATTGACTTTTTAGGAATAGCAGATGCTGGCTAGGCTGATGAAATGGAAGCGTGATAGGTGGAGGCAAAGATTCAAGAATTATAGCAATGGAAACTAAATTGGAAGAGAATGGGAACAGAAAAAACTAGGAGCAGTGAAGAATGAGCAATTCATGGAGAAGTGGGTGGGAGGAATGGCAGCATTATCTTGTACAAGGGGTGTGGGTGCTCTGGATTTTTCACACTGTTGTTTTGATTCTCCCGTATTTGCAGCAGTGAGGAAAAGAAGAAAGATTGGGGCGGTTGCCCAGCAACATGGGAGCAGAACAAAGTGCAGAAGCTGAGCAAAAGCAGAATGACTTGAACACCTCAGGTGGGTTTGGAGCAGGTGTAAAAACTTGTGCTTGTATAGGTTAGATTGAAAAGAATTCGTCATTATTTAATAACCTGGAATAGAGTTGTCAGTGCATGTGACCATGTAAATACACTTCCAATGTAAGGCAATGACGGTGAACCCTAATCAACTTGGGTGGCCAAAACCACTTACCAGATCTCTGCATGCCATGGGTTAATGGGACTTTTGCTTCTGGACTTCTGCCAATTTTTATTTTTTTTTTGTAAGGTGTGGTTTATAGTTGTCCATTTTTTGGAGCCACATATACTGCTAAAACAGTCTGTGGCTGTTTTCATTAGCTTCTGCACTTGTGTATATTGTCAATTTTTATATCCAGCGGTTGCACTGTGCTTGACCTGCGCTCCCGTTGTTTGGGTTACAGGCAGAGCTTTGACTGTGGTTTTTTTTGCCAGGCTTCCCACACACTGTGGAGGAGGCCTCTCTCTTTGACTTAAGTGCTAGATGAGTAAGTGGCACTAGATCTTGCTGCAGCTCAGGACTGAGCTTGGAGCCCTTACAGATCCCACTGTAGGTGGCTATGAGCATTCACTGACTATGGATCTGATAAAGCTTGTCTTCTACCTTTTGCAGTGGATGTAGGGAGCAACTGGAGCTATGTGCATTCTTGGATGAGTGAGAGAGAGAGATATCACTGTCATGTTTCTCTTTAGGCAGATGAACTATACATTCCCTATCACTAGTATAAGAGTGCAGAGTAAACGGTAGAAGAAGAAATGGAAGATAAACTTTACATTCTTGTTTTCTAAATGTTCTGGCTGAAATTTGAGTAAAGCTCCAGCATGCTGATGTGCTGTTGGGCATCCTTGCCAATGACTAGTGCCTCCCTTTCATATTAGCCAGCCATCAGAGTTTTCTGATCTGCAGAGAGAGAACCTGTAGAGATCTTCCCAGATGGGAATTCAACAGAAGCTTCTAAAAGATCCAGGGAAGAAAGGAGCTCCTCGTGCCTCATCACCAGACTCATGGAGCAAGGGTTTCCATACCGAAGTGGGGAATATCCAAGACAACCGACCACTCCCATCTAACTGAGGGCGTGCCAGAGGAGACCAGCCTTTTTCTTTCGAGCTAAACCATGATCCCTGAGTGGTACTGGAGCACAGCTATCAAACTCTGAAGCTTTCTTCAGAGTAGCTTTTACCACTCACCCTTGAAGGCTAACACGCAGTGAAATTCCTTCAAGGCATTGCAACAAAGGGGTGGCAACCTCTAGGGACCATCTGTCCTATACCATGACCAGAATCACTGGCCTGATGAGGCAAGGAATCACTCACAGTAGGGCCACTGTAACCAGCATTGCTTTGTGGAGGGGTGGGGAGAAGGCCCATCGACCCTCCGTCGGCCAGATAAATATCTGGAGAAATCCCTGTATCGACAATTCTTCTCGTTCACTAGCCAGCCTAGGGCAGGGCGGCACTACACCCCTGCATGGAGGAAGGTTCCTAGGGAGAGGGAAGAAGAGGCCTACTAAAGCTCCTGGACTCCAACTCTCAGGAACTAGTGCCTTTTTTATTTTGCCCACATAAAATGTTTTAAGAGCGGGGACTGAGAAGAACCAGGAATCAAAGAGTCTGAGGGAGGAGCAAGTGATACATTTTACTTGGGGCCCAGGAACTTTCCCACAAGCACACCAGGAATGCGAAAGTAAAACAGGCCCGCTGTGCATGACTTAAACTGTAGGCCTTCAGAATGCCTTTAACATGGTGCCCTTGGAAAATGAATCCTGTACTGAATGTACAGTCTCGCTGGGTTCATGCTGCCTGAGCACATGGAAACATAAAAGAGCCTTTCCACCCATGGTCGCATGCTTGGCCCCGAGGGCCTCTAACTGGTATCAGTACAAGTGGCAAATATGTGGCCACATGGGATACCCCAAACTGGTGGCCAGTGCTGCCGACGTGGACTGCTCAGATAGCAGGGCTGTCTGCATTCCTCTGCTTTGCGGGTTTTGAGAGAGCCTCTCTGGCTCTAATTACTTAGAGCCAAGGCTCACTTGTGGCTTCAGATGTCTTTGATCTGGTAGTCCCCGCTGTCAGAGCATTGTGGGATATGTCTCCTTCTTCCACTCAGTCAGGATGGCCTGACTTGGGTAGCAGGTACCGTGATCTATCAAAAGGAATGGATCTGGATCTTCCCAGATTGGTTGTAGGCATGTCAGACTGGTGCACTGGGGTGCGTTTTCTCACTCCTCACATAGTTTAAAGGATCTAGTGCAAAGAAGAAGAAGGAAGCGTGTGGTCTATAAACAGACCAGAAACCAAGGCTATCGGGCCAACCTGTTTGCAGTTCCTGCCCTTAATGGTTACATATGTGAACGGGCAACATCACTTTATAAACCCCATGTACTAAAGAAATTGAAGCCATTAGTTGAACACCAAGGTTTTCGCTCAGTCTTGCAGTCTTTGGTGCTGAACCAACTAGATTATTGTAATTCATTGTATCTGGGTTGGCCAGCAAACGTTTTACATCCTCTGCGAGTAATCCAAAACACTGCTGGGTGAATCCTGACAGGAACACTCCCCGGAGATCACACATCACGCTCGGACTTCATTGGCTTCCAGTTGCACAAAGAGTACAATTTACAGTACTTACCCTAATTCACAATCAAATTTGTAAAGACTCATCGATCTGGCTTAAAGCCACCCTCTGACTATATAAACCAGCCAGACAACTGAGATCATCATCTCAAAACATTTTAGAAGTTCCCGCATTAAAGATTGCAAGATTAGATATCACCTGTAAGAGAGGTGATATCTGCTCTTATGGAATTCCATTTCTGGCACCCTCTGAAATATTTCCTGCATAAAATGTTTAAGAAAGCATTAAAAATGTTCTTATTTTCTAAGGTGTATAATGTAACCAGGTGATTCCCCAAGCATTAATTTGAGGGCATATTTCTATGTACCATGCAGTAGAGAATTTTGCTTGTCATGATTTTTATTATCATAAACAATCAAGGGAAAAACAATTTAATTTATTTTAGAATTTCTAAAAAAATGTTTTAATTAAATATCAAACCCAATTTATTCTACAAACTTCCAAAACCAATTAAGATTGCAAGTAGGTTCTTTAATTTTCCAACCCCCCCCCCCCAATAGGCATGTGTTTAAAAACCTTTAATATAAGCAAATCTTCAGACCAACCTAACCTATCGAGCAAAAACAGAGCACACACAACATAAGGACACAAGACAAACACAACACAAAATATTCACAAATAAAATAAGAAAGAAAAAATACAATTTAAAACCTTCATCCACCGGACCCAAGAAAATGGATCTTGCAGTCTTTAGACGATGTTGTAAATCCTGCGCTCTATTGGTGAATGTTTACCAGGTACTGAAGCCTCTGTATCAAGAGGTACTACACAGTTCACCCCACAAAGGGGGGATTAATGTTTTTATAAAAAAGCTAAGCAAATTCACAAACGTGAGCTTTATAATCACAAGAGGGAACTTGGCAGTCCATCAGCCTCAATAAATGCTTTTAGCCCAAGAGCTTTAATAAAGTACCCAAAATGTTTTGCTGACATCAAGCTTCTTCAGGGGTTCAGACTCCAAAGCAACAGTTCTTCTCATCATTGTATGGATCCCGCAAATTAATTACCAATAGTGAAGTGATACCATCATAGATAATATTTTATCACAGTCCCCAAAAAAGGTTGGTGTACAGACAACCTGTACCTTCCAAATAATTATTTTTATTATGAATGTTTCTGATGATTTTAAGAAAAATCTGTTGAGTACAGAAGATATGGTCAGACAACATCAGCTAATCCAACAATCAGATATGCATCCTCAATTACAGATATCACACCGCATGTGTTATTATGTAAGTTGCCTTGTGAAAATGAAGAGTGCGGGTTAGAAATGTTTTAAAATAAAAAAGATTCGGAGACCAGTGATAGCTCAGAAAGCAAGCAGGTAGTTCTGGTGGGAGAAGCAGCACTTATGTTTTTAACAGTTTAGATTGCAAGGGTAGCATATGTTTAAACTGACTGTTTAGATGGACTGAACCAAATCACGATAAACCAAGAAGATGTAGTAGTCCTGACTGACAAACTGAAGAGTAGTAAATCACCTGGACCAGATGGTATACACCCCAGGTTCTGAAGGAACTAAAAAATGAAATTTCAGACCTATTAGTAAAAATTTGTAACCTCTCATTAAATAATCCATTGTACCTGAAGACTGGAGGGTGGCTAATGTAACCCCAATATTTAAAAAGGGCTCCAGGGGCGATCCAGGAAACTACAGACCAGTTAGCCTGACTTCAGTGCCAGGAAAAATAATGGAAAGTGTTCTAAAGATCAAAATCACAGAACATATAGAAAGACATGGTTTAATGGAACAAAGTCAGCATGGCTTTACCCAAGGCAAGTCTTGACTCACAAATCTGCTCCACTTTTTTGAAGGGGTTAATAAACATGTAGATAAAGGTGAACCGGTAGATGTAGTATATTTGGATTTTCAGAAGGCATTTGACAAAGTTCCTCATGAGAGGCTTCTAGGAAAAGTAAAAAGTTATGGGATAGGTGGCGATATCCTGTAATCGTGGATTACAAACGTGTTAAAAGACAGGAAACAGAGAATAGGATTAAATGGACAATTTTCTCAGTGGAGGGGGGTGGGCAATGGATTACTTCAGGGATCTGTACTGCGACCCATGCTTTTCAATATATTTATAAATGATCTGGAAAGGAATATGAGTGAGGTAATCAAATTTGCAGATGATACAAAATTATTCAGAGTAATTAAATCACAAGCGGATTGTGATAAGTTGCAGGAGGACCTTGTGAGACTGGAAAATTGGGCATCGAAATGGCAGATGAAGTTTAATGTGGATAAGTGCAAGGTGATGCATATAGGGAAAAATAAACCATGCTATAGTTAGATGATGTTAGGTTCCATATTAGGAGCTACCACCCAGGAAAGAGATCTAGGCGTCATGGTGGATAATACATTGAAATCGTCGGCTCAGTGTGCTGCAGCAGTCAAAAAGCAAACAGCATGTTAGGAATTATTAGGAAGGGAATGGTGAATAAAACGGAAAAAGTCATAATGCCTCTGTATTGCTCCATGGTGAGACCACACCTTGAATAATGTATACAATTCTGGTAGCCACATCTCAAAAAAAAGATATAGTTGCAATGGAGAAGGTACAGAGAAAGGCGACCAATATGATAAAGGGGATGGAACAGCTCCCCTATAAGGAAAGACTAAAGAGGTTAGGACTTTTCATCTTAGAGAAGAGATGGCTGAAGGGGGATATGATAGAGGTGTTTAAAATCAATCGAGGTCTAGAATGGGTGTATGTGAATCGGTTATTTACTCTTTCAGATAATAGAAAGACCAGGGGGCACTCCATGAAGTTATAATGTAGCACATTTAAAATTAATCGGAGAAAGTTCTTTTTCACTCAATGCACAAGTAAACTCTGGAATTTGTTGGCAGTGGATGTGGTTAGTACAATTAGTGTGTGGCTGAGTTTAAAAAAGTTTTGGATAAGTTCTTGGAGGAGAAGTCCAGTACCTGCTATTAATCAAGTTGACTTAGAAAATAGCCACTGCTATTACAAGCAAAAGTAACATGGGATAGACTTAGTTTTTGGGTACTTGTCTCAGGTACTTACAGCCTGGATTGGCCACTGTTGGAAATGCTGGGCTTGATGGACCCTTGGTCTGACCCAGTATGGCATGTTCTTATGTTCTTATGACTTCCTCAGGAGGAGTTCACGTGATGTTTTGAGAGAGTACAGATGCATGTGGTGTGCTCTCTGGGGCCCCCATGTTGTTCTGTTCAATTTTCTGCTAAACCAGCGTGCAGATTGGAGTCCGAAGTGCCGGGATCGCCCTCAGAGTATCTCTTGCCTTGGTGAGAATAATTTTCTTTGAGCGACGTCAACGTGGTCCTCTGAAAAAGAGGATAAACAGAAATCAGCAGATTCCCAGATGGCTGACTCCAGCGATATCAATGATGCAGATTGGCCTGCTGAAGTTTTGGAACAGCCTGCTTAAGATATAGCCGCAATAGTTATTGCTGCAATGGATGGTTGTTTTACAAACTTAACCAGCCAAATTCAGGGACAGAGTACACAGTTTTTCGAATTTCAACAATATCTTGTAGAGGCGGAACAGAGAATCTCCTCAGTGGAAGGTAAAGTGGCAAATTTGGACTCTAACCTAATTGATTTACAGAAAATGAATAAATATTCAGAGAAAGTGGACAACCTGGAAAATCACTCACATTGCAATAATCTGAGGTTAGTCTGAATCCTGGAATCACTACTACCTAAGGCTGGGCTGGCTGAGAGGCTGGATACATGGCTACAAGCAGCCTTGGACTTAACAAATACTCTCGGGCCTCTGTGCATTGAAAGAGCACACCGTTTGGGCCAGTGAGGAAGACATTCTGATAGACCTTGATTGATAATACTAGGGAGTCTTAAATTTTGCACATAATGTGGATATCTTGCGGGCATATAGGAAAGTGGATTCTCTGTGCTTGGATTTTTTTTTTAAATTTTATCTTTATTGAATTTTCTTTTAAAAATTTTTCAAACAAAAATATCAGAAAGTAATACAGATGTAATTACTTAACATAATAACAATTTCCATAATCATCTACATCTCCATTACATAACCTATAAATGGGGGAGCAATTTCATAATAGTCAAAATAAAATTAAACATTTTTAAAGGAGAGAGAGACAATGGAATATTATTGATCATCAAGACTACCTCTTATTACATTTTTATCCAACAAAAATGTCTCCAACTGCAATGGATCAGAGAAACTGTACTTATTACCTTGATAGGTTACTAAACATAAACATGGATACTTTAAAAAGAAACTTGCTCCCTTGGCAATTAATTTAACCTTCAAGGAGAGGAAATGTCTCCTTTTTGCCTGTGTGGCTCGTGAGATGTCAGGAAAAATTAAGATTCTCTGACCACAAAAGTTTAATTCTTTGTGTTTAAGGAAATCCCTAAATACTTTATCTTTAGCAGCTTCTAACTGGAAAGACAAATAAAGTGGCTGTCCTATAGATGATATCTATGGACTCTTCTAAAAAAGTCGAAACGCCCACTTTCCCCGTTTCCCTCTTCCTTTTCTCCCATTTTTTTTGAAAAATAAAATTTTTCTTAAACTACTGGTATCTCCTTCTCCTCATATTGCATAATCTCCCTTAAATATTTTTTAAACATTTCAATTGGTGACAGAAGTCTGGTCTGCAGGAAATTAATCACTCGCAAATTTTTATATCGCATTATATTCTCTATATTTTCTAGCTCTCTATGTACAGAGAGACTATCTCTAATATGGACAGAATCAATGTTTTCAAGTAACTTAATTTTCGATGTAATTTTCCCCACCTCCTCTTTCAGAGTAGCTACTTCCTTCATTTGTTCTTCTACCTTTACTTTAGTTGTATGTACAACAGCTGACAATGAATCATTCAGTTGTATAACATTATTATTAAGATTAGACATCAGTTTCCATAAATCTTTCATAGTTATATTGTCAGGGGGGTTATCAGGCCATTGTTCAGGCCTTTTCATCTCTCCTTCAACACAACCTTTATCCATTACAGCTATTTGGTTACTTATCTCTATGCTTCCTGAAGCAACGGGTTCAGTTCCCAAACGCAAAAATCCATCTGGAATTGATGCCAAAGGCTGTGGAGGAAGTGATGGTCCTTCACCAGGACTTAGGGGAGCATTTTTCAGCTTCCCTATCTTGTCCTCACTCGGTGATTCGATCCGCTTAAACACGTGATCATCCATAGGGCCCTTAGTAGCTATTGGTGAAATAGGAAAGCTTTTCACTTTCCTTTTCCTCCCCATGAATTTAAGGAGGAAAGTGTACCGTTGGAATTAACACAAATTTTCACTCAAAGAGCTTCGTACAGCCAGTGCCGGCTTGTCCGGTCTTTCCGGACTAAGCCGGACCAAGCCGCTCGCCCCTTGGGTGCTCGCGGCTTAGGTGCGCCGACGGCGACAGTGCGCCGATAGACCGTTGATTTAAAGGACTGGCACTGGCTGATGATGTCACCGTAACCCCGCCTCCTCTCCGAGTCTCAGCTGTTCCTCCGTGGCTGTTTATTGAGGGGCAGTCCAGGTACAGTGCTCGGGGCTACCGAGGGCGTCTCTCTCTCTCCTCCTCTTACCGCTCCCCCTCTCTGTGCTTGGATAATCAGAAGATTTTATTGTTTCAAGATTACTAGGCTTCTGTGCCTCAGAAGCGCAAAGCTTTTATTTTTTTCCCAGTTTGTACAAAACTATTCAAATTAAAAATACGCACAACCCAAATGTTTCCAGCATGGTTGAAAGTTTTGGATCGGGGAAAAATATCTTTTTTTGACTTTGTGGTGGACGTGCGCTTGTTTTTGTAAGATTTGGGCTCAGACGGTTTTTCATCTGCCAAAACGTGACTCTGTGTCTTTGACATTAGTGTCCCTATATTTTTATGACCTTAGCACTGGTCCAGTGATACTTCTCCTTTTTTTTTTTCATATGAGGCAAAAAGGGATATTTGTCAAGTGTTAGATGGGGGGAGGGCATTGCGTTAATGCGATGCCTCCTTTCCTGTTTCTATTGATTTTTGTGAATCCCAGTTGGTTGCATATAATTGGAATTTATACTGGGTATAACGGGATTCAAGATTGGAAGCATGGGGAAGGGAGGGGGAGAATTTTAGGGAATGGGAAGAATTTACAGGTTTTCATTGCTTTTGACAGTTGGTTGACAAATGTATAGCTGAGGATTTTATATATGACTGGTTGGGGGAGAGGTATAGGCTGGGAGGCCTCTCTACCCCCCCTTATTACTGTTTCATTTTTATTATGTTTGGAATTTGGGGATGGAAAAATCTCTTAAGTGTTTAACCTGGAATGTGTGTGGGATTGGGTCAGTGGTGAACGTTATAAACTACTTAAAGCAATGCAGTGTTATCACACAGATATTGCTTTCCTGCAGGAAGCCCACCTCACAGAAATAGAACATGAAATTAAAGTAATTTTGGCTGGGTGAGATATACTATGCTTTCACCACTACACATAGAGCAGGTGTAGGCATATTGCTCAATAAACATCTTTATTTTCAACTAGTGAATGTTTTTTTAAAGATGCCCAAGGTAGATATATTTTTGTAGAAGGCTATCTTTTTGCGATACAAGTATTTTGGGTAGCATTTATGCAACTAATGTTTATGATCATAATTTTTATGCTCTGTCGGTAAATTTTTTTTCTCTCTATCTCACTTACCACTATTTCTAGGTGGGGATTTTAATATAGCTTCTGATTCTGAACTTGACAGATCTCCCTCGAAAATTTCAAACCTGCAGTCTCCGAGGAGGGGCATCCTCTGTTTATGTCTTCATTTTCAGTTAATGAATGTTTGGTGCAAACTTCAACCTCTTGAGGTGGATTTTACCCACTTTTCAAGGGCACATGATGCCAAATCTCACATGGATTATTTATTTTTATTTGAATCTCTTTTTCCATAAAGTTACAGGGGTAGAGAGAGGTTTGTTGGAAAGTTTAGACTATGCACCTGTATGGGTGAATTTGGAGAGATTTCTGGCTCCATCGGGGGCATGGCAGCTGGAAGTTCCCCTCTCAGTGGGTTTTTTTTTTTAACAGCTGCTTTCATGGTTTTTTGAAGGATAAGTGGAAGGAATATGAGGAATTTAACAAGGAGCATATGAGTGAACTTATTTTATTTTGGGAAACAGCCAAAGCTGTACCATGAGAGGAAATAATGTATAATGTGCATAAAAGGAAGTCAAGAGCTCAAGATATGCTAAGAGTGGAAAAGCAACTGCGATCAGACAAAGCTAAACTACTTCAACAACATTCTTCTGCTAATAAAGCACAGTTTATAGCTGCACAGGTAGCCTTAAATACGTTAATACATCAACACACTAAAATGGGTTTATTATATTATAAATTTAACTTTTTCTTGCATGGTAATAAATCAGGCCGCATGTTGGCTAATGCAGTGTGCACATGGAGAAGGAGATTGCATATTATATCAGTTAGAGCACAAGATGGCCATTTGGTACATATAAATCTCAAGGTAATGGAAATATTTTTGCAGAGTACTATAAAAAGCTTTATAGCTCAGAAGAAGTAGATTAGTCTGAGATTAAGAATTACTTGAGTAAAGAAGGTCTGCCAAAGTTTTCTGAGAACAATTTACAGAATTTAAATGCTCCCCTACCCTTTTGGAGTATAGACCAGGGGTCGGGAACTTTTTTGGCTGAGAGAGCCATGAACGCCACATATTTAAAAATGTAATTCCGTGAGAGCCATACAAGACCTACCAAATTAATTTACTACAACCCCCTACTCTCCTGACACCCCCCAAGGCCTGCCAAATTAATTTACTACAACCCCCCACCCTCCTGACCCCCCAAGACCTGCCAAAAGTCCCTGGTGGTCCAGCGGGGGTCCGGGAGCGATCTCCTGGACTTGGGCTGTCGGCTGCCAATAGTCAAAATGGCGCCGACGGCCCTTTGCCCTCACTATGTCACTGGGTCGACCAATGGCAACGGTAGCCCCTGTGACATATGTAAGGGCAAAAGGTCGTCGACACCATTTTGATTACTGGCAGCCGACGGCCCTTTGCCCTTACTATGTCACAGGGGCTACCGCCGCCATTGGTCGACCCCAGTGACATAGTGAGGGCAAAGGGCCGTCAGCGCCATTTTGACTACTGATATTAAATTATGGGCAAAAATAATGGCTGATCGCCTTTCCAAATTACTTCACACTCTGGAATCTACTGAACAGGTAGATTTTGTTATGCAGTTGTAAATGTATGTAAACTGCTAGCATCCATGGAAGATTCAATTCATTCACAGCTTAGTTCGTTACTTATTAATTTTGATGCTGAAAAAGCTTTTGATAGGGTGGATTGGACTGTTTTGTTTGAAGTACTGAAAACATTGTTTTGAAGGCAATTTTTTGGATTTTATATACTTACTGTATAATCACCATAGTAGTATATAGGGTACACATCTCATCAAACATTGTTTTGACAGGTTGCTATGCCCACTTCTGATTGAAGACCTGCCCCTTTCCCCATCCTCAGCCAATCAGCGTTCACTTCCATGTCAAGTCCTGCTCACAGGTCCTGCCTCCTAGCCAATCAGTTTTCACTTCTGGTTTAAGCCCTGCCCCTTTCTCCACCTTAGCCACGCCCCTTGGAACATGCGAAGATTGTTGTTTAATGACTTTGTCAAATGTTTTCTGGAAATTCAGATACACTATATCAACTGGCTCACCTTTATTTACAAGTTTGTGTAGGCCCTCAAAAAAATGTAGCAAATTTGTGAGGTAAAATTTCCTGTGGCTAAATCCATGTTGGCTTTGTCCCTTTAAACAATGCTTATCTACATGTTCAGCAATTTTGTTCTATATGATAATTTCTACCATTTTTCCTGGCACAGATGTCAGACTCGCTGATCTGTAGTTTCCTAGATCACTCCTTGATCCCTTTTTAAAAATTGGCGTTACATTGGCAACCCTCCAGACTTCAGGTACCATAGACGATGATATTGATAGTTTACAAATTTCCAGTAGCAGATCCACAGTTTTATTTCTCAGTTCTTTCAGCACTCTGGGATGTATACCATCTGGTCCAGGTGATTTGCTACTCTTTAGTTTGTCAGTTTGCCCTAGTACATCTTTCAGGTTCACTAACATTTGCTTCATTTACTCTGAATCATCACTTTTGAATATCATTTCTGGCTTGGGTATATTTCTTACATCTTCCCCAGTGAATACTGAAGTAAATAATTCATTTAGGGGTACATTTTAAAAAACAGCGCGCACGCGTACTTTTGTTCGCGCACCACGCGCAAACAAAAGTACGCTGGATTTTATGAGATACACGCGTAGCCGCGCGTATCTTATAAAATCCGGGGTCGGTGTGCGCAAGAGGGTGCACATTTGTGCAACCTGCGCGTGCCGAGCCCGGCGCGCGCTGCCTGTTCCCTCCGCCTCCCCTCACCTTTCCCTCCCTTCCCCTACCTAACCCATCCCCCCGGTCCTATCTAAACCCCCCCTTACCATTGTCGGCAGATTTACGCCTGCCAGCGGGCTGCTGGCGCGCCATCCCCCGACCCGGGGGCTGGTCTGGAGGCCTCAACCACGCCCCCGGGCCGGCGTCATGCCCCCGACACGCCTCCTGCCCCGCCCCAAATTTTGCGCCGCCCACCCGACACGCCCCCTTTGCAAAGCCCCGGGACTTATGCGCTTCCCGGGGCTTGCGCGCGCCATCGAGCCTATGCAAAATAGGCTCGGTGCGCGCAGGGGCCTTTTAAGACGGTTACGCGCATAACTTATGCGCGTAACCCTTTTAAAATCCTGCCCATAGTCTCTTTGCTATGGCTTTGTCATCCCTAAGTGACTCCTTTACCCCTTGATCATCTAATGGTCCAGCTGAGACCCTTGCAGGCTTTTTATCTCGAATGTACCTGAAAAAGTCTTTGAGTTTTTACTTCCACGGCAAGCTTCTTTTCAAATTCTCTCTTTGCTTTTCTTATCAATGCTTTGCATCTGACTTGCCAGTGCTTATGCTGTTTGCTGTTTCCTTCATTCGGATCCATTTTCCATTTCTTGCAAGATGTTCTTTTAGCTATTAGAGCCTCTCTCACCTCACCTTTCAACCATGCTGGAAGTCATTTATCCTTCCACCTTTTCTAATGCATGGAATACATCTGGTCTGGGCTTCAATGATGGGATTTTTAAACAATATCTATGCCTAAGCTAAACTCTAACCTTTGCAGGTGCTCTTTTCAGTTTTTTCCTAACCATTTTCCTCATTTTATCATAGTTACCTTTTCAAAAGTTAAATGATGTAGTAGATTTTTTTTTGTGCTCCCTCCAGTTATTAAGTCAGATTTGATAATGTTGTGATCACTATTGCCAAGTAGCTCAAACACTGTTACCTCTTGCACCAAATCCTGTATTCCACTAAAGATTAGATCAAAAACAGCTTCCCCTCGTATTGGTTCTTGTACCAGCTACTCCATCAAGCAGTAATTTACCGTATTTCATCTAGGAACTTTACCTCTGTAGCATGTCCTGATGTGACATCCACTCAGTCAATACTGGGGTAATTGAAATTACCCATTATTACTGGTTGCCGCCTGCCTTGACTTCGGACCGGTCCTTGCTTCTCCCGTTCCAGCCTTGTAAGTCCCAGTGGTCCCGATCCCTACGGGCTCCTCCTGGGAGGATCCCGGGTTCCCTGGGTGAAGACATCACCAGGCCATCTGGCTAGCCGCCTCCCGGCCTAACGAAAGGATACCCCCTTTCTCCAGGCCGGCCCAAGGGTCCACCATTCCTCCCGGACATAACAAAGAGTGCAAATTGTTTATTCTCATACAGGATAGGGGTCATCCTCCGCTGCTTGGATCCTGGCCTTGCATTCGTTAAACCCAAGGAAGTGAGAACAATAGTGTGGTCAGAGAATGAGATGTCACAGATATTGCTGGCTGATAGGTGCTAAATAAGTGTTCAGCAAGTAAATTATAATCAATACACATATACAAATTTGGGTACATTTTTAAAAAGTACACCGGATTTTATAAGATACGCGCGTAGCTTATAAAATCCGGGATCGGCGCGCGCAAGGGGGTGCACATTTGTGCAACATGTGAGCGCCAAGCCCTGCGCGCACTGCCCGTTCCACCCCCTGGCCCTATCTAGACCCCCCCTACCTTTATTCGAAAAGTTACTACTGCCTCCGGGCAGTAGTAACTTACGCTCGCTGGCGCGGCAGGCCCCGACACAGACCGCTGTGTCGGGGCACTTGGCCACGCCACCGGCCGCCCCTTTTTGCAAGCCCCGGGACTTACGCGCGTCCCGGGACATGTGCGCGCTGCCGAGCCTATGCAAAATAGGTTCGGCGTGCGCAGGGCCGTTTTTAGAAGGGTTATGCGCGTAACCCTTTTAAAATCCGGCCCATTGTGTACATGAGAACAATGAGTAAACTCCAAATCCTCTAAGTGTAAAGTGCGCCACAAATCTATCAGCTGAAGCTCTTTATACAAGAACCTAATGCCCATATTTGCTTGTTTCTTCTTTGGAGTTTTAGAGGGTTTGCGGTGAACCTAGGGGGTTATTAGTAGTATCGAAGTCTCCTCCCATTATAATAGAGTAAACTTTCCATTGAGATATTTTAGCCATCAAGGTGGTGTAAAATTATTGACCAGTAATAATTTAACTTTTAGGATCAGATACCAGTTTCTCCTTATAAAAATCTATATTTTTATGGATAAGGATGACCACTCCTCATTGGAAGTAAAAGAGGAAAAATAGCACTGGCCTACCTATTCCTTTTGTAATTTATGATGTTCCTGATCTTTTCAGATGTGTCTCCTTGAACATTTTTTTTTCTTTTTATAGGGGAGTACAAGCCATCTATATTAAGAGATCCAATTGTGATAGTCATAAATACCTGTAAGTGTTCATGGTGCAGAGTGCAAAACTGTTAAAAAGGGTGGAACCTCCTAGCCATGGTCCCCCCTTGTTTGAAAATAATATGCAACATTTTCTGTATTAACAATGAAGCAAGCCAAGCCAACCAGCCACAATCACACAAACATACACATCTCACACAATCAGACATCCCTATTACTCCTAAAAGCATTACTAGTATCACTCTTAAACCCAGGGTCCGATCCGCTCCGGGTCCAGCGCCGTTCTTTGGAACAATCCAGGTAACTCAGAAAATCTGAAACTTCAATCTAGGATCCTGGGTCTCTGGGAATGAGCAAGGATTTCAAGAAACCAATAAAGATTCGCCCAGCCAAAAACACTTATGAGGCAGTTAAACAAAGTCACTCCTGCGATGAATCAGTCAAAAACAAACTTTTAGGCGAGATAAGGCCTCTCTATATGTAACAATCACCGTACCTTATCAGAGTCCTATGGTATCCAAGAATTGCTTTATTTCTTAAGAACATAAGAACATAAGAACTTGCCATGCTGGGTCAGACCAAGGGTCCATCAAGCCCAGCATCCTGTTTCCAACAGAGGCCAAAACCAGGCCACAAGAACCTGGCAATTACCCAAACACTAAGAAGAACCCATGCTACTGATGCAATTAATAGCAGTGGCTATTCCCTAAGGGGCGGATTTTAAAAGGAGCGCGAATAGGCCTACTTTTGTTTGCGCTCAGGCGCAAACAAAAGTACGCTGGATTTTAGTAGATACGCGTGGAGCCGCGCATATCTACTAAAAAACCTGGATCGGCGCGCGCAAGGCTATGGATTTTGTATAGCCGGTGCGCGCCGAGCCGCGCAGCCTACCCCCGTTCCCTCCGAGGCCGCTCCGAAATCGGAGCGGCCTCGGAGGGAATCCTCTAACACCCTCCCCTCACCTTCCCCTCCCTTCCTCTACCTAACCCACCCGCCTGGCCCTGTCTATACCCCCCCGGCCCTGTCTATACCCCCCCCTTACCTTTGTTGGGGGATTTACGCCTCCCAGAGGGAGGCGTAAATCCCCGTGCGCCAGTGGGCCTCCTGCGCGCCGGGCCGCGACCTGGGGGCGGGTACGGAGGGCGCGGCCACGCCCCCGGACCGCCCCGGGCCGTAGCCACGCCCCCGTACCCGCCCCCAAAACGCTGCCAACACGCCCCGAAAACGCCGCGACGACCGGGACCGCCCCCGACACGCCCCCCAACACGCCCCCTCCGAAAACCCCGGGACTTGCGCGAGTCCCGGGGCTCTGCGCGCGCCGGTAGGCCTATGTAAAATAGGCTTACCGGCGCGCAGGGCCCTGCTCGCGTAAATCCGCCCAGTTTTGGGCGGATTTACGTGAGCAGGGCTCTAAAAATCCGCCCCTAAATTTCTTCCTTGGTAGTGAACAATCGGGAACACCACTGATGGAATACCCTCAGACGAGCAGGGTATTTGTAAGGCAAATTTAATGTGCGCATTAAATAGTCGGGTGCGATATAATGTTAACTCGTCTGCGTGCCGAAAAATTAGGGAATAGGAGCAGCTTGTTACCTTCATAAGAAAGCTCTTTCTTCTTCCGGAACGCTTGCAAGATTTTAGCTTTATCTGTGAAATTAAGATATTTTGAATTGCATGACTGGGTTTGGTTATATTCGCTGCCATGGAGCCCAACCGGTGCGTACATTCCGCTAGAATCAGATGGCCTATTCCCGTCACTGGTAGGGCTTCCGGCAGCCAGGCTTCGAACCTCTGCAGCAGAGATTCTCCCTGCAGTGATTCCAGTAGACCCAAAACTCGGATATTGTTCCATCTGCTATGGTTCTCCAACTCATCCTGCTTGTCTTCCAGCTCCCGATTTCTTTTTTTGCAACTGCATAATTGAAGAGTCAACACTGTCCAGCTGTTTTTCTTGGCATCCCACCTTCTGCGCTATAGCATTTATCACAAACTGATTATATTCAAATTTCTCATGTAGCTCCTTCAGAGACAATTGCAGCTTTTGTAGCTGGTCATTTAAGGCTATAGACTGCTTTTGTGAGCTCTCTTAAAAGAGCCTCAGATACCCCCTCAGATTACGAGCGTGTGTCCACCACAATTTTATCTTCCTGCGGCGCTGTTTTTTCGCTACAGGTTACTTCTGCTGGCTTGTTATCTGGGTGTTTTGTTTTGTTTTATAACAAAATTGACGCTTAGCTGCGCTTCATTGCTGGAAGTCCTTTGCACTGAATCTTAATGGCCAAATATTTGACCATTCCTCAAGCTTTCTTAGATCACTTCTCCATCTATTCCCTCAGCGAGGTCTACTTTGTTGCAGACTTCGGTGTCATCTGCAAAAAGACACACTTTTCCATTAAAAACCTTCACAGGATTCAAGGCTGTAGTGGTCACCGGTTTGACTACTTACTCCAAACAGGCCAACTCAGGATCTGGATTGCTACCAGCTGGTATGACTGGACCAGGCACGGTAAAAACGGGTTGTGTGATACACTGGCTGGCTTTGCAGAGCCCTGCGAGGTTCCAGAGATGCTTAGAGAGCTGACCTTGTGGCTCTGCCAGCCACCTCAATAACCCATTCCATATAAACCCAGAGAAAGTGCTGCACAATTGGAATCATCCACATTATGGTTTTGCCACTGTTATGGGAGGAATGAGTGTGGGATGTTTTGTTCGGGTCACTGAGTATTGAATAGTATAGTCCTGTCTGGCCACAGGACTGTGAGGAAAGCATGAAATATCATTAGCGTGTGGCAGCCCATGTCGGATCACAGACACAGATTTTAAAGACTGAAATGTTGTCAAACGGAAATGACTCGTAGTTTCCCTCCAGGGTTTGCCTGTAGCGTGCCTCTTCTAATGTTTGCACTTGCTATGGGTGGGGGAATCCGGGGCCAGCTTTTCAGCCAGGCCAGTGGCTGAAGCTAAAACAGTGACAGACTTCAAAAAGGCCTGGGAGAAATGCAGCGGATCTTTAATTGCTAAGGCGTGAAGAGAAGCCAGAGATCAACTTTTGGTCTTTGACACTGCAAAAGGAAGCAAGTTGAGCAGAGCAGATGGACTTTATGGTTCTTTTTCGTCATAGTCCTGCGTGTGTTTCTGTAGCCAAGAAGGATTGGAACTGTCATCCTTTTTCCAAAAGGTGAATTTTAAAACCAGAGCGCGGGGCACATATGTACGCGCATTTGCTGGCTTGCGCGAAAGGACACGGCCATTTAATAACATACACGAGTATATGTGCGCATGTTATAAAATAGGATGAACGTGCGCGCAAATTCCGCCTCTAGCGCGTAAGTGGGGGAGTTTTATAAAGGGTGTGCGCAGACGCCATTACCAGTTTTCCCAGGTAAGGGATAGGACTCACTAACCCCCCTAGTTAAATGGCCTCCGTTTTAACCTGTTAGCCCCAACCCTTAAAACCCTGCTCGTCTCTTTACTTTGTTTTAGGACTTACATGCCATCCATAGCAGAGGCAAAGTTACGCGGTAGGGGGACCCCAGCATGCACTTGTGCGCGTAAGTATTTATGCGCTGGTTTCATTCATAAATCCAGGAACGCCCATGCCCCGCCCAGACCCCACCCCTTTTCCGGCAAAATGTATTTGCCCACGTAGCGGGAGATATGCGCGTACTTGGGTGGCTTTTAAAATCCGCTTGGCACGTGCTGGCCCGAGATACTCGCATAACTCCCAGTTTTGGCGCGCGCAGGGTTTTTAAAATTCACCTGCAAGGGTCTTGACAGTCTTGGTTGGGCAATACCATCTTCCTGGCTTCTGCTGGGTTTGGGAGGCAATTAACTTCTTTCCCATAGCAAATTTAGACTTTCCACCTTGTTCAAAATGTCAGGCTGAGCATTCGTTCTTGGGTTTATTTGGTGGGCTCGAGCTCAGCACTCTTTTGGTGTTGCATATGAGCCAAAGTAGAGACTGTAAGATGTAGGATTGGCAACTACCTCATAGTATATTAAGTCTAACCTAGGAAGGAAATACTATCTATTTGTGTGTATTTATCTAGTCATTTAAAAAACTGCTACTGTGGCAGTGACAGTGGACCATCTGCCAGCTCTTTGGGTTGTCACTCTGAAGTGCTGCTTCAGTCACTTATTGTAACATTTTTTTTTTTTTTAAAGCTTCCCCTTCTCCAGCAAAGCAACGAGCCAAAATGGATGACATAGTGGTGGTGGCACAGGGAACCCAGACTCTGCGAAATGTGAGCACTGACCCAGAGGTCATCAAGCTGCAGGAAATTCCACCTTTCCAGCCCCTCTTGAAAGGTAGGAAGCTGTTAAGTTTTTCCTTTTTTTTGCTTGAAACTTTCCAAATTCTATCTCCCCCCCCCCCCCCCCCCCCCAATTTGCCAGCCTACACAAGTGTAGGTTGGAGATTTATGAAGTGGACTTTTGATTCTTGCTCTGATTGGCGGCTGGTGATTGTAGCCCGGCAAGCAAAAATGTGCAGACAGCATAGAATTTTCAATAATTTTTTTTTTAAATGCAGATGTCCTTAACACATTTAATTTAACTGGAAACATTTTTTTTCAGTTGGCTGTGAGATTTTACTGCCATCTGCTGGACCATGATATTGTAACATGTGGTTCTCATTCTTTCCTTGGGCTATAATGTTCACTGAGCAGACACTGTAAGGCTCTTAAGCAGAGGAACACAGCCATCGCATTTGGCACTATTAGAACTTGTACAAATGTTCATAGATGTTCATGTTTCTGCCCCGCTGATTGCTGGCTCTCTTCAGAACTTGTTAGGCCGGAATGGTTTTATTATGTTCCATTGAACGCAGAGCTATTGTGGGTAGACCACATCAACTTAAGTCATGCTATCTTCTATCTATTTATCTCTATGTCTTCTATATATACATAATATGCTTAGCGAAAACTGTGCTATCCCTTTGTCTATCAGTGCTTCGCTGGCTCTGATTGTAAGGGGCCGCTCCATGATCCTTTGAGCCTGTACTGCAGTTCTGCACAGAACCCCAATCGAGACATGAGAATGGAGGGAGGCAGCACCAGATATGGACAGGCAGGTGGTAAGAGACCTAGGCAGCTACAATGCTCGTACAAAGTGAGACACAGCCATGCAGGAATGTACACTGAGCCATGGGAGGGAGGCAGTGGGGACAGGCAGGAACAAGAGTCTCACAGCTACAGAGGCAGGAGGGCGGAATGGAGAGGAGACCTGGGATTGAGTTGGGGGAGGTAGGGACACACATTCTCCATTGAGAAAATAATAAGTAGCATTTTAATCCAAAGAGCATGCCACGTTCAAAAATGGATCATGAAATTGTCTTATGCAAACTTTTGTTGGCCATAATTCCTTCCTGAAATCATGCAAATAGTTTCGGTTAGCACCTTCCATGCTAATGCTCTGCTTGAAGGGGTTTATGGATATCATAACTTTGAGAAAGTGGTCTGATGATGGTCCTGAATGCATCATTTCATCTAGTTTCAGGAAAAAAATATTTGTGGCAGGATGCTTTATTGTTTAGTCACGTTTATGTTGGATAAAGCGGAAGTGGGCACCAGGCTTTTTCCCCAGCAAGTTTGGGGCGTCATCTTGCTTTACCCTGGTTGAACACTAACTGAACAATAAAGGATCTTACTGTATCTTACATGTTCTGAAATTATATTAAATATATACAGAGAGATGCAGAGGTAAATATTCAAAACATAACCAACTATCTAAGTTAGCCGAATAAACTTATCTGGCTAACTTTGACGGGATATTCAGCTGCACAACTATGCAGCTGAATATCCCCGAATAAATTCCTACTTAGCCGGATAAGTTTAGACTGATATGGAGCAGGTCTGACTTGGGGCCAGTTTCATTAAGGCTTTTCTCCTATTTTTCATCTATGGGAAAAACCCTTAGTGAATCAGGTCCTTAGACGGATAACTTATCCGGTAAAGTAGTACCATTCCGTTATGCCCATCCACCCCGTTATGCCCATTGTCTGCCCTCGAGTTATCTTGCTAAAAACTTAGCCGGATAAGTGACTTATCATTCTAAGTGGCAGCCGCTGAACATAGCTGGATATTCAGTGGCTGCTACTTAGCTGCATAAGTCTTACTTCTCCTAAGACAAGCAGGATGGTAGTCCTCACACACGGGTGACATCATCAAATGGAGCCCCGATATGGAAAACTTATGTCAAAGTTTCTAGAACTTTGACTTGGCACACTGAGCATGCCCAGCATGCCCTATACCACGCATCCATGTGGGGGTCCCTCTCCAGTCTTTCTTTTTCTGCGGAGCTGCAGCATCACTGTTGGTGAGCTCTAATCTTGGCCTTTTAGGCCTGTTTTTGGAAAACTTTATCTTTTCGCATCTTTTGCGGGTTTTTCAACGTTCGACGCCCGGTCCTTCTCAGTCCATCCCTGATAGCGTTCCTAGTCAGGATTTTCATTTATCGGTAAGTTTCCTTTCATGGCCTACTCTCCTATGGCGGTGGTGCTTTGGTGCCTGCCAGCCATCAACGCCCACCACCATCGATTTTGATTTTGTGCCCCTTTTATTTCATCCCGTCATGGCCATGTCTGGTTTCCGGCGATGCCCTTGGTGCCCAAGGACCATGACCGTTGCGGACCACCATGGGACATATATCCTCTGTCTGGGGGCATCGCATGACGATTGGGGTTGCCATTTATGCGCACAAATGACTCCAAAGGGACATTGTCTTTGGCTCGACAAAATGGAACAACTCTTCGGGTCGAGGAAGACTGAGCCATCAGCACCTGCATTGGCGGCATCGACATCTTTGCACTTTTGAGCTACACTGATGGACACTGTCACATCAATGTCAGCAGGACCGTCAGTTCCTTTGATGCTATCGGCAGATAAGGGCGTCAGAGATTGTCTACCGTTGAGCTCCTCCAGGCCGAGGATGTCGGGTTCCTCGTCTTCTGCCTCAGCACTGGGGAAAGACCGGGCAGAGCATCGAGGGAAGCTAAAGAAGCATTGGCACTGGTCCCTGCTGATGCATGGTGGTGTGCATGAGGATGAATGGCACATGTTTTGATGCCCCTGAAGTGACCCAGTGGCAAGGAGTGCCAGTCCTCCATTGGTGCTGGGGGTCCATGACGGTCTCAACCGGTCATGATGCCAGTCACTGATCCACCTCGCTGGTCCGAAGAAGATCTGGCCATCCTTCCTTCCTCCCAATTGGTCTTGGTATCGGCAGCTTTGAGAAGCTGGAGTGGCAAGTCCAGCTGGCGGTGGAACAGCCGATGCAGGGCATCGGTCTTGTGGCATCGATAACACCTGAGCTGGTACCATCTGTCCTGGAACCGCTACTGGAGAAGCTCAATGTGCTCATCGGTGCATTACCGATTCAGCTGGTGTCTGTTTCTGGGACGGCATCGGTGCCTGTCGGGGCACCACAGCCTCTCCCTACCGATAATGGTAGTCATTGCTGGTTCCTTGGAGGGGGAAGCTCTACTTAGGCTGGCAGAGACGCCAAGCCTTATAGCTCCTCGTCCAGCACTTTTTAGGACTGCCTTTTTGCTGGTCTTATTTGCCGCTTTAAGGGCGAGCTGGAGTGTGTGTGAATTGCAGCATGAAGACATGATATTGCAGGAAAGCTACTTACCAATAAGCATTGGGTGGTCCAAGACAGACTAGGTAGGGAAAGGACCTTGGGTAAAGGCTTTGGGCAGGAGGAATAGCAACCTGCCCAGTGGCTAATGTAAGAACCTTTTTGCAGATTAGGACAGAAAAGAGGGAGTTTTCTTGGTCCACAGAGATAAATCATCACTTTCTAGTTCCCAGTTTGTGGCTATAATGAAGAAAGGTCTATGGCATGCAGAGCTCAACCCAGCAGTCTATAGTATCCATTCTTTTTGCATAAGAGCGGCAACCTTTGCAGCTCCTGAAGGGGCCTCTGCCAACAAGCTTAAAAATGTGTTCTCCGAGGACAGCAGGATGTTAGTCCTCATGAAACCTGCCCACCACCTTGTGGAATTGGGTTTCTCCTGTTACAAGACTGGAGAGGGACCCCACTTGGACGTGTGTGGTATAGGGCATGATCAATGTGTGAAGACAAAGTTCTAGAAACTGACATAAGTTTTCCGTTTCGGGGCTCCATCTGATGATGTCACCCACGTGTGAGGACTAACATCCTTCTGTCCTCGGAGGACACCTATTACAGGTAAGCAACTCTGCTTCATTCGGCTGAGTAGCTTTGAATACAGACTTCACAGTATATGGTTCAATTTTCTGTAAATTCTGCTGCACACCTTGTCACTGACTTGGGACAAGAACAGGAAGAGGAGGAAAACATACTAAATTACTGAGCTAGTGGGCTACACAGATACTGGCATCGATGTGGGACTGGCATGAACATGCTCCTGGGAAACTGAGCCGACAGACTTGCAACAAAATAATAAATTGTGAAAAATCTTCAAGGAGGGGAAGGATCCCTTGTTATGTGCCAGTTATAGATCAGTCTTTCTATTAAATGTTGATTGTAAAGTACTTGCAAAAATATTATGCTTTTAAAAAGGAGTATTATATTTCCTGTATAGTTTATCCCGACCAAGCAGGGTTTATAACAGGGCGTTATGGGTTTGATAACATCAGGCTCTCGGTGAACATTTTATAGTCTGTTAAGGATTCAGACACTAGCCTGGTCATTGTTCACTGGATGCTGAACTAGCTTTTGATAAGATAAAGTGGTCCTATTTGTTTAGCACGTTATCTAAATTTGGTTTGGTGGACAGTTTTCTAGGTTGTGTTAAAACCCTTGATCTTGCCCCCTTGGCGGCTCTGAAGGTTAGTATGTGGAAATCTTTTTCTTTAATGCAGGGCATGCGGCAGGGTGGCCTCCTGTCGCCTTTATTATTTGCGTTGGCTATGGAGCCATTTAATGTTTCAGTGAGGGGGGCGGGGGGCAAGGAAATACAGGGGCGGTTGAACCTCATTTGGATGATACACTGATATATTTGGCAGACCCAAATTCTTCCCTTCTGCATTTAATGGCACCGATGGGGACATTTGGCTTTAAGTCTCGAGATTCTCAATTAGTTTCTCCAAATCCTTAATTAAGAGTTGTAGGATACATGATATTTAGGGGTAATGATGCCAAATGATCAGGCGTTGTTGTCAGTTCAACATATTTATGTAGATTTAGATTCTGCCTTTTGGCACATCGAAGTGGATTACATTCATGAACTGTGGGGATTTCCCTGTCCCCAGAGGGTTTACAACCAAAGGGGGTTCATTTATCAAGGCATGATATTTTACTGCATGGGGTGAACATATCGAGAGGGAGGTGGCATTCCCACGATATATTGCCCCTCCCCAGTAAAATAGCGCAGAGGTTTTGCAGCAATAGATTTAATCACAGAAAAACCCGAGATAAAAATATATTTTTTAATACATTTATTTATATTCCGTCTTTCAGACACTTCAAAGTAGATTACATTCAGGTACTATAGGTATGGGCCCCCAGAGAGCACAGGTAAATACCTAAAGTAGAGTCTAAGTTTGTATCTGAGGCAATGGAGTGACTTGCCCAAGATCACAAAGAGCAGCAGCAGGATTCAAACCCTGGCTTCCCTGGTTTGCAGCCCACTGCTCTAACACTAGGCTACTCCTCCTCCACTCCAGTAAAAAAAAAAATATTTAAAATCATGTGACAACACTTCCCACCTCCCTTCCCAAATCCTTCCCCTTTCCATAAAAATCATCTGCCCTGGATCCCACTTCCATAGATGAAATCTTTGGCTTCCAGTGGCCCTCCCCACCCTAGTCACTGCCTCCTAGACTCCCCTTATATAGAAAACTTCTCTGATGTCTAGTGGGACCCCCCCCCCCCCCCACTGGACCCCTCATACCTTTTGAAGAAATCCCTGGTATTTAGTGGAGCCTGGAGCGTCCCCTAGCTCATGGCTGGTTGATGCTATCTTTAAAAATGATGGACACCAGCTTATGTCCCTGGGAAATGGGGCGGAGCATTGCTTCATGATTTTAAATTAGTTTTTTGGTTTTTTTTGCTTTTGCCTCCGCTGGGCCATTTCTAGAGGTGATGGGGATGGGCAAGGGTATTTTTTCACTTTGGGAGGGGGTGTCATATTTGGTCTATGTGGCCCCTTAATGTTACCATGGAAACATCGGGTCATGTGTTAAATGTTTTACTGTTTGTTTTACTTTTTTTTAAACTGTTACATGTAAAGCCTGTTGCTAATTTATTGTTTCACTGTAAACCGAGGTGATGTATGTCTATACGTACCGCGGTATAAAAGAATCTATAAATAAATAAATAAATAAATAAATAAATGTGCTAGAGCCCAATGCTCCTGCAGGAAAATATCAACACCACCTAAATTTTCGGTGAAATAGCGTGGTTTCCCTTAATTTTGGCAATCCATGTTATTTTAGTAGCATAGCATTACCTACACATTAGCTTCTTTGCATACATTTGAAAAATGTGTGCCTGTAAATGCACGAAAAGCAGCTAATTTCAATAGGGGCAGATTTTTCATCAAAAAAAGTGATATATTGCTGTGATATGGGTATATCCCACAATAAATGCTGTTTTTCGCGCATTATATGCTTATTGCAGCCTGGTAAATCTACATGTGAGTTTGTCTTTGAGGCAATGGAGGTAAACTATGGAAGACTTGCTAGAAGGAATTAAAGTAGATTTAGACAGGCAGAGAGAGATGACAGCCTCTTGGCTGAGTAGGAGTAATAAGGTTTAAAGTGTTGATCCTTCCTCAGATATTTTTATTCTTTCAATTTCTCACTCATACCTTGCATATTTTTATTTTATGATTCTGCAGAATTATTTTTTGAAATTTGTTTGGAAGGGATAAAGAACACGTAAAGAGAGGGCTCGAAAACTCACATTTTTTCCAAGCTGAATGGAGGGATCGCGTTCCGCGATATTCAGTTCTGTTAATGGAGTACATGTCGGAAAGCCAAACAGTAAAACAGGGGTGCAAACCCACAGCCTGTGCTCATAGGCTTGATATTGACAGACATCTGGTTCTCCTTGTAGCTTTACCTGCTTATATTTTTGATGAGCAGAAAGAGAGGAAAGCATTAGCTATAAATCATCTTTCCATTCCTCAGTGGGCACACGTGGAGAAAAATCTGTAGCGCAGTGAACACATCTCCTTGTTTCTGTCTGCCCAGCTGTTTTCTAGAGACATGGGGAAGGCTCTTGGCGCACTCTGCGTAAATATGCGGTCATTTTCCTTTTTCTCAGATTTTCTGCAGTAGCGAGTTTATGATAAGGGAAGGGATTTGTAGCTGCACTAGGGAACTTGCCACGTTTAATCCATCCATAACGGGGTCTTTAGAAATTGCTGTTTAGGAAAGGAAGTCTTAAGAGCCTGATCTCTTTACAGGCCTATAGTTGTCGGGATATCAGGCTTCGCTCATAATTCTGCTTCACAGTGGGAAGAGACCTGGGGACCACAGAATCAAAAGAACTTTTGGTCCTTTTCATGGCAAAGTACTGTTAAGGGTTCCAACTTGTTAGCTTTGGTTAACACACACGTACAGATTTGTCTGAGGATGCATATCGCTCCACGGAGGATGAGTAGATGGGATCCTAAAGCTTCTCCCCCATGCTGGTGAAACTGTAATTTGCCAGACTCGTTTATTCATTTATTATGGGACTGTCCTTTGATTTCGTTTTTTTTCGAAGGCTGCACGTTAACACTTTTTCAAGGATTGTGGATTTGGAATTCCTGTTCACTCTCTCCGGTTTTTTTGAGGAGAGGATAGTTGGTGGGTAGCCTTCCAAGACAACTTGTCACTTGATGCAAAGTCTGTTACTAGCTGCCAGAAGTGGATTTCCTCCTACAGTATTGAAGTGGATACAAAAGTCTGAGATATAGTAAGTAAATAAATAATAATAATAATGATGATAAACAATTATGGAAAAAATGACTTGGGAATTAAGACAAACTGAGCATGTTTTGAATGTCTAGCCTCACTTTCTAAATTATAGACTGATTCATGAGGTTAATCTTGCTGGATTTATGAGTTCCTTTGCAGAAAAGTATTGTGCTTTTTTTTTTTTTTTCCTTCTGATTTTATGCTGAGGGATTTTTATCTAAAGCGGGGTATGGTTGGCTAACACCTTCGAGTGGTTATTTGACACAGCCTATAACTACCCACACACTTGAAAACAACTAAGAATCTTATATCCGTTGACTGCTATAAACTGTTGGGCAGCATTTCCAAGTGCTTGAGCATGCTGCTACAATCTTACTGCCTTTTTGAGGTGATATTTACTTATTTAAACTTAGGCATTATCGTCAATTGTTTAGCTATTTGCAAGTTAGTGCGTCTGTTGTATGACTAGGTATCGATTTCATTTCAAATTCATGTTTGCTAAAATTTGTCACCACTGTTGACTTCTCTCTGATTTCAGTTCTTTCTGTGCACCTTCTTCCATTGTGGAATGCTGCTACTGATCTTTTATTGTATGCTACCATCCTAATATATTTATACATATATATATATGTGTTTTAGATTTTTATATTCTGCTTTTCGGCACTTTAAAGTGTACATCAAAGCGGATTACATTCAGGTACTGTAGGTATTTCCCTATCCCCACAGGGCTTACATTCTAATTTTGTACCTGAGGGTACGGTGGGTAAAGTGACTTGCCCAAGGTCATAAGGAGTGAGAGTGGGATCTGAACGCTGGTTTCCCTGGGTTGTAGCCCACTGCCCTCCACTCCTGCCTTGAGTGTGTTTCATATTTAAAATGGCGGGAAATGAAGCCAAATAAATAAGTTTGGAGTGGGGGATGGGGGTTGGAATGTGTTCTTGAGTTTTCTTATTCTGAGCGCATTGTGCTTCCCTATACAACTCTATCATGATCTCTGATGATTAGCAAATGGACTCTGTACAGTGAAAAACCTGAATTCCAGGAAGTTATGTCTTAATTTTGCTGGGGTTTCTTTATTTTGTATGTATATGTACATATTTTACAGTGGGCAATTGCATTGGACCTGCAGATTAAAAAAAGTTTTAAATAAGTATTAAGAATTGTATGAGTGTTGATTTCTCTTGTTTTGGAATATTTGAAATAATGATTAATAAAATAGCTGTTGGAGAGGGGAGTACATCTGGAGCTACAAGAGTTGTCACTTTTTCACCACTGCAGCAGGTTTGAAAAGTGTTTGCTTTATACGCTGTCCTATAGGCAGAAGTTGATTTGAGATGCAGCCTATAGGTGTAGAGTTGTTATAATATAATCAGACAACCACCATTTGAGCTACTTCGAAATCCGTACCGGTTGGAAGAAGTCTGGGTTAGATTGCATAAATCCCACAACAAATTATAATCCCTTATGCATCCAACATGGGGCAGTGTTCACCAGGTTCCAAAACTCAACAGCAAAGTTGTCTTACCCTCCTTGATTATTACATTTTCCAGGATTGCTGATAATTTTCTGATGCCTCGTGAGTACGGATGTTAATAGTGGTGAAACTGTTCTTGGAGGATGGGCGCTTGGTCTCTCTTGGTTTAGGTCTCCCATGATGTCTTCCAGCTGATGTCAGGTTGTTGTGAATCTGAGGAGAGATGTAATGTAATGTCAAGCACAGGAGGAAGGAGAATTGGGAACTGTAATTGATGTAGGAAAGGCTGAATGACTAGAGCTGCCTGTGGAGAGAGGAAATGATCTGCAGATCTCAGTAAGTAGACTGTGATAGCATTCATTTACCCATAATATACTGGGAGGCAGCAGGAGCTCTCTCTCTCTTCTGAAGTCAAACATGATTTAGGCATTCTGATTTAAACACAAAAACACCAGGAAAAAAAATCCTGTTCTATTTTAGAACCCAAGAAATAGAAAAACATTTTAGTGAACTCCCTGCAGCCTCTAGGGAACGGTGAATGAATCCTGAATTGCACAGCTGAGAGAATGCAGCCTCAAAATTCAACATAATTTAGCATGTTAAAACCAAGTGGCTGATAAATGCCCTCTCTTCCCTCATTTTTACTCCCAGGGAGTGTGATTGCCTGAAATAGACTGAGCTGTCTGCATTTTGTATACATGGTTGGTGGCTGGAGCAAGATTTCCTGCTTGGCACCATGGTTCTGTCCGAGTGGTGCTGCTTGATATTCTTTGTAAAGTGTCTCATCATTCTCTGCAGGAGTAGTCCTTGCACCCTGTGAATAGGTTTGATTTTTCTCCTGACAGAAAATGCTATTTTGGTGACATACTTTCTGTGCAGGAACCAACTGCTGCTGCTAAAACTGACGCTGCACATTTAATAAATTTGACTGCAGAGCTGCTGACAAGAAATGTAAGTCAATTACCTAGTTCACATAACATAAGCACCAGCAGGCCTGCTCCCAGCTCAGCCCGTTACTCGATTTATTCCCCTCTCCCTGTACCCTGTTGACACTTCCCCACCCCTCCCCAATCATAATCTACTGGCAAAGATAGTCTGGCATAAGTCTTGTGGAAAATAAAAGGCCACGGCTTTATTTATAACAGATAACAATACAGTTTTGGCTTATACAAAACAGAATGAATATGCCATACAGTCAGTTTCCTAATTTGTTGCTTGCAGCCAGTCTGGCTGCTATTGACCTGCCAGACAGACCTAACTGGTACTAGGAATGCAACGTCTGCTGGGCCACCCCAGCTGTGCATTCCTAAACCTTTTTGTGTAGCCTGCCAGACCGAACCAGCTTCTTTCTTGCTTGTGTCTTACCGTGTGAACAGCCTGCCCCACAGACCTGGCTGCGTTCTTGCTCGGCACAAGACTCCTTTCAGGCTTGCTCTAATTTGTGGAATCCAAGAGTACTAACATTGTCCATGTTCTCTCTTTACGGTCATGCTGCACCTTGGAATGCACAAATTCCTCCATCACAAGATAGTGCAGCAATCTTGCTTGCCCTATTTTCTTCCCACCAGCTGCAGCCTAAGACCTCAAGGGTAAAGTGGTTATAGCATCTTGGAATGTGCTCAATAAAATGTCCATGCCTCCATCTGGTCCATAAAGTCCTGGGCAGTCGAGTGATATCAAATCATGCCTCAAGCTATGCTTCCTAAAAGGGAAACAAACTTGGAAATCTCCCAGTTTTCTTCTACTTTCCATGCTTTGCAACTCTGTCTCTTCGCCATACTCTTCTCGGGATCATCTCGGACCACATAATCCGTAACGTAGGGAATAAGCCTGAAATTTCTGCCATGTCCTTCTTGACACTTTTAATTAGATCTGCTCCTTTCAGGGCAGCCAGGCCGTTCTCCCAGGTGTATTAGAATAGGTCCAGGTGCTGGCTTCATTCCAACTGCACTGGACAGAGTTGGAAGTAACTGGTCCCATTTCATGCCTCTATCACCCATCCAGTGAATTCTAACACCCGATGCTGCAATCCTTAGCTGTTCTCCTTGAGGCCTCTCTACCGCCCTCTTTCTTGCCCAGAAGACATATGAGTAGCCACACGTATCTCAGCTGGCCTAGAATTAAAACAGAATATTTAGTGAACTAAAACCTTTCTCCCAGTGTTCAACCCCTCCCCCTACATTCCCTCTTCCTTTCATCTGCCTCATCCCCCAGAGTGAATCTTCCCTCTTGCTCCCAGTTCTTTGCCTAGTCCATACTTCTCTAAGCAGCCTCATGTAACTCTGAAATCTGTTTGACTTCCCTATCTTTTTAGGCTTGTTGGCAGAGGCTCCTTCAGGAGCTGCAGAGGTTGCCACTCCTATGCAAAAAGAATGGATACTATAGACTGCTGGGTTGAGCTCTGCATGCCGTAGACCTTTCTTCATTATAGGCGCAAACTGGAATCTGGACAGTGCTGATCCGTCTCCGTGGACCAAGAAAACTCCCTCTTTTCTGTCCTAATCTGCAAAAAGGTTCTTACATTAGCCACTGGGCAGGTTGCTATGCCTCTGACTTCATTCAACTTTACTCCAGATCCTTTCCCTTCCTAGTCTGTTGTGGACTACCTAATGCTGATTGGTAAGTAGCCTTCCAGCAGTATCTTGTCTTCTTGCTGCGATCCACACCTGCTCCAGCTCGCCCTTAAAGCCGCAAAGAAGTTTAGCAAATAGGCAGCCCTGAAAAGTGCTGCTTCATTTGCGAAGGAGCAGGTGACTGTTTCTTCTTACCAAATCCTTTCTAGAGTTTGATGAACAATTGGCCTATGCCTATTGGCGCCTTTCCTCCACCCTCCCTCTCTGTTTAGGTCCCAGAGCTTCCTGTTCCAGCCCAGCAACAGTAGCATAGGCCTGAGATACGTTCAGAATGGTTAATATAGCACCATACCTTACTTTTAAAAATAGCAGCTCATCATGATATGCTAATTCAGAGGTAGGTAACGCCGGTCCTCGAGTGCTGCAAGCCTGTCAAGTTTTCAGTGTATTCATACTGAATATGTGTGAGATCCGTTTCTATGCACTGCCTCCACTGCATGCAATTGCATTGCATGCATATTCATTATGGAGATCCTGAAAACCCTGGGTTGTCTGCTTCGTGCTATTCCTTGGCACCGTTATGGAAAGTCCATAGGCATTCAGATATTCCATTCTCAAGTTGCCATTAAAACTGGATTTGGGAGAAAGTACAATTTAGACACATTGCTGGCAATAATTAAACGACCTGCAGGCTTTGCTGCCATAAATCAAAGCAAATCTCAAAGGTACCCACACATATTTGCACCTGCATTCTGTCTGGGCATTTGTTTAAGGCAAAACAACAAGCTTGGTTTTGAATATCCAAAACTACGTACGTTAGGCTGGCTCTCCAGGAGCTTAAAACAACTAAAAACGGCATTTGCAGAAACATCGGCCACAAATCCCGCCCCCAAATCCTCCCCTTTTTCTCATTTGCATTGCACCATGTGTTATGGTGCTTTTGCACGCGTTAATGGTGTTGTTGCATACATTAAGGCATGCGTTAAAGGCGTTTTTTGCATGCCTTAATGCATGTGAAATGACCCCCTTAGGGTCCTAAATTTAGGAAATGAATTGCAGGTCTAAATTTAGGTTCTGCAGTTTTACGATCCTAAATTTAGGTGAATTAGAGAAAAATGTAGGTTGCTAAGTTTGACTGAGAATCTCCCTACATGTAGGTGTCTAATATTTAGGGACTGAGCATTATTTGAAGAAGCCAGCCAGCCACCTGAGAAGAAGACTGCTGCAGGAACCCAGCGAGGGACATTTCTTCTGCCGTGCTGCACCTGGACTTATTCCCAGCTGATGCCCTGCTTGGTTATATTGTCCTTGGTGGCCTCAATCTCCCTCGCTGACATCAGTGCGGTCTGACTTTAAACCTGAGGGCTGTTTTGTGGGGGGTGGATCTCCCATTTGGGAGCTCCTTCAGAAGTGACTAGAACAATGAAGGTATACTGGACTGGACAGTATGTGGGTTGTGTTGGGAGGATTTTTATTTATTATTAGTATCAAAAGGTTGTCCAAGAACAGGGAAATATTGTGAAGTGTAGGACGATGTGTGGTGGTAGTAGAGGCTGCAGGCAGAGCTCCGGCATACTGTCTGGTAGCAGAGAGGGGACTGGAAAATTCAGAGAGAGAGGGGCAGAGCTGGAGAGTATAGCCAGAGAGAGGCGGAGCTCAATTTCCATATGTAGTAGTAGTAGATAGTGGATTGGACAATATAGAGAGAAAGGGGCGGACCTGGAGAATACAGAGAGGGAGATAGGTGGAGCTAAATTTGCATACTAGCGATGCAGGCACAGGACAACGTTCCTCTTCGTTATAGTTAGATTTTATATATTATGATGCTTTGTATTTGGAGATATTTTGGGAGGTAGTGTATTTTTTTCTGGTTTGAATTTAGTTATTTGAGATGGACTAGGGCATTCTGTAGTGAGAGTGGGGAATGGGGATTAGTTTGTTTTAGGGATTTTTGCCTTGTATTTTTGACCATGATCTAAACCATGTTGTTTCCGTTGTAAGGGGAAAAAAGGTGGTTATAAATATGAAATATGATTGCATGCGGATTACTCTTTCGGCTATTTTTACTGTGGTTGCCATAAGAGCTCTTTCTTATTTTTGTTTTTGTTTTGACCATATGTCCCTGTTAAATGCTAAATTTAGACTGAGCTATGGCCTTTCACTCTTTCCAAAGACACCTCCCTCATGAGCACAGGGCAACAGGAAGTGCTCTGTTCCTCCCCAGAAACTGGACGAGCTCCTTATTAGTATATACATTTATTAAAATTAGAATCAGTCTCGTTGCCAGGAAAAAAAAAAAAAGTATTTTCAAAAAGTATCTTCTTAACCAGAATGAGGGGTTATCTCTCCGAAGTTTGGGTGTTTGACAGCCATAGTTTGAAGGTCTTATAATGAGCACTTTATGGCAGAGCTGTATACCTGCTAACGTGGGAGCTGAAATAGCATGAGTTGAGGTGGAAATGTCCTTTCAGCTACAGACACAGTGAAAAAGCAGAGCTCCTGTAACATAATAAAGCATAATTAAGGTTAATTTCTAAAAACACATTTTACCCCCTATTACATGAGGATATTTTCAGACTTCCTTAATGGATCACAAGGAGGAAAGCAATTATTCTGATTTAAGGCAGGTACTTCAGCAGAGCACTAGATAGAACGCCTGTCAAAAATGACAGCAGTTCCCAGCTTAATTATTTAATGGCACCCTGGATGAGTAGACAGTGAGGAGGGATACGGTGTAGGAGTTACACAAGTACACGCATTCTCCAGGGTATGCGTGTGCGGGAGAGAGTCTGAGAGGAAGACACTAAAGGCCAAATTTTCGAAGCCCAGCGCGTGGCCAGGCCATGCGCGCACCGACGGCGTTTGATAAACAGCCCGGCCACGCGCGTATCTCCCGATACGCACCGAAGTGCTAAGCTCCTTGAAAAGGGCGGGCCGGGGGCTGACCAGATCCAGCAGTCCATTAGGCCCTGTCCCGGGGACGCGCCCACTGGCAGCTGACCGGGGCGCGCAACTTCCTTCTGCTCAAAGGAGCAGGTAAGTTTTAAAATAAAAAAAACAATAGAGTAGTTAGGTGGGGTTTAGGGGTCGGGGTGGAGAGGGGAAAAGGGAGGAAGGGTAGTTAGGGGGTTAAGGAAGTTCCCTCCCAGTCCGAGGGAACCGGGCAAAGGCCTGATCGCGTTGCTGCGTGTACTTTAAAAACAGTTTCCCCCACCCCCCCCCCACAGCGTGAGTTGCGATCCGCCCGCACATGCACGTGCCGATATTAAAATTGGGCGTGCACGGGTATTGTATTTTATAACATGCGCGCGTTGCCACGCGCGCATGTTATAAAATGGGCACATCCATATGCACCCGCCGTGAACCTCGTGCACGTCCATGTTTTAAAATCTACCCCTAAAGTGTTTTTTTGTGAGAGAAGGATGTTATGGGGCAGATTTTCAAAGGGTTATGCGCGTAACCCCGAAAACCTGCTCCCGCGCGTCGCCGAGCCTATTTTGCATAGGCTCGGCGACGCGCACAAGCCCTGGGACGCGCGTATGTCCCGGGGCTTTGAAAAGGGGGTGGGGCGGGCGCCGGTCCGGGGGCGGTCCAGAGTCCTCAGGCACAGAGGCCGTGCCGGGGGATGTTACGCCTGCCGGGGGGGGGGGATTTAGGTAGGGCTGGGGGGTGGGTTAGATAGGGGAATGGATGGGAAGGTGGGGGGAGCAGAAGGAAAGTTCCCTCTGAGGCCGCTTCGAAATCGGAGCGGCCTCGGAGGGAACGGGGAAAGCCATTGGGGCTCCCCTAGGGCTCGGCGCGCGCAAGGTGCACTGACCTCGGATTTTATAACATGCTCGCGGCTGTGCACACATGTTATAAAATCGGGCGTACATTTATGCGCGCTGCACGCACAAATGTAGGCCGCACGCTCAGGTTATAAAATCTGCCCCTGTGTGTATGGGAGAGAGACCAATTTATTTTTACCACACATCTTATAGAGGTGTATATAGGTATATGTGGGCAAGAAAATGTAGCTCTGTGTGTGTGTGTGTGTGTGTGCTTGTGTGTCCTCACCTCCCACCCACTCTCCTCACTGTCTTCTTCCTCTAACCCAATCCTCTCTCTCAGTCCACCCACTCCTTTTCCGCTCTCACTTCTTCCCTCACTATCCTTTCATCCCCACTCCACCCACTTCGCTTCTCAGCGCCCCATCCCTTGAAGGGGCTTCAGCCGAGGCAGATACCTCCGTCCGTGAAGGAGGGAGGAGAGCAGAATGGTGCTGCGGCAGCAGAAGTGCAGTCTGCATGGGCAGCTACGGGGAAGGGCGGCGAGTAGTGAGGCCTGGTGGCAGCACTGCCTGGCTGTGTCAGTTGTGAGACCGCAGCAGCGATGGGCACCTCTGCCAGCACCAGCAGCACCAGCGTCATGAAAGCAGGGCTGCCGAAAATGGAAAAGGACCCGGGTGAGTTTGCAAGAACTGCAGCGAGGTCTGGGGAGGGGTTGTGGCAGTACCTTGGGCTGTGTGAGAAGTATCAGGCCACGGGGCGCTAAGGCTGCATGCCTCCAGGCGATCATCGTCGACTCCAGTGTGACAGACTGGAGAGTGGTGAAGTGATGTGGGAGCACCATCTGCCTACTGCAGAGTATTCTGAGAGCACAGGCACGTTTACACCTGCCCCTGTCGTATTACCTTCGTATCCCACAAACGTTATCAGATTTGTAGTTGTGTGTGGGGATTTGTTTTTTTTTTCCCCTGGTCAAGCCCAGAATGATTTGGGCTGGGCACTGGAAGGTCTGGGAAGGTAGAAGAATGCCTTTATGTTTAAGGCTTACTGAAGGCAGGTGTAAATGAGAGAAGATGATAAATGTTTTCTTTTTCTGCCCTTGGAAATGTATTTATTTATTCCACTTTATATTTCGCCGTTTCCACGTGTTCAAGGCAGATTACATCTATACAAACACAGTTTTTTCTCCATAACTTTAAAACCAATAAAACCAATTAGAATACACACAATATCATCCATAATACCATCTTTAAAACTACAATTAAAAAAAAAGTATATTGCACCATTACTGCCCCCACCACTTAAATAACTAAGGAGTCTTCATATGCCTTCCAGATTTTGCCTTCTCTTACACACAGAGAGCTTGAATTAGCCTGAGTATGACACTTGTGAGCGGTTGCACCATCGCCAAGTCTCCAAACTGTGCCACTATCCATTTATACACCTTTCATAAGCATTCATAATTTTAAATAAATAAAATAAATACATTCATAATTTAGTGACCTTAAAAAAAAAACAACAAAAAAAAACCATTATCCAGAGTAAATCTTGTATTCTCTCACCTCATGCTTGGATCACTAAGAGTTCAGTATACTGGCTCTGAGCTCCTTAATTTATTATGTCCCAAATGTTTTAAGAAGTTGTGCTGTAAATAGGACACTGGGACATAATGGGTAAAATGTCCCCATTAAGAAATGCAGATATCAATAGGGAAGGGTAGGGTGCAGGGGAAGGGGGGAGAGTAAATGTATTTAAAATATTGATTTGCTGAAAGGAATAGGGCTAAGGGAGAAGAATGTTTTAGACAACATTTTACTGGGCAGCTGACGGGTGGGGGAATATGTGTGCGTGTGTCCACTGAGAAATTTTCAGTTGTAGAAGGCTACGCCAGAGGCCACCACAAGATGACAGTGTGGAGATATTTTCTACCAGGCTGGAGCTTTTTGTCACCTGAGCATGAGTCAGTGGATGTGTTTAACACAGGACTTTCTTTAGGTCCTGCCCATGGATTAGCTGTTGGGCCTGATGTAGCAAGCTGTGCAGTAAAACTGTGCTGAAATTCAGCGCACGTTTTTTTAAGCCATATGGTAAAAAAAAAAAAAAAAAAGTAACTCCCAATATAGTAAGCAAATGGTATGCTAATGCGTCAATAGCGGAAGCACACAAATCTGTGTTAAAATATGCTCTCAGCCTTTTGCATAGGCTGAGCATACATTTTAATTCAGGGCGGGGAGGAGGGAAATTATGCACACAATCAATTTTCCTTTTAACAATGCTCGCTGCTTAAGTGAAAACAGTTTTGGTACCTCAGGAACATGCAATTCAGAGTCCGATGACCTGCATGCTGTTTCAGTAAAGCGGCTGGGCCTCTTTCTCCTCCTCCTTCCCGTGTCTCCAAAACGCAAATCGACTGTCCTTAACTTGCCGGGCTGCCGCGTCGCGCTGATCCACTATTAACGTCTCGGGTCGATAGCGATGCAAACACAAATAAATACAAAATCAAATTAAATAAACCGAGCCGGTGTGCGGATGGCAGGAAAGGCCTGCGGCACTCACAGATGTGCAGGCCTTAGGTGCACCGTAGGCTGATGGGCTCCAGCCATCAAGCTGCCAGGTCTGGGAGGAAATATTGAGAGAAAAGGCCCAACCAGGCCCACTCTTCTAAGCTGCCGCAGGTTGGGAGCTGTTGCCAGGGTTATTCTTTATGGGTTCTGTGGCATTCCTGCCCGGGCTGCGGGGAGGAGAAGAGGTAAGGAGCTCAGACCTAGTAATTTGAAAACAAATTGCGAGCCTGGATCAGTGCTGATATGTTCTTATGTGCGCATATAGCATGGTTCCCAGTTTATAATTCACAAGTTTGGGAATTTGACTCTTGTCCGAGATGGAGTGAGCTAAGTTTACTTCACCTCTGACCAGGATTTAAATTTCCCATAGGAGTTAAGACAGCACCCATCTCTGCAATGGGAGAGTAATAGCTAATGCCTTCATTAGCATGGGATTTCCATGCGAGGGCACTAAGCAGAATGTGTACAGTTCTATGTGCGCATTTTTTGTGTGCAAAACTCCTTGCTACATCAGGAGTAAAGTATGCACGCAAAAACCACGTACACAACTGCAGGCAAACCTACTAAAAGCACGCCTTATTATATCAGTCTCATTAACCCCCAAAATGTTAGTTAACTATACTCCACCTCTGAACCAGGAGTTAAATCTCCAGAGTTAAGAAAACAGGAGTTAAGCCTTTAACATACTTCCGTGCATTAGTGAATAATAGCGTAGCTAACATGGAATTTCCATGGAGGAGCACTAAAATCCTCATATTGGGAGTAAAATTAAAAATGTGCACACAAGTGGGAGTAAATGTGCTCAGCCTAGCACATCTTATTGTGATGGGCGTTAAATCAAATAACTTGCTATTAAGTAAATTCTTACCTCTCCCCTACTGACCTGCTGGTCTTCTCTGTGGTACGGAATGTGCAGAAATATGATTGCCTTAATAGAATGAAATCCTTATCATTGTAAGGTTAAATTAGAAGCCCCCTCCATCTACTCCTTTCTGTGTCCCTCCCTGCCTACCCCAGATGTTAGTGCTGGTAAAATCATCCCTTTTTGGCCAAGCATTGGAAGAGAAGACTGTTGTAAGAATGAATCCTTCAGTCCTCTCTATTTGTTCCAGGAGTTACGCTTGCATTATACATCCTTTGTATATCCCCAAATTACCTCTGACTCGAACCTAGCCGTATTGACTCCACTTTAAGATAATTTCCTCTGTTTATCCACCAATTAGGTGGCATGCAAGGTTGGCAGGAATTATCGCTCCTCCCCTACACTGCCCTGCCAGTATGCCTTAACCTTTCTGTGCAGGAACGCCAAGAAGAACAGAGTGTATTCATTCAGCTCGGCCTGTGTTCAGAGAGAGCCAAGTAGAAGCAGCACAAGGGGTTTTCCTTCCCTGTGAAGGATTTAGTGCGCTTCCACCGCTACTGAACTTCCTTACCTCCCCTAGGCGACCTCCTCACATGCTTCCATTTCACCCTGCCAGGGCCGGAGGAAAGTCTCCCATGACACGTACTTTTGGTGGCAGTGGCCAACAAAGTTCGCTGCCATAGTCACAGTGGTCTTTCCTCCCTCCATGGGCTTGTGTGTCACCTCTGCAGTGCACCTGCAGCCTGCCCAACTCCCTGTCTGGTGAGAGACGCAGAGCGTCTCATGTGCTGTGGCCTGAGTCATGAGCTCAGCTGTCACTTACGACTGCATCCAGTCTTAAGGTCACTTAACATTAAAAGCTACTAACTGGTGTGACTTGTCCTCATGTTCACTCAGCCTGCAGTCCATTCTACTGCTGGAGTCTGATCCGACGCCATGAGATCAGGAGGGAAGGGATATGAGTTCTGTGGGACTGGGGGGGGGGGGGGTGGAAATACTCAGAAGTCCGTGGGAGAGGAGAAATATTTTTTGAGGTCTGGGTCAGGGCAGCAAGGGCACCAACAGCGCCTGAATGGCAGGGGGTGGCAGAAGTCTAAATCTGTCACTGGTTGTGAGGGAGACAAACAGCTGGGAGAGTAACCGCCCAGCATTCTTGAAACATTTTCGTGCCAGCATTGGCTTTAACCAAAGGGTTATGGTGCTCCCTGTCTTTTTCTGAGCATGCTGAGATACTGTCTTTTCTCACGTTCCAAGGTTGCAGGTTGGCACTGGCCAGCTGGGAAGTGGTTGACATTGGATTCCTGCTGTAGCCGCCTCCCTAATTGCTGGATTACTCTTAGGGTTTTGGCGGTGTGCTGCATTTTTGTGATGCTGTGATACTACGTAACGGCACATGACGTGAAAATGTGCTGGCGGTGATAATGCAGCACATGTGTTTAAAATACATTTACTAATGTCAGAAGTTCCTTTCCCTCTCGGGCTCTGCTGGGGGATAATTGTGTGTTGTATCTCCGTTACAATCTCTGACTCTGGCAACATAACTCAGTCTGCTGGTAATTATCTGTCAGGAGAACTCTCAGAAGCCGGGACCATTGCTCAAATATATGTGAATCTCACAATTTTTCCAATTAGAGAGATTTATTGTAAGTGAAATGGGTCATGAGATAAGGACAGGGGAAAAAAAAAGTGTAAGTGCCCAAGCAAAATATGTTTGGTCATTTTTGAAGGACCATGCGTCATAAAAAAAAAATGACAGGAGTTGAGTGGCACCTTATAGACGAACCAATTTATTGAAGCTTGAGCTTTCGAGGACAGAGTCCACTTTGTCAGATGCAGCTGACCCTGTCTTTGAAAAGCTCATGCTTTAATAAAGTGGCTCGTCTATAAGGTGCCACTCGACGCCTGTAATGTTTGCTACACCAGACTAACACAGCTATCCCTCTGAAGATTATGCGTCATGTAGACTAACAGGTTTGTGGCGGTGTTTTTATGTATTGTTTGTGTGATTTATACTGTGAATGTTGTCTTATGAACCTCCAAGAATCTTAGAGAGTGCGTACTATACATTTTTTAAAAATAAGGAGGTACCCTTGGGCAGCTGGATGACATCATCTGCAATCGAGGGTTGCATTGCTTGTCCACACTCCTGATCCTTCCTGTCTCCTAGTAGAATCCAGTGTCAGAGTGGATGCCGGGAGCGCAATAACACACTTCCTCCTCTCCACTTGGGCTTTGGGGTTTTTTGGGTGGGCTAGGAGAGGGCCTGGAGCTATGGACATTTATTTAAATGTCTGGAGGGAATGTGGGGGGGGGGGGGAAGGATTATTTGGGGGCACCGGGGCAGAAATATTATTGTGTAATATTGGAGGAGTGTGTGGGAAGTGCAGGGTACCTGGCTCTGCACGTTTTCTCATAACTTTTGGCCAGAAAGGAGGGGGTAATTGTGCAAAGGACTGTCGGGACCCCGTGCATAGGCAGTATTGAATAAGCTGGCAAGCAGCAAAGTTACCTGGATAACTTTATTCGAGTGTATTCAGAGGAAGAGAAGTTCTGCTGATTATTAGATTACATTTATCTTGGTAGTTTTACTATCATAAGTTTCCCTCTTGCCACCTTACTCTCTGGACACATTAATCATCTGTGTTAGGTAAAACTCAAAAACAATCTTTTTGAAAAAGGCACAAAATGAGATGAAATACAAATATGCATTCACAGGCACAAAGCAATGGAATGCACATACATGCATTGATGGGTCAGTAATTACAAATCATAAATGTTTTTCGTCAGGTGACCTGCAATATGATGCGGTCCAAAAGACCAGACACTGGTCACCAGGTAGAAGTCTAGATCAACCACCAACCATCCCTGAAAGCTACAAGGTCAAAAAGATGAATCGCAATCTAGGGCCATGACCTCAGGAAGCCCATCTGCCGTCCAAAGAAGGCTTTGTCAAGGAAAGGGTGTAAACCCCATGCAGTGTTGTCCTGCCATCGAGGCATCAAGCGGATATGTGTTGACTGTGTAGGCAGTAGACTGGCGCATCCTTACCTCAGGGAGTCCCATGGCCGGACAGCTGGACACATCGGCACATTTGGAGAGCGTGCACTTATCTGGTGTTAGCACTGGAAAACAGAACACAATCTTAGATGTCCCATTTGTACAAGTCTTCAGCTTACTCTTATTTGCAATTAGTTACCAGCGATCACTTTTAATGTGGATTTCTTTACTTTGTTGTGTATGTGTACGTGTATTTCATCTCATTTTGCACTGTGAACCATTTTATTTTTATTTTTGGTGTTTTCCCTGATGCAGGCCTTTTGCCAAAACATTACCAGTGTTAGGAGTTTTAGATTTTGGTTCTGTCTTTTAATTAGTTTGCATAGTTAATAAATTCTTTTAGTATAAGTGTTTTGAATTTATTTTATGTTTTTAGATTTCAATTATAGTTTTATTCTTAGTTCTGGTTTTCACTGTTTTTAATGTGCTGTATTGTTGAACTGATTTGTTAGGTTTTTAAAGTTGTACATTGCTTTGGGAAATCTTATAAATACCAGGAAGGCGATATATATAAATATATTTAATAATTATTATTATAAATTGCTGTTTTTTAATTGTTTCACTGTTCCCCTGACAGGCACATTTTTTGCCATCTGTTACTGAGTGTACTGACAACTCCTTCATTCTGCCCTAAGGAGTCCAGGTCAAGGTTTTAATCCAGTCCTACTTAAGGCAGAACGCCGCAAGGGATTCCAGGTTAAGGGAGGTTCCCTTCACCTTACCATAAAAACTCAGGTCTAGACAGGCTTGGGGAGGCCCCAGGGAGCTGTTAGGACCTCACGGCACACCCAGATGGTGGCTGTTTACCAGTTAGTTGTGCCTGATGCAAGGTCAGCTACTGTCTTGATTCTTTTATCTTTGAAGCACTGTAAATAAATACCTGCAACATAACTAGGTTGTATTCCTGAACTATTCCTGCGGCAGCTGCAGGCCCGAATTCGCTACATCATCCCTTTCTTTACCGTCACCTTGAAACAAAGGGAGTTGGCGATAGTGGACAGCAATTGCAGCCGAATGATCGGACAGGCGTGTCAAGTTACATAAATACTCTTGAAGATCTTGAATTGTGGAGTGTCTGTGTGAGTAATTTAGTGAGTTCCGTGAAGCTTTTCTGCACATTCCATCAATGAGTTCCTAGAAACGACAGAGTATTTTTGTGCTCCATGGCTCACTGCACAGACACGATGTTGTTAGCTGTTGCAGCTCCCATGGCTGTTGGCCATTCTTGTGCGTTCATGACTGCAGCCAGGACAGCTGCCTGCAGATTAAGATGGCTGGGCGGGTTCCTCTGGATCAGCTATCATTTTGGATGAAGCCAATGGTGGCTGTCATGATGATAGAGTATGCCATTAGCAGGAAACATAAGAACATGCCATACTGGGTCAGACCAAGGGTCCATCAAGCCCAGCATCCTGTTTCCAACAGTGGTTTAAAGGTTAGCGTCAGCAGTCTTGTTCCACCCTGGTTAAGGTGGAGCCCATCCCTTCGGAAGAGACTCCCCCTTCCCCAAAAGGTTCCCTAGTTCCTAACAAAACCGAATCCCTCTTCCTTGCACCATCGTCTCATCCACGCATTGAGACTCCGGAGCTCTGCCTGCCTCTGGTGACCTGCGTGTGGAACAGGAAGCATTTCAGAGAATGCTATCCGGAGGTTCTGGATTTAAGCTTTCTACCTAAGAGCCTAAATTTGGCTACCAGAACCTCTCTCCCACATTTTCCTATGTCGTTGGTGCCCACATGTACCATGACAGCCGGCTCCTCCCCAGCACTGTCTAAAATCCTATCTAGGTGACACGTGAGGTCCGCCACCTTCGCACCAGGTAGGCATATTACCAGGCGATCCTCACGCCCACCAGCCACCCAGCTGTCTATATTCCTAATAATTGAATCACCAACTATGACTGCCAACCTAACCCTTCCCTCCTGGGCAGTAGGCCTTGGGGAGATATCCTCAGTGCGAAAGGACAATGCATCACCTGGAGAGCAGGTCCTTGCTACAGGATCCTTTCCTGCTGCACCAGGTTGATGCTTTCCAATCATGGGACCTTCTTCCTCCAAGGCAGCACCAGGGCTGCCAGTCTGAAGTTGGGACTTGGCTACTGTGTCCCTGAAGGTCTCATCTATATACCTCTCTGTCTGCCTCAGCTCCTCCAGGTCTGCCACTCTAGCCTCCATAGATCGGACTCGTTCTCTGAGAGCCAGGAGCTCTTTGCATCGCATGCATATGTACAACTTTTCACCAGCGGGTAAAAAATCATACATGTGACACTCAATGCAAAAGACTGGGAAGTCCCCCTCTTGCTGCTGGGCTGCTGCCTTCATCTCAGTTTTGTTCAGTTCCTAGTTAAGTTTTAGGTTGCTATGGGAGTAGGAATGTATCTAATTAACGTCCTTTAAATGTATTAGTGAATTCACTATATGTCTGGTAGTGGCCTACAAGGGACTGATCAAACTTTCAATACAGTTTTTTTTGGGGGGGTTTTTTTGTGAAAGTGGCACCTGCCTATAAATTAAAGGATGAGCTAGGGGTGGGTGCGCGAGGGTTGGGAAATACAAACAGTCTAACTTCAGTTAGTCAGCCTGAGTGACTCACTGCTGTCCTGATTAACAAATGTTGGTACCTAATCAAACCAAATCACACTACCTCAACACCTTTCCAAGGTGAGTAACTGAACTGAACTTTTCAACCTTTTTACTTAGGTATACACTGCTCCTAGCTTATTTCTAGCTTCTGGCTACTTTTTTTTTTTTTAATACAAACACTCAATTCTGCTTACTAGATGCCTTACTGACTAAAAATACAAGCAGTCTAACTTGTTTATTCGCTGCCTTACTGACTATTAAACGTACAAACACACTAAATAATATTCCCAAATAGTTAACTTCACCCCAATACTTTTAAAAAAGACAATGTCCCAAGCAAAAACTTACTGATTCCTTTCAGCCACCAGCAAGGTGATCCTCTCCTCTCAGTGCTCCCCCCCACCCCCAATCCCGTGCCAATACCCATGTGCACACACTTTCAGCTGATGCTTTTTGTCAGGTTAAGGAATATAGAGATTCTCTCCATTATGCCTGGGAAGCCGGTTTGCTGCCATGCACCCACATGCCCCACCATTCTTGCATCAGAGCATGTAAACTTTTTTTTTTTTGGTCGTCTTCTGTATTATGAAAGTATATCGCTTGAGGAAAACATGGAAAAAAGCTTGCCGAATTCCTAACGATAACACAAACAGATTTATGAAAGAAATGCTGGGTTAGACAGATTTTGTTTTCCCCGCTTTAGTGCTGTGGCTTGCTGGGTGCACAGAAGGAAATAAACATTATGAGGGAGCAAAAAGAGATCATTTTCAGAGCTGGTAAACCTACCCTTGTTCTCTGCCATTCTGATCTCCTTTCTTCCACAGTTCAGGAGATTAAATTTAGAGTAACAATATAACAAGCACAAGGTACGTTTCGTTTTGTGGGTTATTGTTGGTGCCCAGTATTTTAAAACTCACACTTTGCAACTATTCTGCTGTGTGTGGAGGCATTCTTTACTGTGTGTATATTTGTGGAGCATCTGATGTGCTTGATTATGTCTGTCCGTGTCGTTTTTCAAGTGCGCATATGCAGTAATTTACGGGCATAATGTTCAACTTACGAAAGTTGAAAAAGCACAAAGAAGGCTGGTGGGGAGTTAAGACATTCCACACAAGGTGAATTAGTCATGGCCCGGAATGCTCAGGAACAGAGATGTGAGGGGCACGTGAGGAGATTTGGGCCACAGAGGTGAGCATAAACTAGCAGCTCGGATTAAACCATACACCAGTGAGGAGGAGTTAAAGGAGACAATGTTTTGCTGCAAGCAAGGTTATGTTGGTTGTTTGTGATGGCTACAATAAAGGGCTTAAGGTTTCCTTGGTTGCTGGGGCCTAGGCTGCAGCCCGGTGGAGTGTGTGTATGTGTGGGAGGACAGTGAACCACGTGCCCTTCTGTTGGTCCTGTGAATCACCACTATGTTGCAGTGATGAGAGAGCTGGAGAAGGGAAAACACAGAAGACACTGCAGTGGAGAAAGCACCTTCTGACCTGGCTGTGCTGCCACCTCCTCATCCTTCACCTCAGCCTGTGCCTTAGAGTATGGAGAATGAGATGGAAAGCCGGCAAGGCCCGGAAGTGAAGGGTAGAGAGCTGGCACTCTTGAGCTTGCCATATGCAAGCCAAACATCCAGAGCTGCTGCCCTGCCTGCTGTCACTCAAGAGGTGCTTGATGCATATCACATCACATGAGCTGGGGCCCTAAACAATTGAAAAGGGTTAATCCATGTCTCAGTCACACATTTAAGGTGATATTGGCCCAGTCCCACACTTTTACACATTGTTTTGCAATAGTCACTATAGGTCCACAGCTACAAAGACATTTCAGGTCAGTATCTGACTAGCAGAAGGGAATGCACAATTGCACCAGAACAATGTGGACAAAGTCATTCTTAAACGAAACGAATTGGATCAAAGTGAAGCATCTGAGCAAACTTACAGGAACTAGTTTCCAGGACCATTTGATTGGAGACTTCAGAGTAAGCAGCAGAAACTACTATCATACATAAAGTACACCTTGAGTACTTTGGGTGTACACCTTTCTGGTGTTTATTTCTCTGCTGACGAAGATTGAAAGCGACAACCACAGCTCTGTTTGACTGGGACAACACACAGGGAGAGAAAGCGGGCAAGCTGATGGTTTTTCTGGGCATGCTGATGTTTGCTGTTAGGTATCTGGCATTGTCCCTGGCACCATCAACCTGCAGCTCGTGACAATGGCCAAGATTAAACATGAAACCCTTAATGAAGGTTTCAAAGGCAACTGAGCCTCTGTCATTGTCTCTAAATCAGATTATGCTGCCTGAACATCTGTAATGTTAACAATAGTGGCTGGAGATACTGCTTTTCAAGATTGTATCATTGCCAAATAAAAGATCCATTTTCCCGAGGACTTTTGACAGTGTGTGACTAGTGTAAAATTCTTATGAAAGTAGATTCCATGTGGTGCTTATAAAATGGCCCTGTCAGGAGAGCAGATACAGAACAAATAGAAGATCACCATATCAACCCAATACAGATATGGCAGTAAATGGACATAGTGAGGCATCATGATATGCCCAGGCTCACACAGTATTAGCTCTAGAACTGTAGAATTCTGCTTGGCTAAGGAGAAAGGAATTGAATGTCACTCTTTCTTCCCCTTTTATAAATATCAGATTGTCGCTATTATGCATTAGTGTTTGGAATATTGGTTTTCCTGGCACAGAGCAATTGCTGATGGCTCAGGGAAGAAACAGCCGGGATAAACAGGCAATCCTGCTTCATTTGGCATGGGAGCAAGGGAAGATGGATGCTGTTGTTATAATGGTGGTGCTTGCTGGCCCATAACCTTCAGAGGATGTGCATCTCCAGCCCCTTGGGCCGGCAAGGCTTTCTGTAGCAGCAGAAGTGTGCAGTTTGCAGGAGGGAGGATTACCTAGAGAGGTCTCTAATGGAAAAAAGACAAGAAAAATGTAAAACAGTAATTCTGCTAGTAAGTGAAACCACATTTTTCTTTCTATCAAGGTTAAGGTATCCTTTCTCCTCCCATTTCCTCCAATTTTCTAGAATGATTGCCATTCTACCTGGGCCTCCCTTTTGGCTGAGTTCTGGAAAGAATGTCTTGTGCAAATCTGTAACCTTCAGTATTGCTTTAATGTCAAAGATAAATCCAATTTCATCATAGCCAATCAACTTTGACTACGTCAGATATGGGCAACTTCGGTCTTCAAGGGCCCCTAACCAGTCAAGTGTTCAGGATAACCCTAATGAAAATGTATGAAATAGATTGCCATACACAATTGCTCACTGCCTCAACTGTATGCAAATATATCTCATGCTGGCTGTCATGGTACATGTGGGCACCAACGACATAGGCAAATGTGGGAGAGAGATTCTGGAAGCCAAATTTAGGATTTTAGGTAGAAAGCTGAAATCCAGAACCTCCAGGGTGGCATAATCTGAAATGGTTCCTGTTCCACGTGCAGGTCCCCAGAGGCAGGCAGAGCTCCAGAGTTTCAATGCGTGGATGAGACAATGGTTCAGGGAAGAGAGATTCAGTTTTGTAAGGAACTGGTGAAACCTATGGGGAAGGGGGAAACTTTTCCGAAAGGATGGGCTCCACCTTAACCAGAGTGGAACCAAGCTGCTGGCACTAACCTTCAAAAAGGAGATAGAGCAGCTTTTAAATTAGAACAAGGGGGAAACTGACAGTCACTCAGCAGTGCATGGTTCGGAGAAATGTATCCTTGAAAGATACTAATGAAACAAGAGAGTTAAGGCACCCCAACAGAGAGATTCCAATAAAAGCAAACGTAGTCCATGTGCCTATATGTAAAAAATCACCAACGCTAATGATTTCCAAATTATCCCTAACAACTGAAAAGCAGGTTGTTAATACAAACAAAAAACACACTTTGAAATGTCTGTATGCTAATGCCAGAAGTCTAAGAAATAAGATGGGAGAGTGAGAGTGTATAGCAGTAAATGATGAGATTGACATAATTGGCATCACAGAGACTTGGTGGAAGGAGGATAACCAATGAGACAGTGCTATATCAGGGTACAAATTATATCGCAATGATAAGGAGGATCAACTTGGTGGGGGTGTGGCACTTTATGTCCGGGAAGGTATAGAGTCCAACAGGATAAAGATCATACAAGAGACTAAATGCTCAGTAGAATCTATATGGGTAGAAATCCCATGTGTATTGGGTAAGAGTATAGTGATAGGAGTATACTACCATCCACCTTGACAAAATGGTCAGACAGATGATGAAATGCTAAGAGAAATCATGGAAGCTAACCAATTTGGCAGTGCAGTAATAATGGGAGATTTCAATTACCCCAATATTGACTGGGTAAATGTAACATCAGGACTTGCTTGAGACATAAAGTTCCTGGATGTAATAAATGACTGCTTCATGGAACAATTGATTCAGGAACCAACAAAAGAGGGAGCTATTTTAGATTAAATTATTAGTGGAACGCAGGATTTGGTGAGAGAGATAACTGTGGTGGGGCTACTTGGCAATAGTGATCATAACATGATCAAATTTAAACTAATAACTTGAAGGGGAACAATAAGTAAATCTACAGCTCTAACACTAAACTTTCAAAAGGGAAACTTTGATAAAATGAGGAAAATAGAAAAAAACTGAAAGGTGCAGTTGCATAGGTTAAAAGTGTTCAACAGGCATGGACATTGTTTAAAAATACAATCCTAGAGGTGCAGTCCAGATGTATTCCACGCATTAAGAAAGGTGGCAGGAAGGCAAAACGATTACCATCATGGTTAAAAGGTGAGGTGAAAGAGGCTATTTTAGCCAAAAAAAAAATCCTTCAAAAATTGGAAGAAGGATCCATCTGAAGAAAATAGGATAAAACATAAGCATTGTCAAGTTAAGTGTAAGACAGGCGAAGAGAGAATTTGAAATGAAGTTGACCATAGAGGCAAAAACTCATAATATATATCCGAAGCAAGAAACCTATAAGGGAGTCGGTTGGACCGTTAGGTGACCAAGGGGTGAAAGGGGCTGTTAGGGAAGATAAGGCCATTGCAGAAAGACTAAATTAATTCTTTGCTTCCTTGTTTACTAATGAGGATGGTAGGGAGATACCAGTTCCAGAGATAGTTTTCAAGGGCGATGAATCAGATGAACTGAACCAAATCACTGTGAACCAGGAAGATGTAGTAGGCCAGATTGACAAACTAAAGAGTAGCAAATTACCTGGACCGGATAGTATGCATCCTAGGGTACTGAAGGAACTAAAAAAATGAAATTTCTGATCTATTAGTTAAAATTTGTAACCTATCATTAAAATCATCCATTGTACCTGAAGACTGGAAGGTGGCCAATGTAACCCCAATATTTAAAAAGGGGTCCAGGGGCGATCTGGGTAACTATAGACCAGTGAGCCTGACTTCAGTGCTGGGAAAAATAGTGAAAACTATTCTCAAGATCAAAAATCATAGAGCATATAGAAAGACATGGTTTAATGGAACACAGTCAACATGGATTTATGCAAGGGAAGTCTTGCCTAACAAATCTGCTTCATTTTTTTGAAGGGGTTAATAAACATGCAGATAAAGGTGAAACAGTAGATGTAGTGTATTTGGATTTTCAGAAGGCGTTTGACAAAGTCCCTCATGAGAGGCTTCTAAGAAAACTAAAAAGTCATGGGATACAAGGCGATGTCCTTTTGTGGATTACAAACTGGTTAAAAGACAGGAACAAGAGAGTAGGACTAAATGGTCAATTTTCTCAGTGGAAAAGGGTAAACAGTGGAGTGCCTCAGGGATCTGTACTTGGACTGGTGCTTTCCAATATATATATAAATGATCTGGAAAGGAATGTGACGAGTGAGGTTATCAAATTTGCGGATGATACAAAATTATTCAGAGTAGTTAAATCACAAGCGGATTGTGATACATTACAGGAGGACCTTGCAAGACTGGAAGATTGGGCATCCAAATGGCAGATGAAATTTAATGTGGACAAGTGCAAGGTGTTACATATAGGGAAAAATAACCCTTGCTGTAGTTACACGATGTTAGGTTCCATATTAGGAACTACCACCCAGGAAAAAGATCTAGGCATCATAGTGGATAATACTTTAAAATTGTCGGCTCAGTGTGCTGCAGCAGTCAAAAAAGCAAACAGAATGTTAGGAATTATTAGGAAGGGAATAGTTAATAAAATGGAAAATGTCATAATGCTTCTGTATCGCTCCATGATGAGACCGCACCTTGAATACTGTGTACAATTCTGGTCGCTGTATCTCAGAAAAGATATAGTTCCAATGGAGAAGGTACAGAGAAGGGCAACCAAAATGATAAAGGGGATGGAACAGCTCCCCTATGAGGAAAGGCTGAAGGGCTGTTCAGCTTGGAGAAGAGACGGCTGAGGGGGGATATAATAGAGGTCTTTAAGATCATGAGAGGTCTTGAATGAGTAGATGTGACTCGGTTATTTACACTTTCGGATAATAGAAGGACTAGGGGGCATTCCATGAAGTTAGCAAGTAGCACATTTAAGACTAATCGGAGAAAATTCTTTTTCACTCAACGCACAATAAAGCTCTGGAATTTATTGCCAGAGGATGTGGTTAGTGCAGTTAGTGTAGCTGGGTTCAAAAAAGGTTTGGATAAGTTCTTGGAGGAGAAGTCCATTAACAGCTATTATTCAAGTTTACTTAGGGAATAGCCACTGCTATTAATTGCATCAGTAGCATGGGATCTTCTTAGTGTTTGGATAATTGCCAGGTTCTTGTGGCCTGGTTTGGCCTCTGTTGGAAACAGGATGTTGGGCTTGATGGACCCTTGGTCTGACTCAGCATGGCAATTTCTTATGTTCATTTATTTTTATTCTCATGCATATCCTGCAAACCTACTTGCTTGGGGCCCTCAGAAACTGGTTTTGCCCACCCCTGAGCTAGATTAACATTTCCTAGTGTGCAGTTACACTTCTGTAGCATTATATAGATACACTGCAGGTAAACATACTAACTTTTTATATTTTTGGGCCAAGTTCAGCCTCTGATTAGCCTTCGGACTCCTGCTGACCCTCTCTAGAGCGTTTTCCTTGGTGTGGGCCACCCAGCTGCTCACCAAGAGTTAGGGAATTAACAAAGTGGAAAGAGTGCCTGCTATTGTAAACATCTGTAAAGAAATTACTTGACTCTAGGATGCACACTTATATACAGTAATTGAGGAATCACAATCCCAGTCTGTTCTTATATTCTCAAATCTTCGATCTTAAAATAATTCTTAGGACAAAGTAGACAGCTCAGAGGAAGAAGATCTTTGGCATGTTTTGTTGTTTACTCCCTTAATAAAGGTACAAAATTATATTTCCAGAGACACATGAATTCATTCCCTTTGGATACAGTGTATCAAGTCTATTCATCCATACCTTTTCCCAGTGTAGCACTCCATCTGGGTTTAAAAATTGTGAGATCAATATCCAAAGCCAGTTTTTGAATATTGGCCACTTATCTGGCTAGATTATTGTGGATTGGTAACCGGTTAAAAGACCGGAAACAGAGGGTAGGACTAAATGATTAGATTTGCAAATGGAGAAAAATAAGTAGTACAACCGGGACCTGTGCTGTTTAACATATTCATAAACGATCTGCAAAAGGGAACAGTGAGTGAGGTGATCAAATTTGCAGATGACACAAAATTTTCAAATTTGTTAAAACAGGAGCGGATTATGAAGAACTGTAGAAGGATTCTTTTAAGACACAGAAGTTCATATTCAGTCACTGGCCGGATTGCAAAGCTATCTGTATAAACTTATTTGGCTATCTTTGAAGGGATTTTCATGGATGCAGCCACACTATTGAATATAGCCAGCTATTTTAAAGATAGCTAGCCAAGTTTATCCAGCTAAATTTAGGACTGCTGTAAGGAACAAACAGAGTTGGCTGGCTCTGTTATCTGGCTATCTTACAGGCCGATACCCTGCCGGAGCGCAGTGTTAACCCGCGTTTGGACGCGCGTTTTCGACCCGCTAGCTTTATCCCTTATTCAGTGGAGATAGGATAGAAGTTTATAAAATCATGACACGGGTGGAATGGGGAAATAAAGGACAATTATTTACCCTTTCAAATAATACTAAAACAAGGGGACACTCCATGAAACAACCAGCAGTTTCATAACAAATCATAGAAAGCACTCTTTCTCTCAGCGCACTGTCAAGGTGTAGAATCTGTTGCCAGAGAACGTGATCAAGGGTTTAAAAGAAGTTTGAACAAGTTCCTGGAGGAAAAGGCCATAACATATTAGCCAGGTAGACTAAAGAAAGCTATTGCTATTTCTGGGAGTGAGTAAGAGGAATTGGATGTGCTTTATGGTAACTGCCAGGTACTTGCGACCTGGAATGGCCGCTGTTGGAGAGAAGATGCTGGGCTCGATGGACCTTGGTCTGACCCAACATCGCCAATCTTAAGTTCTTAACTCTATCCCTACATTTGGCCCTCTGTTTTGTATTAGAATTCCTTAACAGATATTTTCAGTGAAGATTCACATTAAGGGCCTTGACGCTGGTAGAATCATGAAGTAAATGTTTTGGGTCACACAGACAACATGGTGTGTGCTGGAGTGAGGTTTTAACACAATCTCTTCACGATGCTTCTGCTGCACGGGATCTTGGTTTTAGGCCTTCCCTGGTAAAGGAGGAGGAGGATGGCCATGCACACCGCAGGGAGCAACTCTTGCAGTTTAGGATGATGAAAGGATAACTCTTGGGGCTTGCTTCCCTTCTAGTCCTTGGTCAGCAGGAGATTTTCTGTTCATCAAGCATGACTGTGGGAGGATGGCAGGAAATGTAGTTAATTACTAAACAAATAGCAAAACAGGAGCGTTACTGCACGTACTAAATCACAGCAGTCAACAGGAGAATGTGCAGAAGAATTTAAATGTCCACACTTCTTGATGCAAAGACAAATTTTTAAATTTTTATTCCGGCAACTCCACAGTGTAAAACAGAGGTTTGTATATAGGCAGGTCCCCTATAGGCTGGGGGACCTGCCTATAGGGGACCTGCCTATATACAAACCTCTGTTTTACACTGTGGAGTTGCCGGAATAAAAATTTAAAAATTTGTCTTTGCATCAAGAAGTGTGGACATTTAAATTCTTCTGCACATTCTCCTGTTGACTGCTGTTAATTACTAAACACCATGCTTTGGTTAAAGGCCTCCATCTTCTCCACCTAGGACCATATCCAGTTCGGAAAAGAGGGGAGTGAGACAAGGGTAATGAAATTACTGTACAAAAAAATGCTGCAGATTTGCCAGTAATGAGGCCGATGTACTAAGCCCAGAAAAATTTCACAAACTCTGCTTCACACGTAAAAACAGAAAATAGTGCACGTTATTTGCGATAGCTTACACTCTTTTCTGTTTTAACATGAAAAGCTTAAGTTTGCAAAATGTTTTGGCTTTGCAAGTAATAACATTTCTGTGCAGAGTTTTCTGTGCGTGAAACTTTCTTCAAATTACGTTAATGAACAGCTGTGGTGCAAAATCATGCAAGGCAGCTCATTAGCTATTAGCACCAAATTTGCTGCTTGAATTAAATTTTGCCAAAAAAAAAAACACCCCCACAAACCTCTACTTCTGTGAAATGTAGTTTTTTTGTTTTTTGGTGAAATTTAGCATGGCAAAACTTTGCAGGCTATTTTTTTTTTATAGGGCTTATTTGTATAGAAAATAGGGCATGAAAAATGCAGCAGGGCACACAAAACACGAACTTTAGTACATGAGCTTCAGTGCCGCTGAATATTCTGTAGGAGAAAGGCTGGTATAATTCACGCACAAGAAAATTAAAAACAAACTAAACCTTTATGTAGAATGATGCATCTGTTAACCTTCTGTGTTACCTATATGAACAGGTATTGGCGAGTATCAAGTTCTTCTTGACTTTTTTGACCTTCGGCAATGCAATTTGGAACACAGGAGCATTAGAGCTATGCGTTTTCTGGCCTCGTGTTCTTGGGCCCCGTGCTCCATGGCATGTGATTTTGAAATATAGCTTCTACTGGGATAATAATTATAGACAAAAGCAGCCATTGTAGCAGTGTCCCAGCACCACGGCATTAGTTAAGCTCTCTAAGCCTGCCTGTGATCTGCAGTGATGGAGGCGGAAAAGCCTTCGTGAATGCCATATTCAAGTCAAAAGACCCTGGGTATAAACCTGATATCTTGGCCTTGAGAACTTCTGTACAAAACAGGATGGAACAACATTTACAGGTGGTAATCTGGTGGTGAATAGTAAGTGTTGTTGTATTTTGTAATCCTTTACCTGCAATGCTTGGTGGCCGGGCACAAGAACATTTTAATTATTAACCTTATCAGCTGATTTTCCTAACAGAAAATGCACAGCCCGGTGTGTTTGCAGAGTGCTAATCATTCGTGTATTGTTTCCTTTCTGTAAATCCCCAGCACCCTGCACATTATTCATTGGGTTCACAAAGGAAAATGGACAGGGAAGATAATGTCGTGCCAGTACCATGGTTACAGGGGCCAGCACTGGGGATGGGTGGGGGATTTATACCGTCTCGTGCTCCTGGTGTTCTCTGGAGCACTCTCAGCATTGGGGTACTTTGTTGGAGGCACTTTTGAGGGTCCTTGTTCTTTTCTGTTGATTAGTGGCTGGAGGGATCTTGCCACACTTAAGGACTTTGCAGAAAAAGAGGGCAAAATTAAAAGCATTCTGCTTCGGGATTTAGAATACCAAATTACAAATGGTGCCGCATGGGAGGAGTCCACCAGTGGGAAGCCAAGTCTCTTGGACATTGCCATACTGGTATATACCTACAGAATTCTGTTTATGGGAAGCAAAGGTCCAACATGCATTATAAACCATCTAACCCAGATGGGTTTTTTCATAATCATAAACCTCTTTACAATTGATCGTGGTGCTTATTAGTGAATTTATATTGTGCCCTCATCATAAACCTTAGCATGTTTCTCAGCCAGAGACTTCATGCAGTCTGCTGTGTTTGGCTTTCTGGTCTCAACTTGCCCTTTTTTTAGCTGATCTTCAGAGGTTTGAATAATAAAACGGAAGTTCTGGGGCTGCCTCGGCGACAGCGCCGCGCAGAAGGACCAGTGTTCGATTGCTGGGCTCAGTTTCTGCTCCCTGGACAGGCTGGGGGTGCTGTGGGGGCAATGTTCACGGCCACCAGTTGAGGAGAGTCTCAGCCGTTGCACAATGGTGACATCTGTTGGCCAGACTCCCGGATAAGGACCAGAAGGTGCTATTGGCTTCAGTTGATCTGTCTTCAACTTCTCGTCCTCGCAGCTAAGGATCCTCTGTGCTTATTTTATACTTTCTCGAATTCTTTTGTTTTTGTCTCCACCATGTCCCTAGTTTATCCCTTGAATATCTCATTCTAGTGTAACCCTTTGTCGGGGGGGGGGGGGGGGGTTGCTGTTTCCCCTAGAGCCATAAAAGTATTTTTTCTTCAGGGCTGCTCTTGCCTCCCTTCTCGTTCTCTCTGCACCTCCCAGGGAGTGAGCTCTTTCTGTTGGGGGTTGGGAGGAAATCCTTAGTGGCCCAGGTGATGGCGCGAACAAATCTACACCCGAATATATAACATGCGCGCATGTTTTAAAATCCAGGGTCGGCACGTGCAAGGGGGTGCACAATTGTGCAACTTGTGCTCACCGAGCCGCGCAGCCTTCCTCCGTTCCCTCCAAGGCCGCTCCGAAATCGGAGCGACCTCAGAGGGAATTTTCCTTCCGCCTCCCCCCACTTTCCCCTCCCTTCCCCTACCTAACCCCCCCCCCCCCCCCCCATACCTTTGTTGAAGAAGTTACGCTCGCCAGCCTCCGGCCGGCCCGCAATCCCGGGCACAGCAGCAAATGGCCGCTGTGCCTGGAGGCTCCAGCCACACCCCTGCCCCGCCCCCGGACCGCCTCCGCCTCGCCCCTTTTTGCAAGCCCCGGGACATACACGGGTCCCGGGGCTTGCACGCACCACCGAGCCTATGCAAGATAGGATCAGCGCGCGCAAGGGCAGCTTTTCGGGAGTTACGCCCGTATCCCTTTGAAAATCTACCCCTTTGTGTATTTTTCCATCAGAGATAGAGGGAGGCTTTTTGCATATTTTGTATTCTCCCCAAGCTTTAACCCCACCTTTTTGGGGGCATCTTTAGTGGGGTATAAAATCCCCTGGAGCATGCTCGCTGATTTAGATGGCAGGAGATTCAGGCAGAAGTAAGGATCTTCTGTGACAGAGGCTTTCTGCATCCCTGACAATTGATCTAGGAGTGGGAATGCAACTAGAAAGAGAGAAGGGGCAGGAGTTGGAGTTTTTGGATGGTCCTTGCCTCATCCCTGGGGGGGGATCTTGTGACTTAAACAAAGATAAAGTGCGAGATTTGTTGATTCTGAAGATAGGGGATTCTGGGATCCTGAAAGACTGTTTGAAAGATTTTTTTTGGTTAAGCGAACAGATACAGCAAGGGTGAGAAGAATTTGTGGACTAAAGAACTCAAGAGACCTAGAAGTTTTGGGAGTTGGATTACGGTTTGAGAGATTTTTGGATCTATTGGACTTTGGTAGTATTTTTTGAGTGTGGGGATATTTTCCATCTTTCGTTTGCTGGAATTACTCTACCGTTATCCTACCCTTCAAGGGAGAAGATCAAGCATGCAGAGTATGTGATGCAGTGCCTAATTTTCTCTATTTTGGCCTGGATACTTCATCTTTAAGTTAAAGCTGTTTATTTTGAACACCAATTGGACTCTTTAGATTTATTTTTTCTTCTTTGCCCTTGCTGAATGGACGGTGAGTGGGCTGACTGCTGCTGGACAGTTTAGTTAATATTCCCTATTTGGTCTTATTCTGGGTTCTCCTGTCCTACCTGAAGCACAGTGCTCTTGTAACCCATTCACATCACAGTGCTTAACCTGTAAACATTCACAATGTTCTCCTACCTCCAATGTCCGTATGCTCCATCAGTGTTGGTTCCCAACTGGGAAAACTGGTTGGAAATTCTTTACCAGACCTACCTCATTAAAGTACCAGTACTGTCCAGATCAGGAATACTTTGTGCTTTGAGACTCCTCAGCATGGTTCTTTTAAACAGAGCTCATGTATGACTGGTAATTTAAATAATAAGATAATAAGGTTTAATCTTTACTGACGTAGAACAGTCTGCAAAATTTACCCCTGATCTGGCACTTGGTTTGCTTCCACCACCACCACCACTTCCGAGAGAGATAATATTAATATTAAGCTTGGTGCTCATTTTAACAGTGACTTGTTATTCTGAATCTCCTGCTGGGAAACCAGCATTACATGTCCAGGGAAGCTGCTCTTTTCCTTGCTTATTTTCTTCTTACTTCTTGCAAGCATGACCTCAAGTTCCCTTCTTCAGCAAGCAATGTAAAATCTATAAATTAGACAATTTCGAAGCATGGACTATGGAATAAATGTCTGTCCGGATATTTCTCTTTCCAGTTCCATGTGTGGCTCCAGTAGTGATTTTTTTTTTTTTTTGCTGGGTCAGTTTCTTGCCAACCTGGAATCTTTTTGATCTGCTGCAAATTGCTTTCTTTTCCCCATTGTGGCTAGAGTGGAAGGCAGAGTCCACTGCTGGCCCTGACCTGGTGCCTCTATTATGTGACTCAATCTCTTCAGAAAAACTGACGATCATTACCCTCAACCAGTACAGATGCGCATACTTTAAAACAAACAAAAAAAAAGAAAACGCGCTCAACAAGCAAACTTTACACATAAACAGGCATATAGTGGACACTTCCATTCATACACACATCCAGCGCTCTTACACTCATTTACACGCACAGCACATGCAGCATTCTTTCACATATTCAATACACTTCTTTTTGGGGTTTTTTTTTACCTGACAGTTTTCTCCTGGTCCTTTGGGGTTCCAACTCAGGCATAAGAACATAAGAAATTGCAATGCTGGGTCAGACCAAGGGTCCATTAAGCCCAGCATCCTGTTTCCAACTGTTCAATGCTGCTCCCCTAAGGGGAGGAGCTAGCAATTTGTAATACTCCGTAGGCGGAGTTAATGATCTGTGGTGGGTTGGCTTCCCACAGAGTGGCAGTCGTATAATACCACTCTAGTAGTATAAGGAATGAACACTTAAGGTAAATTGGTGAATCCCTGGGCCGATGGCAGATGACAGCACCCCCAGGAGGATATCCTGAGAGGGACCACCGGCTAGGCTGGAGTATGGAGACAAACACAGATAGTTCTTTATGAGACAGGAAGTAGAACCACCAGAGGTGGCAGTAGTGAGCTGATGTGCCCGGCAGGGCTGAAGTCCCTCAGATACTGGAATTGCGGTCTCTGGGTTGCTGAGCTCTAGAGAGAGACTATAGGTAGTGAGTAGCCAGGGTATGCTGGATACATAACCAGTAGTAGATGATACACTCACAATTGTAGATATCTGTAATGGCTTCTGTGCAACAGAGAGTCTTCAGTATATTCAGGAACAGGAGCCATAGGCGAGTACTGGTTCCTGTATGCAGTCTGGAATGAGAACTCACAATATCTGTTTGAGATGGATTCTGGAATAGAAGAGAGTCTTTGGAGGGTTTTAGGAACATAGGCCCTCGTGGAGCGAGTACCGGTTCCTATCTGCAATCTATAATAGTAATTCACAAGATATAGGTATATGATAGCTTCTGATATAGAAGAGAGTTGAGAAGGGATGTAGGAACATGGGCCGTCGTGGAGTGAATACCGGTTCCTATCTGCAATAATAACTCATGATCTCCGTACCTGCGATAACGTCTTAGACAGAAGGGAGTCTTCGGAGATTAGGAACATAGGCCCTCGTGGAGCAAGTACTGATTCCTATCTGTAATAGAACTCACAGTGTTCACGTCTGTGATTGCTTCCAGGTAGTAAGTAGTCTTCTGAGCATTCAGGGACGTAGGCCCTCGAGGAGCAGGTACCGGATCCCGTCTTAGCAATCTGAAATCAAGAAGAGCGAGCAGGGCCCCCGAGGAGCGTGTACCCCTAGGTAGGTTTGTGGAGGCAGAGCAGCGGAGAAAGAATTCCCCTTGCTAACTCAATTCGTAGTTGCAAGCAAAGACCTTTTAAGTTGGAAGCCTATGACGTCACTACAGGGGGACGCCCCCGAGGTTCGCACCCTTGCCGGTACAAACTCTGGAACGCGCGCGCACCCTTACGTCTTCAGGAACATGGCGGATCCGCAGCGTCAGGCCAGCTCGGGGATTCCAGGGAGAAGTGGCGAGGAGAAGCTGCGGCAGCATCTGTCTGTCAGACCCGAAGGGAGTTGCCACTAAGGTAGAGAGGGTGGAGCGAGGGCGAGAACAGGCATGAACGCAACACCAACAGAGACCAAACCAGGCCACAAGAACCTGGCAAGTACCCAAATACCAAGAAGATCCCATGCTACTGATGCAATTAATAGCAGTGGCTATTTCCTAAGTAAACTTGATTAATAGCCGTTAATGGACTTCTCCTCCAAGAACTTATCCAAACCTTTTTTGAACCCAGCTACACTAACTGCTCTAACCATATCTTCTGGCAAAAAATTCCAGAGCTTAATTGTGTATTGAGTGAAAAAGAATTTTCTCTGATTAGTCTTAAATGTGCTACTTGCTAACTTCATGGAATGCCCCCTGGTCCTTCTATTATCCAAAATTGTAAATAACCGATTTACATCTACTTGTTCAAGACCTCTCATGATCTTAAAGACCTCTATCATATCCCCCCTCAGCTGTCTCTTCTCCAAGCTGAACAGCTCTAACCTCTTCAGCCTTTCCTCATAGGGGAGCTGTTACATTCCCTTTATCATTTTCGTTCGCCCTTCTCTGTACCTTCTCCATTGCAACTATATCTTTTTTGAGATGTGGCAACCAGAATTGTACACAGTATTCAAGGTGCGGTCTCACCATGGAGCGATACAGATGCATTATGACATTTTCCGTTTTATTAACCATTCCCTTCCTAATAATTCCTAACATTCTGATTGCTTTTTTGACTGCTCCAGTACACTGAGCTGACAACTTCAAAGTATTATACACTAAGATGCCTAGATCTTTTTCCTGGGTGGTAGCTCCTAATATGGAACCTAACATCGTGAAACTACAGCAAGGGTTTTTTTTCCCTATATGCAACACCTTGCACTTGTCCACATTAAATTTCATCTGCTATTTGGATGCCCAATCTTCCAGTCTTGCAAGGTCCTCCTGTAATGTATCACAATCCGCTTGTGATTTAACTACACTGAATAATTTCGTATCATCTGCAAATTTGATAACGTTGCTAGTCGTATTCCTTTCCAGATCGTTTATAAATATATTGAAAAGCACAGGTCCAAGTACAGATCCCTGAGGCACTCCACTGTTTACCCTTTTCCACTGAGAAAATTGACCATTTAGTCCTACTCTCTGTCTTTTAACCAGTTTGTAATCCATGAAAGGACATCGCCTCCTATCCCTTGACTTTTTAGTTTTCTTAGAATCCTCTCATGAGGGATTTTGTCATACGCCTTCTGAAAATCCAAATATACTACATCTACTGGTTCACCTTTATCCACATATTTATTAATCCCTTCAAAAAAATGAAGCAGATTTGGTAGGCAAGACTTCCCTTGAGTAAATCCATTTTGACTGTGTTCCATTAAACCATGTCTTTCTAATATACTCTATGATTTTGATCTTTAGAATAGTTTCCATTATTTTTCCTGGCACTGAAGTCAGGCTCACTGGTGCTAGGATTTGGCACAAAGAGCCTTCACTCAATGAGTACCCAGGGAACTTTTCCCCATTTTATTTTTATTATTGTTATTTATTATTTGTTTTGCACATGCTAGATGCAGGCAGTGGTATAGAAAGGTACAGAAGAGACCGTCCCTGCCTCTTGGTGCTTACTGTCTAATTAAGACAGACCGTATTAGTAAGCAGTTACTTATGGTTTTATTTCATTTGGTTTTTATAGTTATTGTTTACTGTTATTTTGTGTTTTTATTTATTTTTATATTTTTTATTTGCACATTAATCTTATGAATGTTTGCTAGATGCCCAGAGTAGTGGATGGATGGAAGATAAATATTTTAAATAAATAAATTAAATAAGGCACAGTGAAAAATAAATAAAGAGACTTTGAGTTGACAGAGTAAGACCGTGGTTATAGGAGGGGTTGAAAGAATTTTGATCAACAAAATGTAATGTTTGGGCTATAAATATTTAAGGAGAATTGTTGTTACTGATCAGCCTATTCTGATTTAGTCTAAAAAAGGCATTGGGTATTTACTTATTTGCTTATAAAATGGGTAGATTCTATTTCTGGCCCTTCCCAACTGGCTTAGCTCAGTCATTGAGACAGCAACCTCAACCAAGGGGCCTTCTGGAACTCTGCTGCCATGGATCCTAAATCTGGTCACTAGATGTCACCCACTGCAAAGTGATGCCCTGTGCAGCATCCCCAGCCGTAGCTGGCCTGGGGGGGAGTGGAGGTCCCTCTGCACGGCAGCACGAGGCACTGCCACTGAGCCGCTGGGTTGATCCTCAGCACACTTGCATCCTTCGTTCATGAATGCACAATACTGTCTACAATCACACACACACACACACACTCTTTCATTCCTACGTATTTGAGTCAGGGGCAAGATTACACTTTTGGTGACAGATTAAATTAATTTATCCTGGGGTTAATGACTGACAAAAAGAGCAGCCTCTGGCCAGAGAGCCTGAAACTGTTGTTCAAAAGCTCTAAAGTGTTTTATGCTTTTGAAGTTGGGAGCCTAAAATTTATATTTGTATGTTCAGTGTTTCCCCCACCTCCAACCTAGATTAACACCTACCCTGTCTGGTTTTCAGAATAGCTACAATGAATATGTATGAGAGAGGGTGGCATAAACTGGGTCGCCAATGGATGCAAATTTTGATCTCATGCATATTTATTACAGACTAGGTAGGTGTGCCTCCAGGACTGAGTTGGAAAACACTGCTGTAGTTGGCTCGCATGCTTGACTCAGAATGGCATGCTTGTTGACCGCTGTGCAGCCTGGGCAACTATGAGACCACTGTGGGCTGAGAATCTGGAACCCCGGGTTCAAATTTTCTTTCTTTATTATATTTTCTACTGTTCCCTTGAATAGAGGTGAGAACAGTGTTCAGCTTATACCACAGATACTTATTATAACCTTGGTCAAATCATTTTTTAATCTCATTGCCTCAGGTACCATCTTAGATTTGTAAGCTTTTGGGGAAAGTGACTCATTCTGCCAGTATATCTTATATAATTTGCTGTAAAGTGCCTCCATGTTCTGCTGGAGATCACATGCTGTTGTCAGTCTTATACTTGTCTTGCTCGTCTGTGCCCCAACAAAACAGGTTGGCATTTATGCCATGCCGCTCTACATTAATGAAGGCTGCCACAAGAATGTTCTTTTCTTATTTACATCTGAAGTTTTGTGCTTATGCGTATGTGCTTGTTTTAGAGTAGTGTGCTTTTCAGAGAGGTGTCTTAAATCCTATCTGCAAAATCAGCAAGCCCTTTGCAGTGAACTGTTTGAACCACTGTTGGAGTATTTCTAACTCTAGCTCCTGTTTCTATTTCCAGCAGAAGTGTGTGTATGGTCTGTTTGCGCATTTGGGGGTAGATTTAAAAAAAAAAATAGGTGCGCACATGTTATAAAATCGGGGGCGGCGTGCACAAGGGGAAGTTGAAAATTGCAATTTACATGCGGCGACAAGATAGGGCCTCCCCCAGTTCCCTCCCAGTCCGCTCCAATTAAGGAGCAGGCTGGAAGGGAACGTTTTTACCCCTACTACCTACCCTCACTCCCTCTTCCCCTCTCCTCCCCGACCCCTTAGAAGGCCCTACCTTTTTTTTTCCTTGTTTTAGAACTTACGCCAGCTCCTGAGGGAGGCTCCTGAGCTGGCGTAAGTTGCGAGCGCCGGCGCACAATCTCCCGGCACAGCGGCAAATGGCCGCTGTAACGACCACCTCCAGCTCCACCCCGCCTCCTTGACTGCCCGTTCCTGCCCCCCTGGCCCACCCCTTTTCTTCAACCCGGCTCTTGTGTGCATAACAAGGGTTGTGCGCGTGGCTGGGCCCCTTTTAAAATATGCGCGGGGCGCGGAAGGCCCGGCCACACGTGTAACCCCCGTTATTTTACGCGTGCCGGGCATTTAAAATCGGGCCGTTGGGCTTTTTATTTTTTTGGCTTGATCGTTCCATCCTGCTTCTTTGAGCTTCTAGTTCAGTCGGAACTGGCTGCTTCTGGGCTACGGTGCCATGTGCCTTCATTCACAACTACCTGGGTTATCTCCCCTATTTGATAACCCCATCCCATTCCCCTACCTGGTCTAGTACATGCAGTGATAATCCTTGACCAGGAGCCACAAACCAAGATTCCTTCAGGACCCTGATAAATGTACCCTGTGAGTCTGTTCCACTACATGTCACTGTTCTGTGGTGGCTGAGTCTCCCTCCTGTCCCCATAGCACCTGCGAACATTGGCCTGGGAATGAAATGTGGATCTTCCATGTGGCAGAATACAACACAGCCGCCGAGTCACCAAGCTGGCCTATAAACCTGCCATGGCCCATAAGTTTTACAATTGGAGGAGCAGCAGCAGCAAAGGAAGTTTGATAGGGTCCAAGTGTGTGTGTGTGTGTGTGTGTGGTAGTGGCAGCAGCGAGGAGAATTGAGCAGAGGTTTGGTAGATTTTGCAGCTCTGTGTGCCCATCTCAGCACGGTGCATTTGCAGGAGAGCGCACCCACTTTAGATGACACGCATGTATCCGCCAAATCTGACATTGTGAGCCCTGCAGCCATTTGTCTCAAAGAATGAACAGCAATTCATTCTACCAGCCTCAGCAAACTTGAATGGAGTAGAATTAGATGTGAGAAAAATAGTCTTTACCCATAACGTTCCCAATCCCATTGGGCAGTTCTGTTTTGAATGCAGAATACATGGCAGTGTGATTAAATTTTTTTGTTAACTGGAGCTTTTTGGGGGGGCTAATCTTTGGCTCCTGACAGAGGATCCCTACTGGATTTTTTTTTGGGGGGGGAGAGGGGGGTTGTGGAATAAAATTCTGGAATCCTGCTTTCAATGAAAACAAAATTTGAAACCACTGTGCTGCTAGAACTTCTGCCAGCAGCTGACGTTGGTGCTGTCGGCAATAGGGAGCCTTTATTGTGTAGTGAAGATAGCAAACATTAAAAAAAAAATTCCCAAATCCCTGCAGATAATGTAGTTGTAAATTCTATTTTAAGTATGTCAGCTGTGCTTTGCTAGGAGCCAGCTAGGAACGCAGCTCCCTGAATATGGCCCAGAAATACAATGGATAATTCTTTCTGCATATATTTTCATATAGAAGTTATTTTTATTTCGAAACAGCATGAATTTCTACCTCTTATAATAACTATAATATACACTCTGATAGCTGTGTAATAATACATGCATCGGCTTGGTCCATGCTCCCTGGTTTCCACTGTTAGGACGTAGGCTAGAGCAGGGGAAGATGAACGAGATGTTGGGTGGAGTAAGACAGGAGAGGCAAAGGTACATAAGAACATAAGATTTGCCATATTGGGCCAGACCAAAAGTCCATCAAGCCCAGTATCCTGTTTCCAACTGTGGCCAGTCCAGGTCAAAGTACTTGGCAGGATCCCAAGAGGTAGATAGATTGCATGCTGCTTGTTCCAGGGATAAGAAGTGGATTTCTGGATACTGGAACACCTCTGGGCACTCCATTGCCTCAGGTATAAATTTAGATTGTGAGCCCTCTAGGGATAGGGATATACTTGCAGTACCTGAAAGTAATAAGAAAATAAGAAATTGCCATGCTGGGTCAGACCAAGGATCCATCAAGCCCAGCATCCTGTTTCCAACAGAGGCCAAACCAGGCCACAAGAACCTGGCAATTACCCAAACACCAAGAAGATCCCATGCTACTGATACAATTAATATCAGTGGCTATTCCCTAAATAAACTTGATTAATAGCCGTTAACGGACTTCTCCTCCAAGAACTTATCCAACCCTTTTTTGAACCCAGCTACACTAACTGCACTAACCACATCCTCTGGCAACAAATTTCAGAGCTTAATTGTGCGTTGAGTGAAAAAGAATTTTCTCCGATGTCTTAAATGTGCTACTTGCTAACTTCATGGAGTGTCCCCTAGTCCTTCTAGTATCCGAAAGTGTAAATAACCGATTCACATCTACTCATTCAAGACCTCTCATGATCTTAAAGAATCTGCTTTGAAGTGCCTGAAAGGAGGAATCTATTTTTATATGTCCTAATATATGCTTTGGCATTTCAGTGTTTTCAAAATAAATTTAGAAAAGTTTCAGCAAACCAAAAAGATAACTAAGATGTCTACCGTGGACTTCTTGCAATTCTTCAAACAGTCAATTGTTATCTTTTTTTGATATTTATTTTTCTGTCCATGTTACAGAGGGCCCTTTTCTACTATCACTTTTTGCTGTCATCTGATAGGTGTCATAAGATTAGAGAATTCTGGTTACATCAAGCATGTACAGCAAGTGGAGACAAGAGAAAATCTTTTGTCATGTGAAATTTTAAAAGGGCAAGCAGGCTCAGAAGGAACCTGCAGAGTTATTTAATAGAGCAGGCTGGAGACTTCTGTCACTGGAAACAAGAGAGCCTAAAGAACACACATCCTGAATGTTTGATAGAGGTATCAGAAGAGGTGCTTAAAAATGATGGTATTGTTAAAGATCTTTGCAGTGAACAGCTCAGAATTACTAAATACTTATTGTATAAATACCATAGCAATAATAGAGAAAAAATATTTGAGGCATTATATAAAATAAGGCAAAGAAAGGTGTCTTTCATAGAAAGCAACCCAAAACATGGCACAAACACATGATGGGGCTGTCCACGCCATTTTGGAAGATGGTGTCGTCTGGCCCAGAGTTAGGTGGCGCTCTGGGCTGACCCTATACCACCAATGGCCTTCTTTATGGTAGGTGTAAGGTCTGGGAGTGGGGAAGGAAGTCCAAGGGGCTCCCCCTAGACCACCAGGCCCTTTCTATATGTAAGAAGGTGAAGGAGGGAAGGGTTCCCCCTAGGCACTAGGGATTATGTGTATTTTGGGAAGGAGGTACTGTTTGGGGCCAGATGCCGGGGGGGGGGGGGGGGTTTGAAATGGGAGGTCATTTGTTGGGCTGTGGGGGGTATGTGAAGTGGAGGTGGGATGTCAATGCGACTGTGCACTTTTATTTTATTATGGGGTCCACACTGCCTCGACAAGTGGGGGTGGGTAGGTGGGGGGGGTTTCAATAGACCACCCCCCCCCCCCGATGGCATTTACTGGTTTGGGGCAGGGGTAATTTGGGCTTTGGTGCCCTTTAAATTTTACCACAGGACGATCGGCATCTGTGCTAGCATTCTGATGCTACCGCAGGAGAATATCTACATCTCCTTCAATCACAATAAAATAACAGGGCTGATTTTTTTTTCTAAGATAGCCATGTTGTTTTATTTGCATAGAATTAGGTATGCATTAGCTGCTTTGCATTACTTTTCAAAATTCAAGTATGCAAATCACATGCAAAGCAGCTGATTGTAATAGGGGCATGTTTGGGGCCTACAAATCATACAGTTTCACTATGATATGGCCATATCATGAGATAGAGTTTAATGCGTATTATACCCCTAACACAGCTTAGTAAATCTATTTATTTATTTATTTATTAACTTTTAATATACCGATATTCGTATTTCACATCATACAGGTTTACAATCAACTCATGGAGAAAAGAAAAGGAATTACATATAACAAGGAGGGGGAAGGGGAACAGAGAAGGAAAAGGGAGAGAGGGGCGCCGGGTGAAAGCAAGCCCGTAGGGAGCGAGAATAACAGAAGTAGGAGAGCGTGAGAAAAAATAAATAGGAGCTGTGATAATAGTATTAACATAATCATAATATTTCAATAGGTTACAGAGTCAACATTTGCTTAAGATACATCATTGTTGGCGGGTAATATAGCAAGATGCAGTAGGAAGGGAGCAAGATAGTTTAGGTTTGATTGGCATCAGGGTAGGCCTGCAGGAAGAGCCATGTTTTGATGCCTTTTTTGAAGTTGAGTAAAGAGGGTTCAAGGCGGAGGGAGGTGGGGGGTTGAGTTCCATAGGGTGGGGCCAGCGATGGTAAATGCTCTTTCTCTGGTGAGGGAGAGATTTATTTTATTTTTTATTTTTTTATTTATTTAAGGTTTTTTTATACCGGCATTCAAGAACTCGTTCCCATCATGTCGGTTTACAGAAAACAGGGGTGAAAAAATATAACCACAAACATAAATAAACGTGGAGAAGAGAAGCAGTTACAATTAACAAGGAATTAACAAGAGATGTGCAGTTTTGAGGGGTGGGGTGTGGAGGGTGCCAGCAAAGGTGGCTCTAGGCGGGCGATTGGATGTGCGGAATTGTGGCATTTCCTTTAGCTATGCAGGGTTGTTTTTATAGAGTACATTATGAAGAACGGTGAGGGTTTTGTATTTTATACGGAAAGAGATGGGAAGCCAGTGCAGATCTTTTAGAGCAGGGGTGATGTGTTCTCTTTTGCGGGTGTCAGTGATTATTCTTGCCATGGAGTTCTACAGGATTTGTAAGGGTTTGATGGTAGAGTAAGGGAGGCCTAGAAGGAGGGAGTTGCAGTAGTCCAATTTAGATAGAATGGTGGACTGCAAGACTAGACTGAAGTCTTGGGCGTTTTTTGAGAATGTGTAGTTTATAGAAACCCCCTTTTAGTAGTGATTTGATATAGGGTTTAAAGTTAAGGTGTTGGTCTAATACAACACCTAGGTCTCTTACAGATGGCAAGAGGGGGTGGGTAGGGGTGGGGACGTTGGATGAGGCTTGAGATGTAAGTTCAGGATTGTTAGATATGAGGAGGATTTCTGTTTTTGTTGCATTAAGTGCAAGCTGGAGGTTGGCTAAGAGGTCATTGATGGAGGCTAGGCAGGAGTCCCAGAATTGCAGAGTGTCTTTGAGGGTTTTTTGAATGGGGATAAGGATCTGCACATCATCCGCATACAGGAAGAAGTTGAGTCCTAGGTCAGAGAGTAGGTAGCAGAGAGGGAGGAGATAGATATTAAAAAGGGTGGAGGATAGGGAGGATCCTTGGGGAACACCTTGCATGAGGGAGATGCGTGGGGATTCAGAATGGTCAATTTTAACTAGATATTTTCTGTGGGTGAGGAAGGAGGTGAACCAAGAGAGCACTGTGCCAGAGATGCCAATCTCTGACAGCCGGGATAGAAGGATTTGGTGGTTGACAGTGTCGAAGGCAGCAGAGATATCTAGGATGACGAGTAAGTATGAGTTTCCTTGGTCCAAGCCTATGTGAATTGTATTAGTGATTGCTAGAAGGAGGTTTTCAGTATTGGGACCTTTGCGGAAACCAAATTGAGATGGGTGCAGAATGTTATGGTCTTCAAGATAGTCAGAGAGTTGTGTATTGACTACCTTTTCAAGGATTTTGGATACAAAAGGCAGGTTGGATATGGGCCGGTAGTTGGAGGGGTCGTTGGCGTCTAAGGTAGGTTTTTTAAGGAGGGGCTTGACGATAGCAAGTTTAAGGGGGTCTGGGACTTTGCCAAATGAAAGTGAGCAGTTGATTAGGTCCACAAGGAGTTTGGCAATGGAAGTGGGTATGGAGAGGAGGGTTTTAGAGGGAATGGTGTCAGCAGTGTGGGAGGCACGTTTCATCTTTTTTAGTATAGTTTCTATGTCCAGGGTAGAAGTATTGTCAAAGGAATGAAAAAAGATTCCATTGGCTTTAGTAGGTAGGGGAGAGGTGGAGGAGGGCTTGGTAGTGAATCGAAGGAGAATATTATCAATTTTATTCTGGAAAAATTTAGCAAGTTCAGCACATTTCTCTTTAGAGTTTTCTTCATGGGAGTTGGGGAGTGGAGGCTTAGTGAGCTCGGCCACATATGAGAAAAGAACATTAGAGTTGAATTGGTAGATGTGGATTTTAGCCGCGTAGAAATCCTTTTTGGCTTGGATGGTAGCTTGCCGGTAGTTGTGAAGCGTGTGTTTGTATATTGTCTTGTGTGTGGGAGAGGGTTGTTTGCGCCAAGTGCGTTCTTTCAATCTAAGGTCTTGTTTGGTCATTTTTAGTTCATTAGTGTACCATGGTTTTTTGTCAGTAGTCGATAGAGGTATTTTTTTGTGTATTAAGGGGCAGAATTCGTCTTGGTGTTGATGTTGTTCCAGGATTGCAGGGCTGTGTCTGGGCTGGAGAGGTCCAGGTTCTTATCTGCTTTGTCAAAGGCAATGGTAAGATCCTCCGATGAACATAGCTTACGGAAAGCAATGGTCTTGCTGGATGCATTGGTCTTACTCTGTGAATGGGAGAGTGTGGGAGGGGTGTTGGTAGTAAGGTGGGCATTAATAATGTAGTGGTCGGACCAGGGTATGGGGGTGGCAGATGGGGTGTTGGGTGATGTGATGTGAGTGTTGATGAAGAGGAGATCAAGGGTGTGCCCAGCTTTATGTGTGGGAAAGGTGATGAGTTGTTGGAAGCCTAAGGCTTGGAGGGTGATCAAGAGGGTTTCACAGGCTGGTGTAATGGGGTTGAAGTCCACGTGGAGGTTGAAGTCTCCGAGGATGACTGCAGGTGTGTCAGGCTTAATGTTGTCTGTTATGTATTCTACGATGGGGGATGGGTCATGTTCAATCAGACCTGGGGGAGCATGGATGAGACAGATCTGCAGGGTCTTAGATTTAAAGAGCCCAATTTCTAATCTAGGGGGTGGGTGTGAGGGATGGAGTTTGAGATGGAGGTGTTTTTTAGCAGCTAGGAGTAACCCTTCCCCTCTTTTCTTTTGTCGTGGGATAGTAAAAATGTCATAGGTCTTTAAGGGGAGCTGATTGATGAAAACATGCCACAAGACTTTCAAACAAAACCTCAAAACATGGTTGTTTGAACAAGCCTTCTCACAATGATCAACATCTTAACTGAAATGCAACCATCCTGTATTACTTATCTGCTCCATTACTTATTATAAATTTTAACCATCCTATATTATTATTATTACTTATCTGCTCTATGTGTCTCTTCTTCCCGAATGTTATCCATGTGTCTACATTTTGTTTTCCATGTGTCGCTTCTCCCCATATGTTTTTTCTCCTTTTGTGTATCACTACCCCATATGTTTTTTCTCCTTTTGTGTATCACTACCCCCTACCCCCTAGATCATTTAATTGCCGCTTATTGACCATAATGGGACTTTGGACTATTCTTTGACAGTTAAATGCGCCTGCGTAATTTTTGAATATTAATATATTATGGTTATTATACTCAACGAAGTTAGCATGTTACACTGGAAACCCGTTATTTTTGTAAAGCCTGTAGCCGTTTTATGTTCTACTGTTTAACCTGTTATATGTAAAGCCTGTTGCTAATTTATTGTTTCACTGTGAACCGAGGTGATGTATGATTATACGTACCGCGGTATATAAGAATCGATAAATAAATAAATAAATAAAATGATCTGTGTCTTTTAGCCATGATTCAGTAATGGCACATATAGAAACATAGAAACATAGAAATGACGGCAGAAGAAGACCAAATGGCCCATCCAGTCTGCCCAGCAAGCCTCACACATTTTTTCTCTCATTCTTATCTGTTTCTCTTAGCTCCTTGTTCTATTCCCCTTCCACCCCCACCATTAATGTAGAGAGCAGTGATGGAGCTGCATCCAAGTGAAATATCTAGCTTGATTAGTTAGGGGTAGTAGGGGCAGTAACTGCTGCGATAAGCAAGCTACACCCATGCTTATTTGTTTTACCTAGACTATGTTGTACAGCCCTTGTTGGTTTTTTTTTTTCTTCTCCCCTGCCGTTGAAGCAGAGAGCCATGCTGGATATGCATTGAAAGTGAAGTATCAGGCACATTTGGTTTGGGGTAGTAACCGCCGTAACAAGCCAGCTACTCCTCGCTTTGTGATTGCGAATCCTTTTTTTCTTCACCCCTGTCGTTGAAGCTATGCAGGATATTTATTTATTTATTTATTTAAAATTTTTATATACCGGCATTCATGTTGCAAACACATCATGCCGGTTTACATATAACAGGGGTGTACAGTAAACAATTCAATAACCTATTTGTGTAGAAGGAAGCAGTTACAAATAACAAGGTAATAGAACTGGGAGGAGAGAAGAAAAGAAAGAGAATAACATTAGGTATAGGTATTTACATTAGTAATAACATTTTTACATGTGGAAGTGGTAGAATCTGGCTGAATAGAATTAATCGGTGTCCGGGAAAGCTTTTTTAAACAGCCAGGTCTTAAGTCTCTTCCTGAAGGTTGGGAGGCTGGGCTCCTGTCTAAGGTCCGGTGGGATGGAGTTCCATAGAAGGGGGCCGGCTGTTGAAAAGGCCCGATCTCTCAAGGTAATGTGTTGGTAGTTTTGGCTGGGGGCACTTGAAGAGATCCTCTGAGTGTGTCTCTTGTTGGTCTGGAGGAGTTATAAATTTGGAATGGGACTTGTAAGTCGAGTGGGGTGTGTTGATGGATGGTTTTGTATATTATGGAAAGAGATTTGTAGAGGATTCTAAAGTGAACAGGCAACCAGTGGAGATCTTTTAGGATTGGAGATATATGGTCCCTCCTCCTGGAGTTTGTCAGTAATCTTGCCGCAGCGTTTTGTAACGCGTGAAGCATCAGTTTTTTGTTTTTGTTTTTGTTTTTTTTTCCCCTGCCATTGAATCAGAGAGCTATGCTGGAAATGCGTGATGTATCAGTCTTTCTCCCATGCCGATGAAGCAGAGAACCATGCTGGATATGCATGGAAAGTGAAGTATCAGGCACATTTGGTTTGGGGTAGTAACCGCCGTAACAAGCCAGCTACTCCCCGCTTTTTGAGTGCGAACCCTTTTTCTTCTCCCTTTCCGTTGTAGCAGAGAGCTCTGCTGGATGTGTGAAGTATCAGTTATTCTTCTCCCCTGTCAGTTATTCTTCTCCCCTGTCATTGAAGCAGAGAGATATGCTGTATATGCATTGAAAGTGAAGTATCAGGCATATTTGGTTTGGGGTAGTAACCGCCGTAACAAGCCAGCTACTCCCCTCTTTGTGAGTGCAAATCCTTTTTTCCATTTACCTCTTGTTGTATGTCAGGGTTGCCATCTGTGAGAAGGTCATAGAGGATGGGGGCTTTATAAAGGATAGATTGTGCATTAAATAAAGATATGGCTAGAGAGGCTAGGCCTAGGAATTGGGGGAGGGGTGTGATCATGATGGGCACAAGGGATTTGCGAGAGGTAGAGGGGTGAGTGCTATTAAATTTGATCTTGGGCTGCAGGTGTGTTGCAGGATAGGAATGGTCAGGTGGCACATTTCGGTGAGAAAAATCCTGGCCGTATGAGGAGTAAGAATTGAGGAAAGGGGGGGCTGACCGAAAGGAAGTGGGAGAAAATCACAGATTAATGGATTGAGGAGAAAGAGGGGGAAAGGATTTGCGGGTATACGGGTCTGGGGGGTTGTACCTGATAAGCAGCAGTCTGTAGGGTGGAGGGAGAGAACTGAAAGAAGTGGTGTGGCTGGGGGTGTGCCCGGTAGATTAGATTGGTAAAGAGTACAGCGGGAGGTGTCTAGGCTTCGATGAGATTGCGGAGACGGGGGGGGGAGACGGGGGGGGGGGGGGGGGGTTAAAGGTGAGGATTTTTGCGGGTGGGGCACTCCACAAACCAGTGGACTTAGCAGGGGGGGGGGAATTCTAAAGAAGCAAGTGAAAGCTTGTTTCAGTGTTGAACAATCATGGGTTACGGGAGATAGTACCACGAAAAATTCTGTATCTAGTATTCAGCTATTGGAGGAAACAGAACAATGAAGGATAAAATAGAAGGCTGTCTTCAACAAAGCAAGATTCAATACAGAGAAATATACAGGGGTAGATTTTCAAATAGCGCGATTTGGCGTACTTTTGTTGGCGCATCAGGCGCAAACAAAAGTACGCTGGATTTTAGTAGATACGCGCATAGCCGCGCGTATCCGCTAAAATCCAGGATTGGCGTGCGCAAGGCTATCGATTCCGTATAGCCGGCGCGCGCCGAGCCGCGCAGCCTACCTCCGTTCCCTCCGAGGCCGCTCCGAAATCGGAGCGGCCTCGGAGGGAATTCTCTAACGCCCTCCCCTCACCTTCCCCTCACTTCCTCTACCTAACCCACCCGCCCGGCCCTGTCTAAAACCCCTCTTACCTTTGTCGGGGGATTTACGCCTCCCGGAGGGAGATGTAAGTCCCCGCGCGCCAGCGGGCCGCTAGCGCGCCGGGACGCGACCTGGGGGCGGGTCCGGAGGGCGCGGCCACGCCCCCGGGCCCGCCCCCGAAATGCTACGGCCCGCCCTGAAAACGCCGCGCGGATCGGGCCCGCCCCCTCGACACGCCCCTCGACACGCCCCCCTCGGAAAACCCCGGGACTTACGCGAGTCCCGGGGTCTGCGTGCGCCGGTAGGCCTATTGAACATAGGCGCACCGGCGCGCAGGGCCCTGTTCGCCTAAATCCGCCCGGATTTAGGCGGATTTAAGCGAGCAGGGCTCTGAAAATCCGCCCCACAGAGTAGAGCCTTTCAATGTTGAACAATCAGGTGGTAATGAAAGAGAGAGTCATTGAATATCCCTGGACTAGAAGGAAGGAGGGGAGAGGGGGGCACAAAGGAGCGCGACTAAAAGGGTGCGATGCCCGCACGGCGCCAGGAGAGGTAGCTGGAGTTAAAGGCCCCTCTGCTGCCTGTAGATGATGTCAGCGGCGAGCCTTGCTCCTTATTGGAAGGAGGGAGAGGCCTGGCGAATCTCTGGCGTGGCTGAAGTAGTGGGTAGTGCGCCGGTTGCGCTGGCCTGCCGGTCTTGGGGCTGCGTCTTTCCGTCGTCGCGGTCTAGTGCCGGTCTGCAGGAGGAGGCGAGGAGCGCAGGTAGAGGAGGTATTTCCGGTCGGCGCTTTAGAGTCAAGAGAGCTCTGGTCTCAAATCGCTGTGTATGGGCAGTCCGGTGGTCGCACGAAGGGGCGCGACGCCCGGCGCGCGGCGCCGCAGAGGTATGCCCAGATTTAAAGGGCAGTGCGGGCCGGTCTCCCAGGCGTCAAAGGAAGCGGCTCGCCAGCCTGGTTGGTGGCTTGGGGGCACAGGGAGGGATCGTGGGCGGCCCTAAGAGATGGCGCGGTCCTTACTTTGAGAAGAGTTCTTTTTCTCTGTTTTCTTTTTGTTCGGTGGCTCCTGGATCAGCGATTTTTATCTTTTTCTCAGTGGGGGGGGTTTTCTAAGACTAAGGTTGAGTGTATGCAAAATTGCATCTATTGAGACATTTATCTTCTCTCTGAATAATGAGCTAGACTCCGATTATGTAATCTGGGGTCTGTACTGGGACTAATATATTTATATCTCATCCAAAGAGTTTTATTAATGGGAGATGCTTATAAATGTTCATCTGAGCTCATTCATTTTTTGCATATGATTCTGAAACATATCCTGCTGCACTCTGCATGCTTGCAAGGTTTTAGTCCTTTTCTTCCTGTATGGCATCTGACGACTTTTTTAAAATAAAATTTTTATTTAAAAAAAAAAAAAAAAAAAAAATTATCCAGAGAGATTTAGCTCATGGATTGGCATCAATGTGTTTTTAGTTCTTATGCACAGTGATAAATAATGCTGAGGAATGTTTTTGTGGGTTTTTTTATTTTACACAGTATCATGGTAACAGATGAGAGTAGATAAGGACCACTCTGCCCAATTGTCCTTTTTTCTTCTTCTTTACCACTTTGGACAGATGAGCATAAACATTCTCATTGTTAAATCAAGACTAGTTCCCCACCCTATGTCTTCTATCCAGCCTCTCAGCCCTGTTCATACCACTGCCCTCTTGCATATATCTCAGACATGTTTAAAATTTGTTACAAACCTGTCTCTGTCACCTCCACTGGTAGAATAGTCCAGGCCTTGTCATTTTCCTCTTATAAAATCACTATCAGGATCTTTTTACCAGTAGGTTTCCATGTCCTAATACCGGGGGGGAGGGGGAGGGGGGGGGAGTGAGAGCAGAGAACCACTATGCACTAAAACCTTTGCTAATAATTTAGTTGTGTGCTAAATGTAGGGAGTATTTTTCAAAGCCGTTTCTGTGCACAGAATCCGGGTTTCTGCATGTAAATGAATGTTTCTAAAACTGATCCGGGCTCATTGCGTGGAACTCTAATGCATACCGCTTATGCACATCATGAAGAGACACTGCAGGGTTGGAGTTGGGAAGCAGAGTCATCACGCACCTGTTTTTTTTATTTTAAAAAAAAAAGGATGTGCACGAGTTACACCTGCTAAAGAGGAGGTGTAACTTTATGCGAGCAAATGTGTGCACGCACTCAGCCAGTTACCCAAGGATTCTCAAAAGAGAACTTACGCACGGACGTTTTCTTTGACAATACTCTGTAAAGTCTGTGTTTACATTGCTATGTGGGCTGTTTTAAAAATTACCTTTCCCATGTGAACACTAAAAAAAAAAAAAAAATCACTTAACTGATGATGTACAATTCTTTTAGTGCATTTGCTAAAAAAATATTTTGATAGCATATGAACGCTAACCAATAAAATTGCAGTGCTTCTGCACTATTAGAATCTAAATAATGTGAGGCTGCTACAGAGATAAAATATACATAGTAAACTGAGCGTGCAGTGTCCTCCTTTCCTCATAACTCAGCTTCTTTGCTGCAAATCTATATAAAAGAAAGCTTGGCATATAGGACTTATTGTCAGTCCTGAAAGAGCATCTGGACCCCAGGAGAGGAGGTGAAAGAAGAGAAGAGATTACCAGGAGAGGAAAAGCAAGTTTGCTTACCGTAAATGGTGTATTCCATAGATAGTAGAATGAATTAGCCATGCTTCTTGTGTGTTGTCATCTGATGGCACACGGTACGGAGCCTTCTCAAAGTAACAGAGCTGTGATGCTCTGCTCATGCATGGTGGTTCCTGCGCGATTGCTCAGCTATAGAGTCTTCAGTTGCTATCAGAGATTATGGACTATGCCCGATATCATATGGTAGAGGCGGCTGCCAGGGAGGCGGGCAAGTATGCAAGGCTAATTCATTCTGCTTTCTACAGAAAACACTGGTTTTGCTAAGCAAACTTTTGCTTTTTCCATCAATAAGCAGACTGAATTAGCCATGCTGTCTTGGGGAGTTCCAAGCTAAAGGTTGCTGCAACATGTTTCAGAGTAGCCTTTCTTCCTTTCGTTTTTTTGGCAACCTATCTCTAGTGGTCTTCTGTGGAGTTCAACACCACTTTGCCCACTGAACTGTTAGACGCTGAGAGTTATCCAGGCAATAGTGAGCTGAAGGTATAAACTGATGATCAGGTTGCGGCTTTGCAGATATCAGCAACGGGCACATTTTTAAGGTGCACTAGTGAAGCAGTGGTGAATCGTACTTGATGAGCCTTGACTGTAACAGATAGAGATAGAGAGGCTGAAGCATAGCAGTATCAGATACAACTTCTTATCCAGTTGGATAAAGTTCTCTTAGTTACTGCAATTCCCAGTTTGTTAGGGTTGTAGATGACAAAGAGTTGTTGGGCAAGCCTATGACCTTGTGTTCTTTCTTTGTAATAAGCAAGGGCTCATTTGCAATCCAAGGTGAGTAATGCTTTCTCCCTTTTGTTTCAGTGTGGCTTTGGAAAGAAAGTTGGTAGGGAGATTGCTTCATTCAGATGAAAAGCGGTTACTACTTTTGATAAGAATTTTTGGATGTGGTCATAGCACTAATTTGTCATGGAAGAATTGTAGATAAGGTGAGTTATGAACTAAGGCTTGTAGCTCACTGATTCTTCTTGTAGAGGTAATTGCTACTAGGAATAGAACCTTCCATGTTAGATACTTTAGAAGTGTTGTTTGTAGGGGTTAAAATGGGCATGATGTTAGAGCTGCTAGGACTATATTAATGTTTCATAGTATTGGAGGTAGATGAAGTAAGTCTTTCATGAAATGAGAGATCAAAGGGTGTGTTGAGATGGAAAGTCCATCGACTCGGTGGTGATAAGCTGCAATAGCACTTAGATGAATCCTCATTGATGAGGTCTGTAGACCTGACTGAGAAAGGTGGTAAAAATAACTGAGCAAGAGCTCAGGCGAGCAAGTGAATGATCAGTAGAGTGAGATATACACCATCTTGAATACAGTATCCATTTGAAGGAATAGTTGTGGCGAGTGAATGGTTTTCTTGAAGAAAGAAGAACATCCTGTATCGGCAGCAGAAGTGGTAATGATGCTAAGACTGTGCTTATCATCTATGCTGTGAGATGGAGCAAGTGCAGAAGTGGGTGGAGGAGCATCCCGTACTCCTGAGTTAGGAGATTTGGACAATTCTCCAGGAGTCTCAGTAGTTGGACTGAGAGTTGTACAAGATACGCGTACCAAGGCTGTCTTGGCCAAGCTGGTGCTATGAGAATTATGTTCACCTCATCTTGTATGCACTTATGTATTGTCCGTGTAATGAGAAGAATTGGTGGAAACGCGTATAGAAGACCCGCTGACCACGATAGGAGGAATGTATCCTATGACCGTCTGTGGACTGGGTGTAAGAGAGCAAAACTATTGTAGTTTCATGTTGCACTCTTTTGCAAAGAGATCTATGTATGGCTCTTCCCCCTAGAAGAAGATGTCGTTGGCTACATCCTGGACCAGTGCCCATTTGTGTGGAAGAAATACTCTGCTGATCTTGTCTGCTTGTATGTTTACTATTCCGGACAAGTGGGTTGCCCAGTCCTATATCAGGATCACCTCTTTGCACAAGATTGAGGAACCCGAGCCTCATTGCTTATCTATGTAAAACATGGCCACTTGATTGTCTGTGTGGACCATTACCATTTTTCCCTTTTAGGAAGCACTTGAACACCAATAGTGCAATGCAAACTGCCCTGAGTTCCAGTAGCTTGATTTGATAAGTGGATTCCTGGGCTGACCATTGACCTTGAGACTTGTATTGAAGTAGGTGTGTTCCCTAACCCCGGGTGGAAGCGTCAGTGGTGAGGATCAGCTGGTGGGGAAGTGGCCTTAAGGGTGTTCCCTCTTTTAATACTTTTGGCTTTAGCCACCAATTTATATCCTGTTTCATGGAAGTTGTCAGGATTATCTTGGTAGATAGTGGTTGATGGATCTGTGACCATTGGGCCATCAAGCCCTACTGCAACCGTTGCATGTGCAGTCGGGTTAGGGATACTACATGAATGGCTGCTGCAATATGGCCTAACAGGATTAGGAGTTTCTCCGGGGAAAAGCAGGATGGTATTCCTTACACATGGGTGATTTCAAAGTTTCTAGAACTTTGACTTGGCGCACTGAGCATGCCCAGCATGCCCTATACCACATGCCATGAGACATATGCCATGTGCCTGGGGGCATTGCATGACATCCGGGGTTGCTGCTTATGTGCACAAATGACCCTGAAAGGACGTCGTCTTCGGTTCAACAAGATGGAACAGCTCTTCGGGTCTGGGAAGACCGAGCCATCGGCATCGATGGATCTTGGAGCTGCACCAATGGACACAGCGGTATCGAAATCGTTGGTTCCATTGGTGCTATTGGTGTATAGAGGCGCCGGAGATTGACCACCATCAATCTCCTCCATGCCGAGGATGTCTGGTTCCTCGTCATTGGCCTCAGCTCCGGGGAAGGACTGGGTCGAGCATTGAGGGAAGCTGCAGAAGCATCTGTACTGGTCCCTGTCAATGCATGGTGTTGGGCAGAGGATGCACTGGTGCATGCTGTCATGCCCCTGAAGCGACCCCATGGCGAGGAGTGCCATCCTCCATCGGTGCTGGGAGTCCGCGACAGTCTCTATTGTCCTGATGCCAGTTATCAATCCGAATTGTGGCATTATTACACATGCGCAGGATCTGGCCACCCCTCCTTCCTCCCCAGTTGGTATCGGCAATGTTCGAGGAGGAGTTGGAGTGGTGAGTCCAGCTGACGGTGAAACAGGCGATGCAGGGCATTGGTCCTGTGGCACTGACGGCACCAGAGCTGGTACCATCTGTCTTGAAACTGTTGCTGGAGAAATTCAATGTACTCATCAGTGCGTTACTGACCCAGCTGGCATAGTTTCCTGGGACAGTGTCAGTGCCCGTTGGGGCACCGTAGCCTCCCCCTACCAATATGGTGATCAGTGCCGGTTCTTCAGAGGAGGGAGCTCTGCCTAGGCCGCTAGAAATGCTGAGGCCAGTAGCTCCCCATCCAGCTCTGCCAGTGCCTGCACCTCTGGATGAAGGCCAAGCACCTAGGGCCCCATCCCCTTTGCTTACAGTGCGGATGAGGATCTCTATGACCCTTGGGGGGGATGACACCAAGGATTCCTCCTCTGAGGATCTCCCATCAGACCCTTCTCCTCCAGAAGTGAGGACTTACCCTTTGCAGGGTTTGTGAGGGTGATGGCAGAAGCCATCCCATTTCAATTACTGATGGAAGATGATGCCAGACACAAAGTGCTTGAGATCCTCCAGTTCTTGGAGCCTCCTAAGGAGATCATGGCAGTCCCATCACATGATATCCTTAAGGAGTTGTTGCTGCTGAGGATATGGGAACACCCCCTCACAGTGCCTTCCATAAACAAGAAGGCTGACGGGGTCCAGCTCATCTAGAAGGCTGCCGGATTTGTTAAGCATCAGCTGCCCCACCAGTCGGTGGTGGTCAAATCCACTCTCAAGAGCCTAGCATTCTCAGACCCATTCCTCAGTGCTAGTGTCCCTGGGGAAGAACCACAGAGCGAGGGATGCTCTTGAGAGAAAAGTGTTTCAGGAGGCCATGCTCATTGCCTGCATAGCTTCCTATCAGTTCTATATGAACCAGTACTCACTGGACATCTGGAAGCAGGTGCCCTAGGTGGTCAAGCAGTTGCCTTAGTAGGGCCTGGAGTGTGGAAAACATGTCCAAGTGACCTGCAGAATTTTAGAGAAGGCATTGAGGGTCTTTGCAGCGGGAATCGGCACCCACAGAATGGCATAACTGTGGGCCTCGTGGTAGCCCAGTTCTGGAACCACCATGAAACCCTCCAACTGTAGGAGGTTGTCTAGATCGGGGCAGAGGAAGTCTTTCTTTCACCAGAGAAAGTACTATCCTCCACCCCCTCACTCCTGTCAACAGCATCAGGGCTCCCGCAGCTGTCCCAGGCAGCAGAAATCCCCCAATCCCCAGCTGGCGCCTCAGTGAACTCCTGGGATGGGGTTTTGACTGTGTTGTAGGGAGCATATGCTAGTCACCCATACCCAGGACGTTGGACCTTCTGGTCGGGGTCAGGCTGCGGTTGTTTACAAACCAGTGGCCCAGAATAACCGCGGATCAGTGGGTTCTTTCCATCATCTGTCAAGGGTACCAATTGAACCTATTGGGTGTCCTGCCAATTTGCCCTCCAAGTCCATTTTGGAGTTGCTAGGGTTCATCATCATCTTCCTGAAGTCTCATCTCAGCCCGTCACCTCAGTTGGACTTCATTGGAGCCCTGCTAGACATGGCTCAGGCCAAGGCCTTCCTGCCTCCTCAAAGGGGCGTCACTTTGACGACTGTAGCAGCAGAGATTCAGCAGAGCTAGCAGGTGTCAGCCTGGCACATGTTGAGGCTGTTGGGCCATATGGCTGCAACCGTCCATGTCATTCCCTTGGCACTATTACACATGCGCAGCACCCAATATACTCTGAGCTCACAGTGGTGCCAGGCCACACATACCTCCAGGATTTCATCCAAGTCACCTCGTTGTCCTGGTGGCGGGTACTTTCAAATCTGGAACGGGGAATCTCTTTTCGATACGTTCAGTAAGACCCCATATGTTTATGTGCTCTTTCCAACTGACCTATCCTCTTATCCAGAGATTGCTTGCGTCTGACTCTCTCTCTCTTGCAATGAGAAGCAAAACTAATTATCCACCCCCTTAACACAGTTTTCAACGTTTTCCATAGCAAAACAGGGGAATATTCATTAGTCATGAATTTAAAAAAATTCCTTTACCGCCTCCCTAATTATTGCACAGAAACATTTAAGATGTAGTAAAGAGGCATTCAGTCTCCAGCTTTTACCCACAGAGGGCAATTATCTACCACAATAAACAAGACTGAAATTGCCTTCTTCAATTCGGACCATCTACAAATAGCTTTAGTCTACTCACCACCTGGAACTTTAGACACAGACCCTTCACCTCTAATTGAGTTCACAACAAAACATTGCAAACAGGACAAACCAGCTATTTTGATGGGAGACTTCAACTTACATGTAAACAGCACACCGCTAACTCATAACTGTGATATCCTTCTCTCAGCTCTCAACCACTTAGGCTTCAACCAGATAGTCAAAGATCCCACGCACAAATCAGGACACACCCTCGACCTGATCTTTCTCAACAATGGCATAACACCAACCAATAACCCTACCTGCGTCCCAGTCCCATGGTCAGACCATCACGTCATCTCGGCAGAACTTCAAATTACAGACCAGCCTCGTCCCATATTTCCAGTAACCACTATACGTTACAGGAAACCCTGCCCCATAGACAATCTTAGTAATTTACTTTCCACAGAACTCGACCGACTGGATTTAACAGACGCATCCTCAGCTATCACCTCCTGGCTCAATATTACAAGCAAGATCGCCGATCTTACCTGTCCCTCTACCACCAAATCCTTAAAACCACCCCAAGCAAAAAGACAACCGTGGTACACTCCAACACTCAAAACCCTCAAACAAGAACTCCGGAAGAAAGAAAACAGCTGGCGCAAATCTCCTTCCATCATCACAACGCTAAATTATAAATCCCATCTCAACACATACAGATTAGCCATCCTAAAAGCCAAAAAAGACTTCTTTGCAAAAAAAATTCACAACTTTGCACTGGACCCAAAGGCTCTATTCTCATTTGTATCTTCCCTAACAAAACCCACTCCACCTAGCATTCCAGATGAACTAGCAGCCAACAAAGCTGAGGAACTAGCAATCTACTTTGACAAAAAGATCACCAACCTCCTCAAGCCTATCCTTACCCAACAAACAACAGTACTACAGCCGACAACCTCACCATATAACAAAGAATACAGCCTATCATCATTCGAAACCCCTTCATCGTTGGAAATCGAACTTATTCTCAAGAAGCTCAAACCATCTTCCCATCCTCTGGATACCATTCCCTCCAATCTTCTCCTAGCGACCACTAACACCATTTCTAAACCCATATCAGACATCATCAATTGCTCCTTAATACAAGGAAAGGTCCCAGACCAACTCAAAATAGCAGTTTTGAAACCGTTACTAAAAAAACCAAACCTTTCAACGGATGACCCTGCAAATTTCCGCCCTATCGCAAACCTTCCCCTTATCTCAAGAGTGATGGAAAGATTCGTCAACAAACAACTGTCGGAATACCTGGAGGATAACAACATTCTCTCCCCTTTCCAATTCGGCTTCAGGAAATCTCAAAACACGGAAGCACTCCTAACATCGTTATCCGACACCATACTTCTTAATCTCGAAAAAAAACAACCCTACGTCCTCGCTCTTCTTGACCTATCCGCCGCATTTGACACAGTCAACCATACCATACTACTCGAGCGGCTATCCGACATAGGAATTCAAGGAGAAGCACATAGCTGGTTCCAATCGTTCCTGGAGAACAGATTCTACAAAGTAAAAATCAACAATGAAGAATCGCATCCTATCAAATCAACTCGAGGAGTACCACAAGGATCATCTCTCTCTCCTACGCTATTTAATATTTACTTGCTTCCACTCTGCCACTTACTCTCTAACCTCAAGCTAAAACATATTTTCGCTGATGACATTCAGATTCTCATGCCCATCACAGAATCACTACAAAAAACTTGGGCGCATTGGAATATCTGCTTACAAACCATCAACTCTCTCCTATCCAGCTTGAACCTCATACTTAATCCAAACAAGACAGAAATCCTCATCATCTCACCAGACGAAAATCACACCCCTACCAACTTTCAAAGCGTAACTCAATTCTCATATCCAAACACTAACCTATCCACCTCCGTCAGAGACCTGGGGGTGCGTCTCGACAACAAATTTAACCTAAAATCCTTCATAACCAACACAACTAAAGAATGCTATTTCAAACTCCAAGTGCTGAAAAATCTCAAACCTCTTCTTCACTTCAGTGACTTCCGGCTAGTAGTCCAGTCTTTAATTCTGTCTAAGCTGGACTACTGCAACTCACTACTGCTAGGTCTCCCAGCTTTATCCACCAGACCATTACAGATGGTGCAGAATGCAGCAGCAAGGTTACTCACCAACACTAATAAAAGAGCCCACATAACACCTATTCTTCACAGCCTACACTGGCTTCCTATAAAAGCTAGAATCACCTACAAGACACTATCAATGATCCACAAGGATATAATGGGCATCGCCCACCTGAATCTAAATTCACATCTCCGCCTCCACACATCTCAAAGACCCATCAGGCACAACTACAAAGGTTCCTTATATGCTCCCCCGATCAAAACCACATTAACAAAACGAGCACTCTCAACAGCCGGACCCACACTCTGGAACTCACTACCGCCAGATCTACGCCAAGAGACCTGCCATCTAACTTTTAAGAAAAATCTAAAAACGTGGCTTTTCAGGCAAACATATACAGAATCACAAGTTTACTTAGACACCGGCCAAAAAGAAAAATAGCCCAAACACCAGATCCTAGTTTCACCTATACCCCCTTCAAGACCCAACCACGTCAGATCTGAACTTCTCACCTGTTTAAGACTTCTTCTCTGATTCATCAGTCTTCCTTAACTCATGCATTTCTCGCATATTTTGCACATCAACATGGTCTATGTACCCTCATATCATAATTTAGTCTACCCTTTAATTTTTTTTCTAGATATTTATTCTCGCTGTAAACATGCCGAACATTTACCTACGTCCTGTTGATGAGTTACTATTATTATTATCTATGTAATATTTAATTTATTATTAATATCTATATGTCATAGGTTATATGCTATATGTTATACGTTATATGTTAAGAAACGCTGTTCCATGTAACGCCTTTTGTGCGAAAGTTTTGTTATATGTAAACCGACCTGATTCGATACTTGTATTGAGAATGTCGGTATATAAAAATCAGAAATAAATAAATAAATAAATGCTGACACTTGTAGCTGCAACCACACCAGGATATGATCTAATATGGCACTAGCCAAAATATTCACCGGCCTGCATTAGCAAACAAAGAATGAGAGCAGAGAAAAAAAAATCAATATGACTATATGTCTGGAAATGAGGCGAAAAACAGGTATAATCTCTCCCTGTGGGGTTTTGCTTCCTCCAAACATCCACCAGACCTAGGTATGTCATCATGTCCTTCAGTGTGTCAGCCAGTCCTCCTGCCTGCCCTTCAGACGTCCTGTCCAAGTTAGGATCCAGACAAATGTTCCAGTCCCCTCTCATTATGAGGGGATAAGAAGAAAAAACGTCAACTATCCCTCGCAATTGAGAGTAAAAGTCTCTTTTTCCCACATTAGGACCATACACATTTGCTATTACAAAATGCTCTCCATACAATGAACATTCTAACAAAACATATCTGTTCTCTATGTGTTTTTTCATAATATGCACCCCCAAAGGAAGAGAATTATGAATGAGAATACAGCTCCCCTACTTTTGGAGTTGAAAGAGGAATATTCAATGCGCCCCACTCAATCCCTAACCAATTTGGCATGTTCCACATCTGACAGATGCATTTCCTGAAGGAAGACCACTTGAGCCCCTTTCTTTTTCAGATAACCTAAGATCCGTCATCTTTTGATCGAGGATCCAATGCCCTGCACATTTAAAGAAATAATATTAAAGGGGGAATTAGCCATGGTCTATAAACAAACATATAACTGGACTCCAATTTAGTGCGAAGAAATGGCCTTTGCAGTCACCTGACCTTTTCACATGTGAGCTACTCCTAAAAAACACAACTAGCCCAACCAGAAACAGTCTCCCCATTTTCCCAAACCCCCTCAGCCCCATTCATCCTCAACACCACCATCCAGGCCACTGTTGAGAGATAAGCCCGGAATAACCCACCCCAATTTCCCCCTCCTACCAACCCCAACAAGAGAAAACCAGGACAAGTAGAGAGTACACCGTGACCAACCCTCTTCTCCCAATTTCAGCCCTACACCTTGCCACCCAATCCCTCCCTGACACCCCCCCTCCAGTTCATCCCCAACCCAGACTCCCAGAATGTGCAAAAGTCCAGCACACCCCACCCAAGACTTTAATTGTGGTCCCAGTTTAGGATAAAGTCCACAGCTGCTTTGCAGGAAAACCTCCATCTTAACCTCCAAGTTAATGGAGCAGAGAAAAAAAAATCACCATTGACTGACATCCACGCCGCCACAATAATCGCTCAGCAAAGATGCAGCATACACACAACGACGAGAATGCCTAATGAGCAGGCATGTCTGAGACACAATGAGCAGGAAAACAAACCCAGTACATGCTTGCCACCCAACCCTCTCCTTAAGCCCTCCCCCAGAACCTCTCACAGTACCCCCTTTTATCTTCCTCCTTTCCCCATGTCCTCCCCCGCCCCCACCCAGAAACACTCCTGGCATAATACAGCCTACTAATGTTTCTACCAACAACTAAACCTCCCATCGCACACAAGTGTTTGAGGAATACAATCTAGGTGGTCTTAAGTAAAATAAAAGAAAGAAAAGGGAAAAAAAGGGGGAAAACAGAATGTATCCCTTACTCATCGATTAAATGGATATCGGGCATCAAATAGTTTCATGGGGCAGCTTCTGGCTCAGCGACCTCAGCCCTCCGAATCTTCTGCAAAAGCACCTGTGCCGCCTGCACAGCGTCACATATCACCGTCTTACCACCATGGGACATGTATAGGTACGCCGGATAAAGCATGGCATACTTCAGGCCTTGGTTCCTCAATTCATGCTTTACCTCCACAGATTCCACCCGGCACGAATAATCTTGAATAATCTTGAAATATGAAGATATGCTGACTCAAGTACTTCAGCTCATTCTGCTATCTGCTCGCATCTAGGAGACGACACTTATCCTGGAAATTATGCACTTTCACTATCAACGCTCTGGGCCTGGGCGCTCCAGCGCTGTGTGCACAATCCAGTTTAACTTTGCCACCTTTAAATAAAACATTGTGTAGCGTAGACAACCACGTTGCCACCACATTTGCACCTTCTGCACGCTCCGGCACGCCTATGATAGTTAAATTGTTGCACTGATTCAGATTTTCTAAGTTATCTTGCTTTTTGGCGGTCTTTCTGTGTACCCTTTCCAAGGCCTCAAGCCATTGCCTGCTGGTGTTAAGTGACATTTTGAGTTCTTCCACGCGCTCCATTATATTGTCTAAGCGCGCCGTTGTTTCACCAACCGTGGATACAACTTGAGATGGCCGATCCACAACAGACTACAATTTGGTGTCCAGGCTGGGGTGGGTCTTGTCACCAAGTTGATTGATTGCCGACTTAACCGCCTCAGCGATATCTGCAGGCAAAGATCCTTCCGCCATACTATCCTCATCGGAAGCCAATTCCTTGCTGCAGGCTGCACACTCTGCCTTCGATTTCCTACAGATACACTTGGCTCTTACTGTTTGCTCACCCCATAGCTGAGGCAAGGACATTTTATCAATCTTGTCTGCCATAGCAGTCGAACGTAGCTCAAGAAAACAAGGAGGAAAGGTTACTCAGCGTATCACAGGGCCGGGAGCAGGAGAGACCTGCGACTGCTTAGTTCAGCTGCATCACATGACCCACATTTTTTTTTTTATTGTCATCTATTTGTTTTAGCTTTACTGATTTTTTTTTTATTTATGGATTTGACTCTTAATATATTTGTTATATTCATAATGTTCATTAAATAGTTATTGTTAAAATATTCATTTGCTTTGGGCAGTATTTTATTCAAACAAGGCAGGGTATGCAGATTAAAATATCCAAAAATACTTAGCCAAAATTGGAACTCTGGTTCTCCTTTTGAACATAGAAGGGGGTCGATTTCCAAAACCTCTGACAGTGTGTGGTTGCTTTTGCTTTTTGAAGGCTATGAATGGTTTCATTTGCGACTGGATGGACTTAATTACTTTTAAGAAGTTAAGTTTTCCTACTCTGCTGACAGATGAAAGAGTGAAATCAGGGCACACTGTCCTTCCTTTGGCTGAAGGCTCGGGCCCACCTTTCCATGCAGTGTGCCTACAGCTACAAAGGCTTGCATCTCCGTGTTGTCGACCCAAATAAACCAAATTTTCCTTTTCATGCTGGATTGGAATATGATGATCAGAGCTGATTGTGCAGCAGCGCTTCCTTATGATCCCCAGACTGCTAGCCAAACGCAATTACATTCACAAGCCAGAGCCCTTTCAACATAAAATGTTCCAGTGCACTGGGGCATTTGAATGAAGATATGAGAGGTATCTCAGGTTTTAATCTTTGAAGGTTTGTCCTGTTTAAAGTGATATTAAGGCTTGACTTTGTAGAAGGGAAAAAGAGCTGATATTCATGTATATTATCAGCATATGCACTGAGGTAATTAAACCCCTGAGGGAGTGCCCCTGGATGGTCTACATAGCTTTCACAGCATGTTTGTGCTTAGATAAAACTAAATGTCTGCCTGATGCTAATAATCTCTTTCTGAATCTGAATTTATTATTATTAAGCAGATATGAATACTTAGCCTATATAAGTTCTTGGATGACTAAATGTTCCAGGCAGTCCTGTATTTTGGAGAAATTATTTTTGTACAAAAAGACATAAATAATGTATTTAACTGTTTTGAGGTAAGATACCACACTTTCTCTGTTTATAATTATAATAAGAATATCAAAGTTGTTCTTCCGTATTTCATATTACTACATGCTGGCAGGAGGAACCAAGAGTGGGGCTACTATACTGCTTTGCATTCTCAAGGTCACCATGCCTGACCCTCTTGCATACTTCTATAGAAAGAGAATTGAGAAACTGCAGGGTTTTTTTTCAATTTAAACTTTTATTGAAGAAGTAACTTTGACAACAAAACCTTAGTTTACTTAGCATACTTCTCCAAAGATTATGACAAATATTATGCAATGACCCGCTCAACCCCCCTCTCCCCACCTGTGCCCCAACCACTATAGGCTTATGCCGAAGCATCATCAAAATAGTACAAATAAGGATAGGTCAACCCCAAACGTGAAGCCAAATACAGGCAGAGTACAAAAATAATCCACCCCCTACTCAAAACAAAATACTCCACTACCAATCAACCAAAGCCTGCAATTGGAGGTAGCAACAAAAATAAACATTGACAACAGAGACTTCTTCAAACCTTACAATAAAATGGCAAGACTAGCATGACCCTTACGTATGGGAGTCTTTCCAAGTTACATAGGAGGCCCAAACTTTCTCAAAATTAGAACCCTTCTGCCTACGTATGATGGGATTTTACTCAGAAAGTATACAATAGCAAGACGGCTTAGGACCTGTTTAACAGACAGGACCACTGGTACTTTCCAATGTAAAGTGATTTCACCCCTGGCAGCCAACAGTATGTGATAGATTAGGGATTGATTAGAAGTGCTGCTCCCCGTAATGGGTAGATTTAATAAAGCTGATTTCGCACAGGGCGCCAATTGAAACCCAGTGATATTTGCTACTAGTGAGTAAACTTCTTGTCAAAACTTCTGTATGAGCAGGCAAGTCCACCAGATATGGAAAAAAGACCCACATAACCTCCAGCAGGAGTCACTGATTGTGGGATACATACGATGAAGGCACTCTGGCATTAAATACCACAGACAATACTTTATATGAGTTTTCCAAGATCGCCATTGAGAGAGAACTCTTGGCTGTATTTAAAAAAAAAAAACCATTCGCGAAACTCCGAACACGATGGTATATCTGTCTCAATTTGAGCTTGTATAGCATTCGCGGGACTTTCTCGCTGTACTAGCTCAGGCTCAGAAGCAGGCCCCTGATCACTGCTGTTGCAGCAAAACTCCTCTCCGATTTTAGAAAAGGAGAACTGCTTCAAATTGGGAATTTTCTTCTCGGAGGCCATCAAGATCCCATAAAGTACAGGCTGCACCAAACTTTAACAGAAATGCGTCTCTGAGTGCCTAGATAATTCAAATTAAAGGCTTTAGGATGTTGCAGGGAAGGTCTCAGGTGGCCATCTTAGTTAGTGATGTCATCAATCCCCCCCCCCCCCCCCCCCCCCTTAGAAACTGCAGCTTTCAAGTTTCGAGAATAACATAGTAGATTATGGCAGATAAGGACCAATTGACCCACACAGTCTACCCAGTTGTTCCCTGCAACTCTGTACAGCTGCGAGCTGTACAAGCGTGACCTCCTGCAGGATATCATTATAATTTCAATTCAGTTTGGTTGTCTTCCCCCTTGGTTCCGTTGTCATTCTAGAAAGATGAGCATACAAGTTTCCATAGCTAAATCAACACTCAGCCTCTGTCCTCTCTCATGCCTTTTACCCAACCTCTCAACCCTTTTCCTACCACTGCCCTCTATATGTGTTCCAATTGTGTTTAAGTTCTCTCACAATATTTGTTTTCACCTCTGCAAACAGGTTATGCCATTCATCTACTACCTCCTCTGTAAATGAAGTATTTCCTCATCAAATGACACATTGTCATATGGGTTTTCACAGCAGTGCAAGTTCAACTAAATCTCTGATTCCTGTATCTTGATTTTTTTGTACTAGAGATATCAGTGTGCATCATGCTGTTTGGCAGTATGTGGCCTATAAGCTGCTCAGGTTGACCATTTCTCTGATCTGAACACAGTCAGCTACAAGAGGTGACTTGAGCTTGTTGAACGTACTTGTGTATCAGGATCAAAAAAAATTGCTCAATCAGTTTATTCTATCTTAAACAAATACTTAGTTTCAAAAACAGGAGCTTGAGATGCCTGCCACTGAGGAAAATAAGCAACTAGACAAAATACAGCTGGATTCATTCCTTTCTTCTTAACAACAAGTAGCCCTAAAAAGTTAGTGCAGTCTTTTTTCTCTCTCTCTGTCTCTCTTATGTTTTAGGTATTCTGTATGGAAGGCTATGCGTTATAGGCAGGTCATATTCCTAAATAATCCTTCTGTGACTTAGTACCAGTGTAGAAACCAGCAAATGGTTTTGAAAGAAATGTTATATTTGATAGTTAAACACAGTAGTCGAAAACAAATATTTTGAAACTCTGTCACCAGGGATGTCCTTGGGATTTGGCAGGAGGCCGAATTGGAGCAACCACCAGGGGTTTTGTACTTTGGGAGCCCCGCTGTGCCACGGAAGCCTCATGTTTTGATGCGCTACTGGACATCATTTTACGTTCCTGCTGCACGATGGCAGATCTGCAAAGCATTCTGTGAAAAATCTTTCCATTACCGGAGAATGCTGTTGCGTTTCTGTGCGCAACTGGTGGGAGTGTACCTTGCCTACATGTTTTAAATGTTGGCGAGGCCTTGCAGAACATTCTTGAGGCAGTGATATTTCAGAAGCAATAACTCTAACCGTTTCCAATAACCAGGTGCCATGGATTTCTCTAAGAAAGGACCATGGAGTTTCTAATCTAGGCCTGCTTTTAACTGTCCTTGTCATGCTGTCTTCAGTATTTCATGTCGCTCCCTTTCACTCACAGAAAAAGGCTCTCTGAGGTTGAGAGAGGCCCAGTCTACTTCCAGCTTTTGAGGCCACAAGCCATAATAAAAATATAAAAATGATAACACATGAAAGGAAAATAAGGAACCAAAAAAAGAGAGGTCCCTTTTAAGCTTGAGGCCAAGGCCAAATGGCCTTCCTGGTCCCACCTCTGATTGACCCTGCCTATGTACAATCCTGCACACTAAGACCGGAGCCCAGCACTGGTCTGTTTCAACAATGGTAAGTGCAGAATATCAAAATACAAACACAATTCAAATTTACTTAACTCAGACTGAGCCAATGTATATTGGCAGAAAATGAGTAGCAAACAGATAAGTGCAAAGTGGGCAGATTAGGAGGAGGTCGATATTCAAAAGTCATTTAGATGTTATCCGTCTAAATGGCTATGTTGAAAGCTGTATGCGGCTAAATTCTAGCTGCATAATGACTTAAGAGGCTAGAATTTAGCCACATAAGTCGACGGCATTCCGAGGGCGGGTGGTAGGCGTTTCTGGCAGAGCAGAGTTATCCACATAACTCCGATATTTGGAGTTAGCCTCTTAACCTATGTGGAGAACTCTGGTCATGCCATAGGGCTATTGTAAAATTAGCCGGTTAGATGTAACTGGCTAACTTTAAGATAGCTGGGTATATTCAGCGACCGGATATGCAGGAAACCCTTTCCCCACACCGCCCCATAGCAGGAAGTCTCTCCAACCCACCAACTCCTCTTGAATCAAGCCTTACCAGTTTGGTGGTTCAGGACCATTACAGCCCTTCTGCCCACACTACAGTTACCAGTGAATGACACTGCTAGGTGGCACTTCTCCACCGTCATATGATTAGAAGCACCTCCTAGCACCATCATTTGCTAGCAGCTTTGGCATCCACCTTCCCTTTTACCCTTCAGATTGGTAAGACCGGTTTTCAGAAGGGTGTGTCGGGGCAGGTGGGAGCCCTGCTGGACTGGGAAAAGGCTGCTGGGCAAAGATAACTCGGGGAGGTGGGGTGGAGAGAATTCTTGGGGGGTGGCAGAGGAACATACAGAAAGACATGGTTTAATGGGGTACACCCAGCGTGGGTTTACACAAGGAAAATCTTGCCTCACCAATCTGCTACATTTTTTGAAGGGGGGTTAATAAACGTGGATAATGGTGCGCTGGTGAGTAGGTGGATATAGTGTGTCTGAATTTTCAGATGTTTAACAAAGTTCTTCCTGAGAAACTCCGTAGTAAATTTAAAAGTCATGGGATAAGCAGCAATATCCTATTGTGGATTGCAAACTGCTTAAGTAATAGGAAGCAGAGAGTAGGATTGAATGAGCAATTTTTTCAATGAAGGAAGGTAAATCATGGATTGCCGCAGGAATCTGTACTGGGAGCGGTGCTGTGTGTAACATTCATAAGTTATCTGGAAAACAGAACAGTGAGTGAGGTGATCATATTTGCAAACAACACCAAATTATTCCATGTTGTTGCATTACAACCAGATTATGAGAAACTGCAGTAGGACCTTGTGAGGCTGGGCATCTAAATGGCAGATAAAATTGAATGTGAACACGTGCAAAGTGATGCACATATAGAAAAATAATCTAAACTGTAGTTACACAATGTGAGGTTCCATGTCACCACCCAGGAAAGGGCATCATCATGGACAATATATTGAAATCCTCAGCTCAATGTGCAGCAGCAGTCTAAAAAGCAAACAGAATGCTAAGAATTATTAGGAAAGAAAGGGAGAATAAAATGGAGAATAATAATGCTTCTGAATTGCTCCATGGTGCAACTGCATCTAGAGTACTGGTTGCTGCATCTCAAAAAAGATAAAACAGAGCTAAAAAAGGGACAGAGAAGAGCAACCAATATGATAAATGGGATGGAATGGCTTCCCTATGAGGAAAGGCTAAAGAGGTTAAGGCTCTTCAGCTTGGAGAAAGAGATGGCTGAGGGGAGATATGATAGAGATCTTTAAAATCACAAGTAGAGTGGAATGGATAAATGTGAATTAGTTGTTTACTCTTTCAAAAAATAAACTCTAGGGGGCAGTCCATGAAGTTACTAAGCAACACATTTAAAGCATCATAGAACAGAAAAGGAGAGGAGTTAAGATGGCAGCAGCCTAGGTCTATACGATTTAGATCAGATGTTTTACCCCAGTATGGTTAAATGGAAGGACAAACTGTGGGCTTTCCCCGCTAAACCTGCAGCTGCTTCAATTCCAATTTTGGATCCAATGGATGCATTTGTGACCAGACAGGTATAGAATCTGTGGCTTTGGGGATGGCCTCGTGAAAAGCACAGTGGCAGGAGAGAGCCCAGAGTCCTTGCCGGAGACAATGATCCTCTCCCCTGATGTTAGGTCTGCTCTAGTTGTCCTGATGGAGAGAGAAGGGTATGGTCTCTTGATGCGGACACCGAGTGATGGTAATCTTGGAGCCAAGCCATCAGAGGGAGATGGAGCTGAGGCAGGACCCTGCATGCTGGGAGCCCGAAGTGGGGGCAGCAACGTGAATGGGAACAGCATTTCAGTAGTTAGAGCTCACGGGACTGGGGCAAGAGAAGGGACATTCTGCTCGAGACAAGGCTGGCATTTCTTTTTTCCAATCTAAGTAAACATCTTAAGAGGAATTAGTGACTCATTTTTGAAACTATGCAATTATCTTTATTTGTTCAAATTAAAGGATAAGTTCGAAAAAGTGACTGTCGAGTTTGCCAAAGTTAGACTATTCTACCAGTCTGGAACAGAAATTGATTGCCTTCGAAACTCGGGTTAAGCAATTAAAAGTCAATGACTCCTCATTGGTTAAAGATAATATGATATTATGTGTTAAATGTGAGAGTTTGGAAAATATAGTTAGATGTAGGAACCTGTGTTTGATAAAATTTTCCTAGGGATAAACTGGTTTCATCTTACGATATGTTTAAAAATTGTTTTGGATATTTTAGAGGTTCCTTTTACTTTTTTTCCTCCTATTTAAAAAATATAGAAACTTAAGAACATAAGATTTGACCACCTGGATCAGACTAAAGTTCCACCAAGCCCAGTATCCTCTTTCTAACAGTGGCCAATCCAGGTCACAGGTACTTGGCAAGATCCCAAAAGGCTGATAGATTCCATCCTGCTTGTCCAAACCTTTTTTAAACAGCTAAACTAGCAGCTTTCATCAAATCCTCTGACAATGAATTCCTGAGTTTAATTATGCATTGAGTAAAAAATAAAGTCTCTTATTTGTCTTAAATGTATCACCTTGTAACTTCATTGAATATCCCCTACTCTTTGTACTTTTTGAAAGAGTAAACAATCGATTCACGTTTACCCCTTCCACGCCACTCATTATTTTATAGACCTCTATCGTAACTTCCCTCAGCTGTCTCTTTTCCAAACTAAAGAGCCATACCTACTTTAGCCTTTCATTCATTCACCTTTATCATTTTGGTCACCCTTCTCTGTACCTTTTAGAATTCTGCTGTGTCTTTTTTGAAATGCGGTGAGCAGAATTTCACACAATACTCAAGGTACAGTCACACCATAGAGCGATATAGAGAGGCATTATACTATTCTCTGTTTTATTCTCCATTCCTTTCCTAATAATCTATAGCATTCTATTTGCTTTCTTGGCTGATGCCACACATTGAGCAGAGGATGTCAACATATTATCAATGATGATGCTTAGATATTTTTCCTGGGTGGTGTCTCCCAAAGTGGAGCCTTGCATTGTGTAGCTGTAATTTGGGTTGCGCTTTCCTACATACATCACTTTGCACTTGCCCACATTAAATGCCATCTGCATGCCCAGTCTCCCAGTTTTGCAAGGTCTTCTTGCAATTTCTCACAGTCCTCTAGGAAAAAAGTTACAGATAGAAAGACTTATCACTTATTGTTCGATAGTTTAGATACTTCCCAAATTTTGGAAAGTTCTGGTTCTGAATCAGTAACATCAGCTACATTGTTAGTTCAGTTGGTTCTTGATACTGATAAGGAATTGATTCTAAAACATTTTTTTTAGGACCTATGATGTTCAGTATAAAGGATGCAAGATATATGTGGCTTAGCTCATACTATTCAAAAGAAGAGAATACAATTCCTGTTATTAAGACCTATATTACAGCAATTAGGTGCCTTTTTTGAATTAAGATACTTCTGTAAATGTGTAGTGAAGTACCAGGGTATAAGATATGTTTTGGGGTTTTTTTAACCCTCACAACTTTCAGCCTTCTTATCTGGTCTACTCTCCCTGTATCAGTCGCGCAAGGTGAAGATGGAGATCTGATTATATAAGAAGCTGCATTGCGCCTATTTTGAAGTTAATGCTACCTTAGTTAAGCCTCCATCTTTTCATTTTTTGATTTTGTGATTTATTTCCTTAATTTTTTGTATAATCTAAAATAAATGAAAAAAATAAATTATATATCAGTTTCCTATTTTACTTTTGTCTTTTTGGTATTTGTTTTATATTCATGTTTTGGGATACTTCCTTGAGCTAAATGCGTTGTGAATTTGTGGATATTAATAAACAATAAGTTAAAACATCACTCAGTGCACAATTAAGCTCTGGAATTCATTGCTGGAGGATGTGGTAAAGGCAGTTAGTGTAGCTGGGTTTAAAAAAGGTTTGGACAGCTCCTGGAGGAACTTAAACCATTATTGATCAGATAGACTTGGGGAAAGACACTGCTTATCTCTAGGCATAAACAGCATGGAGTCTGTACTATTTGGAATTCTTCCAGGTACTTGTCTGTTGGAAACCGGATACTGGGCTTGATGGACCCTTACTCTGACTAACGGGTCGATACAGTAAGGCCGTGGTAGAAACAGTGCGGCAGTGTCAGGGGCACCCTTCCTCCCCGCACGCACAGTTCTCTTCACTAAGTCCCCGATACTCTCTTCTAATTGGTGGTTCTTGTGTTCTTGCTATTCACAGGGATTGATGCCTGTCAAGGAAGCGTCTTTCATGCTATGCACTGAGGAGAAAGATACTTTTTGTTGGAGGCAGGAAGGCTTCCTGCTGCTTTGGGGAGATGCTTCCTTGGGGCATCTCCAAAGGAGGCAGCCATAGATTTTACTATGATAGAGAAAAAGGTTTTGTATTTTTTAATCCCTTTTTCAACAAGGTTAACTGCCATTTTCTTTTCCGTAATAAATAATTATTGTAAGAACATAGTATAAAGCCCATATGGTTCATATTAAAGTGGAAATTTCTGATGAGGGGTGTATTAGGAAGTGCGTATTGTGTGCATGGCCCATCTTCCCTGGGAATGACCTTTCTATCAATGCCAAGAAGTGCTGCATCCTGTTTTCTCTGCCACAGGAGAGCCTTGCAATAAGTGGCTGTCTTATGTTGATGATGGAGAAATGGTGATGGTGAAGAAGAATATAGTAACATGGATGCCATTTTCTCCTGCATTGGAAGCCAGTCTCCCACTACATGCAACAAGAAAAACATGCAGGGTACTTTGCATCTATCAGTAGTCAGAAGCGCATATGTGCTTGGCTTAAACATAGTTCAGTAACAAGACGGAACAGCGAAGGCAAAAGTACAAAAGAGAGTATGGAAGGAGGTAGAGAATGCAGGCTAGAGGTGGAGGGGGCAATATGAATAGATGAGAAATTGGGATTGAAGGAGAAGAGCAAGTATATGAAATCTCCTTGGCGTGATGGCTTTCTTAACAGTAACATCTACTTACTTCTTTCAGGCCAATGCAATATCAGCGCACGTTAAATGGGCGCTCATGATTGAGAGCCTGCTCCCTTAACACATGCCAGTCTACCTCTCCAGGGCGCCTGATGCAAAATGCAAATGGGCTGCCGTGTTAAAAAGGAAATGCTAGGGGAAATGGTGCGCCCCTAGTGCCTCCTTGGCAGCGGGCGCCCAGGAGAGGTAGCTGTCAGCAGTTTAGGAAAAGGGACGCTCAATTAACGAGGAAGCTCGTTAATTGAGCATCCCTTTTCCTAACCTGACTGCTGGCACCCTATTTTTTTGGGGTGGGGGGGGGTGATATTTCAAATTTCTCTGCTTTTCTGTTCACTTTTTGGGCTCCTCCAAAATTAATGCCTGCTTGGGGCAGGCATTAATTTTGGCAAGTACAAATGTACACGTTGGGCGCGCATTTTTTTTTTTTTTTGCATTGGAGGAATAGATAATAGCCTCATCAACATGCATTTAATTGTGATAAGCGCTATTACCTACGTGTGTTTTGGACACGCTAACTCCCATTTTGCATCGGGGGTTATGGACGCGTGTCCAATTGCCCGTTGAGCCATGCACTGCGGGTAGCGCCTGGTACTGCATTGACCTGTTTGTTGTCCTTTATTTCTGCATGTCGAAATGGATTAGTACAGCAATCACACTATTTAAAATAAGAGGTAAATGAGATGAGGGTAACAAATGCCTCAGTGAGAATGATCTTGATTGCAAGTGTAATACTTTCTCTTCCTAGATTTATCTGAGAGAAAGAAGTCGGGGAGAGAGAAAACACACAAAACGTACATATTTTTTTCAGGGATTTTAAAGATAGAATTTGGCTGCTATTTCTGCACTAGTAAACAAGTACAATTTCTCAATTGCACCTGTGCAAATACTGCTTTTAAACATGTAATAATCCCTGGCACTCATTACCAGTAAGGCTCAGGTTACATACATATTGTTGCAACAGATGAGTTTATTGAAGAAAATTACACAATTTTCAGCAAAAATGTTAAATATGCATAAACCAGCAATAAATAGTTTTTGGAAAGATAACTTGAAGCACGCTGTTTAAACACGAACTGCTATAAGGTGGGATTGCTCAGGTTATTTGAGAACAATTGTCAGTTTTGCTTGTGTAGATGTAAATAAAGAGTACACAGAACATAAGAACATACTGGGTCAGACCAAGGGTCCATCAAGCCCAGTATCCTGTTTCCAGCAGTGGCCAAGCCAGGTCACAAGTACCTGGCAAGATCCCAAGGGATAGATAAATTCCAAGCTTCTTATCCCAAGAATAAGCAGTGGATTTCTGCAACTCTATCTTAATAATTGTTAATGGACTTTTTCTCCAGGATCTTGTCCAAACCTTTTTTTAAACGCAGCTGTACTAATAGTTTTCACCACATCCTCTGGTAATGAATTCCAGAGCTTAATAATGCTTTAGAATAAAAACATATTTTCTCTTAGTTTTAAATGTATTACTTAGTAACTTCATTATGTGTCTCGGTCTCTGTAGTTTTTGAAAGAGTTAATAAACATGTGGATAAAGGTGAACCGGTAGATGTAGTGTACTTGGATTTTCAGAAGGCATTTGACAAAGTTCCTCATGAGAGGCTTCTAGGAAAAGTAAAAAGTCATGGGATAGGTGGCGATGTCCTTTCATGGATTACAAACTGGCTAAAAGACAGGAAACAGAGAGTAGGATTAAATGGACAATTTTCTCAGTGGAAGGGAGTGGGCAGTGGAGTGCCTCAGGGATCTGTACTGGGGCCCTTACTTTTCGAAATATTTATAAATGATCTGGAAAGAAATACGACGAGTGAGGTAATCAAATTTGCAGATGATACAAAATTGTTCAGAGTAGTTAAATCACAAGCAGATTGTGATAAATTGCAGGAAGACCTTGTGAAGCTGGAAAATTGGGCCCATTGTCATTTAAAAAAAAAAACCAAAACATGGCTTTTCAGCCAAACATTTCCCAAAATATGACACTCGCTCAGGTTACGATTGTCAGGTCCATTCCTATAACTATGTCCCAGTTTTTATCTTATCCTTGAACCTACCTAGAGTGAAATGCTTAAATGAACCCATTCTTCAAGATCACTTGCCCACAACTATTTTCAGTTCATTCTGCTCTGGACATTAGTTTTAAAGTACAATGGTAACTTGATGTTAACTCTCTCCCATTTTACTTCTTTCGTATTGATAGTTATATATTGTGTCTTACATAGTTATCGAAGAGCTATATATTCTCCCAGGTTTGTATTTAATTTAAAGATATTCAGTTTCTGTACCCCAGTTATTTGTATCCCCTGTTCCTTGTATCGCTCCCGTGCGACATTCAGTTTCATTGTAAACCGGTGTGATTTGTATTTTTTACATGAACGTTGGTATAAAAAAAAGCTAAAAATAAATAAATACTCTCTCTTTTCTATCTTTTAACCAGTTGGCAAGCCACAACAGGACATTGCCACCTATCCCATGACTTTCTAATTTCCGAAGAAGTCTCTCATGTGGGACTTTGTCAAATGCTTTCTGGAAATCCGGATAAACTATATCAACTGTCTCACCTTTATCCACGTTTAATTATGCCCTCAAAAAATTGTGGCAAATTTGTGAGGCAAGACTTCCCTTGGCTAAAGCCATGTTGGCTTTGTCCCATTAAACTATGCTTAAATATATGTTCAGTAGTTTTGTTCTTTGTTAGTGTCTACCATTTTGCCTGTTCTGTAATTTACTGTTCTGTAATTTCCTGTTCTGTAATTTCCTGGATCATTCCTTGATCCCTTTTTTAAAATTGCCATTACATTGGCAACCCTCCAGGTAACATAGATGATGTTATTGATGTGAATGATTCTAAACTGCCCGTATCTTCTGCTAATAAGCAGGTTATAAATGTAAATAGAAAACATACTTTAAAATGTCTGTGCAAATGCCTTGAATTCTGAATAGTAAGACTGAAGACTTAGAATGTTTGGCATTATATGAGGATATAGGCATTATAAGTATCTCAAAGGCATATTGGAATGAGGATAACCATTGGGATACTGTGATAGAGGGGTATAAATTATATTGAAGTGACAGAGCAGATCAAATTAATGGATGTGTTGCACTTTATGTAAAGGATGGCATAGAGTCAGGAAGGATAAAATTCCTGCAGGAAGCAAATTGCCCTGTGGAATCTTTGCCAATAGAAATTCCATGTCTGATGGGTAAGATTATAGCAATGGTTGAACTCTCCATTCTGCTTAGCCAAGATGAAGAAATTCTAACAGAAGTTAGAAAGGCAAATAAATTTGGCAACACAGTAATCCTGGGAGATTTCAGTTATTCCAGTATTGACTGAGTCAGTGTCTCATAGGGATATGCTAGAGAGGCTAAGTTTCTGGATGCTATAAATGCAGTTGATCCTAGCACCAATGAAAGGGGAACCTACTTTAGTTATAGTTCTCCGTGGAATGCATGACCTGATGCAAGGGGTTATTGTGGTGGCCCTCTTAGCAATTGCGATCATAGTGCAATACATTTTGGAGTGAAGACCTTAAGTAAAACTACTGCAGTAGCTATGATAGGATGAGGAAATTATAAAAAAACCCAAAAAAACAAAACCACAAAGGCTAAAAGTTTGCATGAGGCATGGACATAATTTAAATATACCTTCTCGGAAGCCCAGATAAAATGTATCCTGTGCATTATAAAAGCTCAAAGAAAGACCAAATGACTGCATGCATGGTTCAGTTATGTGGTGAAAGGGGTAGTTAAAACCAAAAGGGCATCTTTCAAAAACTGGAAAGTAGACCCATATGAAGAAAATAGGAAGAGCAAAAGTTATATGTAAAACAGTATTAAGACACACCAAGAGAGAATTTGAGAAGAAGCTTGCAATAGAGGCAAAAACTAATAATAAAACCTTTTTCAAATACATTCAAAGCAAACAGCCTATAAAGGAGTCAGTTGGAATGCTGGATAAACGAGGGGTAAAAGAGGTATTCAGGGAAGACCAGGAAATAGCAGAAAAATTGAATTAATTTTTTGCCTCAGTCTTTACTGAGGAGGATGTTGGGAATATACCCCACCAGAAACATTCTTTAATGGTGATGATTCTGAGCAACTGAAACAAACATCTGTGATAATAGAGGATTTAATAGATCAAATTGACAAATTAAATTAACAAATCACCAGACCAGATGGTATTCATCCCAGAGTCTTGAAAGAACTCAGACATGAAATTAAAAACATATTACCAGCAATCTGTAACCTCTCATGTAAAACAGTTACTTATCTGAAGACTGGAGGATGGCCAATGTAAAAAGGGCTCCAGGGTTGATCCAGGAAACTACAGAAATGTGAGCCTGTTACCAGTGTCATAGAAACATAGAAATAATGGCAGAAAAAGACCAATTGGCCCATCTAGTGTGCCCAGCAAGCTCCCACACTTATTTTCCCATACTTATTTGTTTCGTCAACCACCAAGTATAGGGCCCTTGTTGGTAACTGTTTGTTTCAAATTTCCTTCCATCCCCTGTCATTGATGCAGAGAGTAATGTTGGAGTTGCATCAAAGGTGAGCATAAGGCTTAATGGTTGAGGGTAGTAACCGCCGCATCAAGCAAGTTACCCCAATGCTTGTTTACCCAGACTGCACATATCCATGCCTTGTTGGATGTTGTCTGAATGTAAATCCTGTTTCCACATTTCCCCCTGAATATGTCAGATGAAATGGTAGAAACTATTCTCAAAAATAACATCACTGGCTGTATAGACAGACATGGCTTAATGGGGTAGAGTCAACATGGTTTTAGCAAAGTGAAGTCTTGGCTTACAAATCTATTAGGTCTTTATGAAGGGTGAGCAAGTTGATATAGTGTGTTTGGATTTTCAGAAGGCATTTGACAGAGTCCTCCATGAAAGACTCAGATTAAAAAGTAGGAGGCAGTGTCCTATTGAGGATTGGTAACTGGTTAAAAGACAGGAAACAGAAGGTAGGAATAAATGGTCAGTTTTCCAAATGGAAAAAGGTCATTAGTGGATCTGTAATGCGACCTGTGCTGTTTAACATATTCATATATGATCTGGAAAAGGGAAAACGAGTGGGGTTATCAAATTTGCAGCTGACACAAAATTATTCAAAGTTGTTATAATAGCAGAGGATTCTGAGGAGCTACAAAAGGATCTTGTGAGCCTGAGAGAGTAGGCATCTGAATGGCAAATTAAATCTAATGTGGAAGAATGCAAAATGGTACACATAAGGAAAAATAATCCCAACTACAGGTACACATTGCTGGATCCGTATTAGGAGTCGCCAGCTCGTTCAGCTTAGCTCAGTGTGCTGCAGTGGTCAAAAAAAGCAAATAGAATGTTTGGAATGATCTGAAAAGAAATGGAGAATCAAACAGAAAATTTGATGTTGCCTTTGCATAAAACTATAATACAACTGCACCACGATTATTGTGTGCAGTTCTGGTCACCCATTTCAAAAAAGACATAGAGGAATTAGAAAAGGTGCAGCTTTTATGCTCCTAAATCATGTTTTGTGTGCCCAACTTTTGTGCATACAAATTATGTTCTTCACACAAACCATGTTTTATGCCCTAAATCCTGAGTACAGGATTCCGGCGCCAATAACTCCAGGTTCAGCCCCATAGTCCATCCAGAAAAATTATTCCATTTCTGATCAGGAGTTAAATTTCCACTGTTAAGAAAACATGATTTAAGCCTACATACCTCTGCATTGGGGAGTAATAGCTACTGCCTTGATTAGCATGGGATTTGCAAGGAGCAGTGCAAATTTGTGTTCACAGTTTTATTCACATACGCTAAACTTCTTGTTACATCGGAAGTAAAATTGTAGACAAAAAATGTGTGCATAAACCACGCATTAAAATGTGAGCACAGTGGAATACGCCTTTTTACATTGGGGCCTCTGGCAGCTTGCTATCTTCCTACCAAAATTCTGGGTTTCTGCAAGAACCTTTTAACAAACCAAAGTAAGATTCAGATCCCTCCTTTGGATTTTCTCTGGACTACTCTAATTCCTAGTTTATAGTCTCTTCTTGCAGCAACCTGCTCCTCTGATTGAACAAGAAGACAGGAGACTTTAATCTAGAGTTTACTGCAAGAATGCTTGAAGTCAAAGAATCTATCACCACGTTTGGTGTGCAGTGCAGGAAATTATAACAGATGTCTCACAGGTTTTTATGTTTTCTCTTTAAGAAGCCTTATTGTTTACCACGCTTTCATTTAAATTTTACTTAGTGAAACTATAGTTACAGTCCTTGTGCATCTGTTCTGATTATTCTTCATGCTTTTTTAATTACCTTGTCTGTACATTTTCCTGTTTTCTTTTTTTTAATTAAATGTTTAGAATCCATCTGGGATAGAATTTATGTATACTGAAAGTATATTACTTTTTAATTTTTTGAAGGCATACTAGATTATCAAGTATAAAACATAAACCATGCTTTTACAGGATTGCCATATGTATATAAAAGAATTACTATGGACTCACATTATGGAATGAATTATTGTTGAGGCTCTGGGAGTCTGAGCTGGTGACCCAGTTTAGGAAGTAATGTAAGGCTTGGCTCTTTGCCCTTTATCTGAGATTACCTTGGTGTCTTTAGTGGTCTATTTTCTTTAACTTTGATGATATTTTGTTTCTCTGTTGATGAGCAAGGCTGAATTAGCCATGACACATGTGAGATGTCATCTGATGGTGCTCAGGAGTTCCCACACGTGTGCTACCTTGTGAGCCCCTCAGTCTTTTTGTCTGAGTTTCTGTATGGATGTGTATCTTCTGTCTCTACTTCATTTTTTATAATTCAATTTTGATAGTTTTTCTTCAGTCTTACTTGGTTTTTTTTTTTTTTTCAAGTTGCCTCGCTGACTCGGCAACCCCTCAACAAACACTTTTCAGTGCTACCTAAAAATAATGATACAGTTCATCAACTGAATATGGTGCAATACTTACATGACTGCATCAACAAACTGAAGCCTCTGTAAGAGTCTCTCGACAAGGTATAGGAAGGTAATTGGCAGGCTCTTCTGGATGCAGAAGAGTGCATTATCTGATGAGGTAGAACTTGAAGAGGGCACCTTTGGCATATGAGACCTCTGGATCTGAAGCCACCAGTGCCATGAGATCTCAATGTTATCTTGGCACAACAACCTCCCTATGAGCCATTGGAGATGACGTCCTTAAAGTTTCTTATATGTAAAGTGGTATTCCTAGTTGCCATCACTTTGGCTAGGAGGGTCATCAAGCTACAAGCGTTAGTTTATTATTCTCTGTATCTATAGTTTTCTACAATATGATGGTGCTCTGTACTTATCCTAAGTTTCTCCCTAAAGTGCTATCTGCATTTCATTTAAATCAAGCCATTGTTTTGCCCACATTCTTTCCAGGACTTCATGCAGATAAAGGCAAGAAGGCCTTTCATTCACTGTACTGTTAAAGGTCCTTAGCTCATTATCTAAGAGAACTCAACCACATCGTTAGGTTTCTCAACTTTTCATCTCTTAGAATCTTAATAGACTGGGCATATCTGTTGCCAAAATGCATGTTGTCCAACTTGCTAGCAGACACCAAAGCACATTGCTATGCTCTGGCTGGCTTTCAGATCACAGACTGCTAAGGCTTATCAAGTAATTGCCATGGCTACCTCAGTGGTTCACCTAAGAGCCTTCTCAATCAAAGAAATTTGCACAGCTGCAACTTGGTTGCCAGTTGACACCTTCAAGTCTCACTAGTGCCTGAACAATCTCTCCAGAAGTGAGAATAGCTTTGAGCAAGAAGTTTTGTGCAGCCTTTTCATGTAGTAGTTCACTTTCCATGGACAGGGGTTCAGGTTGTTTATTCAATGAGTGCTCTCCTATGCAGCCTTCAGCTTGGTGCTCCCCACGTATCATGGCTAATTCAGCCCTGCTTGATGATGGAGAAGGTAAGTTTGCTTACCGTAAACATGATTCTCCTTAGACAGCAAAATAAATTAGCCATGCTTAATACGTGCCCGCCACAATCAACTGAGGGGGCATGCATGTTGGAATTCTTGTGTATGCTCAGAATAAAACTTTATGTTGGGATTTGTTCATCGCCTTGAGTTTCTGGAATGGGGCGGTTGATAAATAGAAGAAATAAAATACTAAATCATGTTCTAATTTGTGAACTATTGATGATAGGATTACCAATGTTCTTCAAGTTAGACTCATCAGAGACAACCTGAGTTTGGTTTCCTTATTATGTCTTCCTGCCAGCAGATGGAGACAGAGAAAAAAGCTCAAAGTTGACTTCACTCCCCCTAGAAAGGTCTGCTGCTGCCACCTTCAGTTCTTAAGTATTTCTCTGACTCCAGCAGGTTGTGCAGACACATGAACTGGTGCTGCAGCTACAAGTAGGCTGCTCCCAGGAAGACTTTAGGGCCAGGTTCCCGATGAAGTGTAGGCCAAATCCAGGGGGTGCTCTGGGCGATGGTCCTGTTAGACTGATTCTCTCTTCCCCCTTGGGAACTGACTCAGTTGGCATCTGAGTTCCTGCATCAGCAGGTCAAGCACCAGGTAGTCCCCAGTGATTTTGTTCCCTTCCTGGTCTGGCAGCAGGCATATAGCGCAGAGGGCAGATACTGGCTCTGGCTTGCTGTAAGATACACAGTCATGGAAGTTCTCTTGCTATTTCTCAGAAGAGATACTTTCTTCTCAAGAATCAAAAACATAAGTCTACCACTGCAGAAGGTGTCTTAGTTATAAAGGGATCTGGCATTTCTTCATCTAAAGGTTCATAGGGTAGTGTCTTTTTGAGACTTGTTGTTGAAGTCAGTCTCTTTGGTGGCCTTTGGTAATTTTAAACGAAAGGGTATCTCTGTGCTCAAAATGCTCCTTTTTTGGAAGGTAGTATTTCACTTCTACTTGAATTGGGTTTTTCTCACTTGTGAGGGTAAGAAAGTCAAGTGATGTAGGCCAGGACAGGACTGGCCATTTCAAGTCCATTGTGGGTCACCTTTGAGATATTGATAGGTGACTAGTTTCTTCTCGGATAGGTCTTTGGTCCATTAATGTACTTTGTTAAAGCACATTGAGTTCTAAGGCATCAATTTCAGGAGTAATTGAGGAGAGCAGCAAGTTGGCCTGCTCTAGCAAGTGTTTGCCGGTCTCATAGGGTGTTACAATTTGTGAAATGTGAATCCAATAACTCTCAGTATTACCTTGCCAAGTAGTAGAGTATCCTTGTGTCCAGCTGCCAGAACTCTCAGCACAGCTCTGCGTCACAGCGGTGGCGGTCGGAGAGGTGCCACTAAAGTCCAGGTCAGAAGCAGGCAGTAAGCAAGAAGTTCTGGGTACGAACCAGTTCAGAAGGCAGGCGGCAGGCAGGCAGAGTCCGGATGCAGTCCAGGTCTTGGCAGGCAGCAGGCAAACAGAGTCCAGGGAACAAACCAGGTCAGAGGGCAAGCGGCAGGCAGGCAAAGTCCAAATCCAGTCCGAGTCTTGGCAGGCGGCAGGCAAACAGGGTCCAAGGAACAAACCAGGTCAGAGGGCAGGCGGCAGGCAGGCAAGTCCAAATCCAGGTCGAGTCTTGGCAGGCAGTAGGCAACAGGGTCCAAGGAACAAACCAGGTCAGAAGGCAGGTGGCAGGCAGGCAGAGTCCGAATCCAGTTCGAGTCTTGGCAGGCAGCAGGCAGCAGGCAACAGGGTCCAAGGAACAAACCAGGTCAGAAGGCAGGCGGCAGGCAGGCAAAGTCCGAATCCAGTCCAAGTCTTAGGCAGGCAGAAAAGAGAAGCAAACATCACTGAGCACCAGCACAGTCAGCCTATAGCTGAGGCGCTGCTGTGCTGGTCTCAGCTCTTTAAATACTTAAATTTTGGCGCGCAATCCCCGATGACTTCCGGATGGAGGTCCAATGTAATCAATGGGCGGAGTTAGCGGGGACACCGCGAGGTAACATAGGGCTAGTGACCCTACTCAATGAGGGCGCAAAAGTCCTCATAGGCAGAATCAGAATCTGTGTTTCCAGAAGATAATGATAGAACAGCATCCTTGCCTCCATGAATCCCTCTTCCTTGCACCATCGTCTCATCCATGTACTGAGATTCCAGAGCTCTGCCTGTTCCTGTTCCACACGCAGGTCCCCAGAGGCAGGCAGAGCTCTGGAATCTCAATGCATGGATGAGACGATGGTGCAAGGAAGAGGGATTCAGTTTTGTAAGAACCTGGGGAACCTTTAGGGGAAGGGGGAGTCTTTTCCGAAGGGATGGGTTCCACATTAACCAAGGTGGAACCAGGCTGCTGGCCCTAACCTTTAAAAAGGAGATAGAGCAGCATTTAAACTAGAACAAAGGGGAGAGCTGACAGTCGCTCAGCAGCACATGGTTCGGAGGGAGGTATCTTCAAAGGATATTAATGGTGCATTAGAATTAGGGCATCACAACAGTGAGGTTCCAATAATAAGAAAAATAGTCCAAGTGCTTGTAATTTAAAAACTCACCTGAGCTAAAAGATTCCAATTTATCTCTATCAATTAAAAAGCAGAGTGAAAATACAAACAAAAAACACACTTCAAAATGTTTGTATGCTAATGCCAGAAGTCTAAGACGTAAGATGGGCAAATTAGAATGTATAGCAGTGAATGATGACATAGACTTAATCGGCATCTCAGAGACATGGTGGAAGGAGGCTAACCAATGGGACAGTGCTATACTGGGGTACAAATTATATTGCAATGACAAGAGAGGAGCATCTGGGAGGTGGGGTAACGCTTTATGTCCGGGATGACATAAAGTCCAACAGGATAGAGATCCTGCATGAGACTAAATGCACAATTGAATCTTTATGGGGAGAAATCCCTTGTGCATTGGGGAAGAGTATAGTGATAGGAGTTTACTACTGTCCACCTGGCGAAGATGGTAAAACAGACAGTGTAATGCTAAGAGAAATTAGGGAAGCTAACCAAATTGGTAGTGCAGTAATAATGGGAGATTTCAATTTCCGCAGTATTGACTGGGTAAATGTAACATCAGGACATGCTAGAGAGATAAAGCTCCTGGATGGAATAAATTACAGTTTTATGGAGCAATTGGTTCAGGAACTGATGAGAGAGGGAATAATTTTAGATCTAATTCTCAGTGGAGCACAGGATTTGGTGAGTGGTGGGGCCACTTGGCAATACTGATCATAATATGATCAAATTTGAATTAATGAATGGATGGGGGACAGTAAGTAAATCCATGGCTCTAGCGCTAAATTTTCAAAAGGGAAACTTTGAGAAAATGAGAAAAATAGTTAGAAAAAAACTGAAAGGAGCAGCTACAAAGGTACAAAGTGTGCAAAAGGCTTGGATATTGTTAAAAAAAAATACAATCCTAGAAGCACAGTCTAGATCAGTGATGGCTAACCTATGACACGCGTTGTCAGAGGTGACCCGCCGAGACGTTTTTGCTGACACACGCAGCGTTTCAAGGACTATCGGGAATTTTTTTTTTTTTTTAATCGGCTGTGCCGAGCCTTTTCTTTTTCAGCTGCGCCGACCCTTTAAAATTTGTTTTTTAGTATCCCCCTACCCTCCGGACCCCTCCACCAATGCCCCCGGGCGCAGAGAGGCTCATGTGGCGCAGCGATGAGGCTCAAGACAAAGATCGCATTTAAACGAGCTGATGCTCCTCCTCCTTCCTGCCTGTGCGACCCCGGAAGTAAACATTGCCAGAGCCGCATGGGCAGGAAGGAGGGGAAGCTTCAGCGCGTGCAGAAGTGGAGCAGCATTTGCGTTTACGGGCCGCCGCGAATCCCAAGTTGCAGCGGCCCGAGACGAGGAAGAGGCCCGGTAGCAGGGCCGCCGCAGCCCGAGAAGTTCAGGGACGCTGAAGAGCCCATCCTGCGGCGACCCGCGAAGAGGAGGCCCAGAGTCTGTAGAGTGTGCATGTATGAGATGAATTGAGAGATTGTGTGTGAGGGGAAGGACCTGAATGTTTGCAGAGACAGCATGTGAGAGCCTCTGTGTGTTTGTGAGAGAGAGAGAGCGCATGTGCCAGTGAGAGCCTGTGTGTATGAATGATTGTATGAGAGAGAGCATGTGCCAGTGAGAGCCTGTGTGTGTATGAGAGAGAGAAATGCATATGATAACCTGACTGTGTGTTTGAGGGAAGAAGATGGAGAGAAAAGAAACAGAAAAAAAGACAATATAAAAGGAATTGGCAAAAAAATAAGAAAGGGAAGGTGGAAAAAAAAAGCCTGTGACCAACCAATTAGAAAACTAAGATCAGACAGCAAAGGCAAAAAAAAAAAATTACTTTTTAGTGATTGGCACATGTAATCTTTGGGAATGTGCAAGAATAGCACTTTCTCTATGCAGATCTCACAATGTACGAGATCAGCATGGAGAAAGTGGAAGCCCACGGGGCCTGCACAGAGGAGGCAGCAGAATGGGCCTTCAGTGTCAGTAGCAGCAATCAGCGCTTCCCCAATAGCCATGCGGCAGCAGTGACAGTGGCAGCAGAGGAATGAGAGAGGTTCCGAGATTGCTGGCAAAAGAGAGGGGGGTCTGCCTTTAGTGTGTGCGTGTTTATGAATGGGACTCTGCTTGGGGGTGTATGTGTGTGGTGCCTGCCTGGGTGTCTGTGTGTGTGTGAGAATGAATTGGTGCCTGCCTGGAGGATGGAGCGGGAGTGGTGTGAAAATGAATGGGAGCCAATAAAAGAAACCGACTGACAGATGAAGTTTGTAACACTTGCTTGGACTTGAAGTGTACGAAATACCAACCTTCAATTGAAGATTTAGCCAATGAAATTCAGCAACAAAAAAGTCACTAAGCAGGTAAGGTAAAGAATTATTTGTTTTTGCTTTATTAATAAATACAGTACATATTAAAATTATAACTTTTTGTTATTGATTAGAGCTACAAATATCACAAAATTATGGATTTTTCTAGAAGTGACACACCACCCGAGTTATGCTCAGTTTTTTTTATGAATTTTGACATACTGAGCTCAAAAGGTTGGCCATCACTGGTCTAGATGTATTCCACCCATTAAGAAAGGTGAAGGAAGGCAAAATGATTACTGGCATGGTTAAAAGGTGAGGTGAGAGAGGCTATTTTAGCCAAAAGATCTTCATTCAAAAATTGGAAGAAGGATCCAATAGAAGAAAATCGGATAAAGCAGAAGTGTTGGCAAGTTAAATGTAAGACATTGATTAGATAGGCTAAGAGAGACTTTGAAAAGAAATTGGCTGTAGAGGCAAAGTCTCACAGTAAAAACCTTTTAAAATATGTCCGAAGCAGAAAACCTGTGAGGGATTCAGTTGGACCGTTAGATGATCGAGGGGTTAAAGGGGCACTTAAAGAAGATAAGGCCATCGCGGAAAGATTAAATGATTTCATTGCTTCGGTGTTTACTGAAGAAGATGTTGGGGAGATACTCGTTCTGGAAAAGGTTTTCATGAGTAATGATTCAGATGAATTGAACCAAATCACGGTGAACCTAGAAGTTGTGGTAGGCCTGATTGACAAACTGAAGAGTAGTAAATTACCAAGACCGGATGGTATACACCCCAGGGTTCTGAAGGAACTCAAAAATGAAAGTTCAGATCTATTAGTTAAAAATTTGTAGCCTATCATGGAAATCATTCATTGTATCTGAAGACTGGAGGGTGGCTAATGTAACCCCAATATTTAAAAAGGGCTCTAGGGGCAATTCAGGAAACTACAGACCAGTTAGCCTGACTTCAGTGCCAGGAAAAATAGTGGAAAGTGTTCTAAAGATCAAAATCACAGAACATATAGAAAGACATGGGTTAATGGAACAAAGTCAGCATAGCTTTACCCAAGGCAAGTCTTGCCTCACAAATCTGCTTCACCTTTTTTGAAGGGGTTAATAAACATGTAGATAAACGTGAACCAGTAGATGTAGAGTATTTGGATTTTCAGAAGGCATTTGACAGAGTTCCTCATGAGAGGCTTCTAAGAAAAGTAAAAAGTCATGCGATAGGTGGCGATGTACTTTCATGGATTATAAACTGGTTAAAAGACAGGAAACAGAGTACGATTAAATGGACAATTTTCTCAGTGGAAAAGGGTATACAGTGGAGTGCCTCAAGAATCTGTACTAGGACCCGTGCTTTTCAATATATTTATAAATGATCTTGAAAGGAATACGATGAGTGAGGTAATCAAATTTGCAGATGATACAAAATTATTCAGAGTAGTTAAATCACAAGCAGATTGTGATAAATTGCAGAAGGACCTTGTGAGACTAGAAAATTGGGCATCCAAATGGCAGATGAAATTTAATGTGGATAAGTGCAAAGTGATGCATATAGGGAAAAATAACCCATGCTGTAGTTACTCGATGTTAGGTTCCATATTAGGAGCTACCACCCAGGAATGAGATCTAGGTGTCATAGTGGATAATACATTGAAATCGTTGGCTCAGTGTGCTACTGCAGTCAAAAAAACAAACAATGTTAGGAATTATTAAGAAGGGAATAGAGAATAAAACTGAAAATGTCATAATGCCTCTGTATTGCTCCATGGTGAGACCGCACCTTGAAAACTGTGTACAATTCTGGTCGCCACATCTCAAAAAAGATATAGTTGCGATGGAGAGAAGGTACAGAGAAGGGTAACCAAAATGATAAAGGGGATGGAACAGCTCCCCTATGAGGAAAGACTGAATAGGGTAGGGCTGTTCAGCTTGGAGAAGAGATGGCCGAGGGGGAATATGATAGAGGTGTTTAAAACCATGAGAGGTCTAGAAGGGGTAAATGTGAATTGGTTATTTACTCTTTCGGATAATAGAAGGACTAGGGGGCACTCCATGAAGTTGGCATGTAGCACATTTAAAACTAATCTGAGAAAATTCTTTTTCACTCAACGCACAATTAAGTTCTGGAATTTGTTGCCAGGGGATGTGGTTAGTGCAGTTAGTGTAGCTGGGTTTAAAAAAGGTTTGGATAAATTCTTGGAGGAGAAGTCCATTACCTGCTATTAATCAAGTTAATTTAGAAAATAGCCACTGCTATTACTAGCATCAGTATCATGGGATATACTTAGTTTTTGAGTACTTGCCAGAAACTTGTAGTCTGGATTGGCCACTGTTGGAAACAGGATGCTGGGCTTGATGGCCCTTTGATCTGACACAGTATGGCAATTTCTTACGTTTCTTATTCCTGCTGTAAGCACCTCAGTTTAGGTGTGTAGACTTGGAGAGGTTATACCCTGGATACAGGAGTTCTGAGAGTTATCATGGCTTCCTCCCACCCGCTTATGGTGGAGCTTTGGTATGGCCCACTTGTCTGGTCTTGCATGGATGATAAGGAAGGTGCAATTTAAACTTACCTGTTAATTTCCTTTCTTTTAGTCCTGCCAGACCAGTCCATAACCAACCCAAGGAAGCCGCAGCAAGCAAGGATTCTCAGTCTGATAAGTTCAGAAAACTAACAGCGAGTATGTTCTTTCCCATTTTGATAGGCAGCAGGCCTATTTATTAGCTTGGGCTATGGATTATCATCCCTGGATTAATATCCATGGCATGAAGATTTTTGGTTTTATCAGGTTGTGGTGGGATGGTGATTTGGAAACCAAACAAACAATTGTCTTAGCTCTGACATAGGATACTGAAGAGCTGATGGTGCACCAGATTTTTATAAGAAGAGTGAAGTCTGTTTTTGAGCATTTTATCTTTGTTTCCATCTGCTGGAAGGAGGACATAACCCAGTTGTCTGAATTGGTATAGCAGAACTAAAGGAAAGGAAATTAACAGGTAAGTTTAAATTTCACCTTTATCCCAGTGTTCATATGTGCAGCTTTGTTTGTTTGTTTGTTTTTTTAAAGTTAAATTGGTAAATCCCTTTGGGTAATGGGATAATATAATGGATACTGGTTTAGTTTTCCCTAACACAGAGCCATCTGGTAACCCTGTTAATTGGGCCTGTGAGAATTTTGGATCAGGAGGTTCATGGTAGAAGCTGAATAGAAAAAAATTAATTGGTGATAACACAACAAAACTGTCTTGTTGATGTCTGCCCAGGATACCCAATAGACTGTAATCTCTGTGGTTTGTTATGTGGTTAATTAAATAAATTAAATTCCTAATGCATCTTCTATAATTCCTAGGAGATTGAGGGAAACTGCCTCTCATCAAAGGGAGAATATGGTAGAGCAAGGGTAGGGAACTCTGTTCCTGGAGTGCTACAAACAGATCTAGTTTTCAGGATATTCACAATGAATATGCATGAGATATATTTGCATACTATAGAGGGCAGTACATGCAAATATAATCTCATACATATTCATTGTGGATATCCTGAAAACCAGACCTGTTTGTGGCACTTCAGGACTGGAGTTGCTTCTTTCTGTAATAGAGCATGTAATGACCCAAGGTTTGAGTAATCAGTTTGGTCTCTCTTCCAATTCACTCTCATTGTGATTGGTACACCTAGAAGTGCAGAATTCTTGAAACTGTATTGGTCCAGAAGTAAAATAGAATCTTGGTAAGTTGTGATACCTTTGTTGGCTCAGCATTAAAATAATAAAAAGATATATTGTAGTACATGAGTTTAAGACCACAACAGCTCTCTTTTTAAGAAGAGATCTTCTGTGGAAGAGAGTCACTTTCCTAATCAGGGTATTCCCTTCAATTAAGTTCAGAGGCATCTGACTTGTAAATATCTACGTGACAATAATAAATAGTAATTTTTTAGCATCAGTCAGATGAATCCAGAACAAGTGGGTTATATACCTCTACCAACAAATGGAGATGGAGCAAGCTGATATCTCAGTATATATACCCCTGCAGTGACCTCAGCCCGCCAGTATTCTCCGTCTCCAGCAGATGGTGGATGTGCATCTCTCCACTGACGATTGTTTCATTTTAAAGAAAGGAGAATTCAGGGAATAAATTGCCCTGCTCTCCCGTGGTGATACCAAATGGTCCCTCCCCCAGTTGAGAATTCCTGAAGCGATTTCCGTGGTCCCTCGGATGAGTGCCTTAGTCCAGTAGCTGGTTTTCAGCCAGCATGGACTTAGCTGCTTGAGCAGCTAAAAGGCAGCAGGTGCATGAAACTGACTACGACGGTGACAGCACATGCCCTCTCCCCCCCGCAGCTAGAGACTGCGGGGGTACTCAGCCAGGTATGGCTAAGTTCCGGTAAGTTTAAAAAAAACAAAAAACAGCTAGAAGCATGCCTCCAGCCGCTGCTCAGCACAGTGTTGGGCATAATAGCGCCTATACCTAAGAAGACTAAGCGTCTTTCTCTTTGCAGATTTGTACCCGCACTGTTTAGAGGCTCAGGGAGAAATGTCTTCCTCTGATTTCACTGGTTCTTCCCAGCTGGATGTGGGTTTGGGTAAAGATGACTCAGATGGGGCGCCTGAATTTTGTATCTCCCCTAACTTGTTCCTTAGAAAGGGAAGGTGACTCATTGAGTACTCCTCAGGTTCCTCCTGGTCTGGATCCCTCTACTCCTTCATGGGTAGAATTTTTTTCCAGGGGTAACAATCCTTTTCTTCAGGTGCAGTCCTTGGCCCTGTCCAATGCTCCTTGGGCAGAGGCTCAGGTAGGAACCTTACCTGGACTTACTAGTCAGCCCTGGAGTACTCCTAGAGTGACAATGGAACCTCTGGACATAGTTCCGTATGGCACAGATGATGACACCAATCCTACCTCCCTTGTGGAGGGTGAAGTTCCCCCCAGATTAGAATTGTCTAGAACTATGTTATGGTTCTTTTGTAGAGATGATCTACCAGCTCTGATTTTCATACCTTGAAAATGCTTGGAGTTCCTGGATCTGATTCAGTGTCTGAGCCAAAGAGAAATTCCATTTTGGTTTTCTTGCATAAAGCTTCTTGTTTTTTCCCTGTGGTGGAGACCATTCAAGAATTGATTGATCTTGAGTGGGGCGCCCCAGAGGCTCATTTCAAAGAAGGTTGGATTTTTGGAAGGTCTGTACCCTCTGGATCCAGTGGTAAGAGCGCCTACGTTTTCCAAAGGTAGATGCACTTGTGTGTGCAATCTCCAAGCGGACCTCTATTCTTGTGGAAGGAGGAGCGGCCTTGAAGGATACTCATGTTAAAAAGATTGAGACTATCCTTAGGCAAGCATTTGAAGCTGTAGCAATGACCTTGCAGATCGCTTCTTGTTGTTCCTTGATGGCTTGCTCTTGTTTGTTTCTCTCCCAGGAGGTTGATGACTCTGGGGTAAATTCCAGGGCAATTATGGAACCAGCTGCTACCTTCTTGGCAGATGTGAGAGGTGATTTGGTCCACACTTCAGCCAGACAATTGTCTTTGATGGTAGTGGCCAGGCATCAATTATGGTTGAGAAATTGGTTGGCTGATGTGATCTCCAAAGCTAATCTCACCAAATGTGTCCTTTCATGGCTCGCCCTTGTTGGTTAGCGAGTTGGAGAAACTGGCCAATAAGTGGGGCAAATCTCTAGTTCCTTGTTTGCCGGAAGATAAGCAGGCTCAGCGATCCTTTATCAGGAGAGGTTGTGCTCAAAGATCCAAACATTTTTGGCTATATAGAGGAGGACCTTTCAGAGGATTCGACCCTTCAGTAGGTCTCAGTCTTTTCATAAGGGACAACCCAGAAGAGGCACAGGTTTGCGTAGTGGAACCTCCCAATGAAGTTTTGCTGATCCACTCCGAGAACAGGAGATAGAGGGGTGACTCTCTCTCTCTTTTATCAGAGATGGGTCAAAATCACATCAGATCAGTGGGTCCTACAAGTGATACGAGAAGGATATATGATGGAGTTTTCCAGTGTTCCTCGGGTCATGTTCATGGAGTCTCCCTGCCACTCCCCACAGAAGAAGCAGACACACACGCTTCCTTGTGCCCATTAACACATACACTCATGCTCCCTCGCACCCACTGACACACATACACACATGCTCCTGTTGCTGATGCTGACACATACACACACACACATCAGTCCCACCTACTGGCTCAAAACTGAACATGTATGTGTATGTTTGTCTATCACACTCGCTGATGCATACACACATAAAAATGCTGCCTTGCACCCTCTGATACATAGGCACATATTCATGCTCCCTCGTACACTCCTACTCTCTCTTTTCCTCGCCACCTCTGAAAATGTAAAAAGAAACAAAAACATTTACTTACACTGGTTCCTGAACATACCCAGATCAGTCCAGAAAAGTGGGTTGTGTATCCCTACCAGCAGGTGGAGTCAGAGAACAATTAGAACTTTGGGCACTGCTACATAACGAGTGTGCCACCTGCAGTCACTCAGTATTGCTCTGACTCCAATGGGTGGTACAGATGCTCACCTGCAGTCTTTAGTTATATTTTTTATTTAGTTAATTTGAATTTAATTTTTTGGTTTACAGTCGCTTCCTGAGGTGTTAGGCGCCTTCGTGGACCATCCCTCAGTAGAAGCCAGGCGTCCGGGGAATTGGATATTCCTGTCAGGGTTTTGCCCGCCACAGTTCGGTGTCTGACGATCAGGGGCTCCTGGCTACTAACCACCGTCTCTGCTACAGCTGCTCCCTTGTCTCCTGCAACAGCTTTTCTCTGTGTCTTGGTAAAGTTAAATTAAAAAAAAAAAAAAAAAGCTGTTTTCACTGCGGCTGACTGACAGTCTTCAGTGCTGAGGTAAGGAGAGGTGCAGGAGGGACCAGGTCTTTTAAGGCCGGCCGGGCAAGCTGTCAGCAGTGTTCCCCTCAGCTCCCGGGGCTCCGGGTCATTTTCTGAGGGCAAGTGTGAGTTTTTCTCCGTGTGCCTCGTTTACTCGCTGCTTCCCTGCTTGGGGCCTTGTGATTTCACTATAGACAGGCTCCTTTCCTGTGGCATGGCTGCGCGCGTTTTTTTCTCCTCAGCCGGTAGTCTCATAGCCCACAGCACGAAAAGTTTGTTTTTCTTGTCCTGCCTGACTGAAATTTTCTCCGCGTCTTGGCTCCGAGTATATATTTTCTTATTTGCGCCCTTTTCTATTTCACTTCAGACTATTGGCACACTGCTGCAGATGGGACCGAAAACAGAATCGCAGGCCTACCGCACGTGTGGGTCACGGGGCCAGGCATTAGATGTGGCCTCCTTATGCGCAGCGTGTTCCCCGGGGTTAGAGGGCTCTTCAGGGCTTCTTGCCTCCTCCCTTGGGGAGGGAACATCTGTCTTGCCTTCGGCTTCTGGGAAGAGGATTCTAGCCCCGGTGAGGGAAGACCTCACCGGGGAAACTGATTATATCCAGTGGGGGAGGGGGATCCGGAGGGGTTTTCCCCAGAATTTGTCCTCCTTATGCACCAGGCTTTCCTGGCAAGGAAACGCTTGGTGGTAAAGCGGCCCAGTCTCCTGGGGGCAGGTTCATACCCGCCTGAGAAAAGAGATCGGGGTACGAACCCTCGTCAGCGCCTCTCTGATCAGGCTCACCCCACAGGGGATTCTCCCCAGGGTACGCGAGATCCGATCCCGGGGTCTGGGGCGATGCCGGCTTCTGGGGTAGTAGGGGCGGCAGATCTGGATTCGCGGCCAGATCCAGCTGATGTGGATACAGATGATTCGGAAGAGCCCGATGACCCTCCTGCAGAGGGGGATGACCCCAGCGTGGTGCATTGTTCAAGCGGGATGAGTTAAGACCCCTTATTCCCCAGGTCCTTGAAGTTCTGGGACTTAAGGTTTCTCAAGAAGAGTCTGACAACGAGGGCATCAATCCAGTCCTCAACGGCATCCAAACTAGTGACCCGGGAGTGGGAGACTCCGGATTCCGGCTTGAAGATGGGCAGAGCTATGGCGAAACTGTACCCGTTATCGTCTGATGTTTTGCATTTACTGAAGATTCCAAAGGTAGACGTGGCAGTCATGAAAAAGACCACTATCCTGGTTGCTGGGGCGGCTGCCCTTAAGAATATGCAGGACCACAAGCTAGAGATCCAGTTGAAGCGAGCATTCGAGGTTGCAGCGCTAAGCCTTCGGGCGGCGGTTTGTGCTAGCCTCATGCAGCGTGCCTGTCTGTGTTGGGTACAGGAGTCAGTTGCCGGGGCCGGTACGGGCGACAGTGGGGCTCCGCAGTCCGCCCACCTAGAAGCAGGCATCCCTTATGTTGCAGATGCTTTGTATGATCTGGTGAGGACCTCGGCGAGAGGTATGGTGTCCTTGGTGTCAGCGCGGTGTCTCCTCTGGCTGCGAAATTGGGCAGCGGATTTGTCCAACAAGTCCCAGCTTTGTAATCTACCCTTTAAGGGCAAGCTCCTGTTTGGGGAGGATCTGGATCAGCTAGCAAAGCTGTTTGCCGAATCCAAAGACAATCGGTTGTCGGAAGATAAAAGTTCTAAGAAAGAAAGCCTTCCCTCCTCAAGCTAGGTTTCGGGACTCTCGCCGCTTCAGAGTGGGTAGAAACTCTGCACCTCCTGCTTCCAAACCTGCTTTGGGGCGCCAGCAGTCCTTTCGAGGGTGTTGCCGGCCCAGAAGAGATTCAGGACATCTTGGTGCAGGAAGTAATAAAAACCCTCAATGAAGCCACAAGCACCCATTCCATCATCGAAGCTGTCGGAGGCAGATTATCCAACTTTTACACGGAATGGGCAAGAATTACATCAGACCGCTGGGTCTTAGAAGTGACCAAAGACAGGTATGCACTGGAGTTCTCGTGCCCAGTCCGGGAGGTTTTTGTGGAGTCCCGAGTTGCCTCAAGTGCCAAGCGAGAGGCGGTCCGGGTGACTCTACAACGACTTCTTGAGCTCAAAGCTATTGTCCCAGTTCTGGAGGCTCAACAGGGACGAGGTCGGTTCTCAGTGTACTTTGTTGTCCCCAAAAAGGAGGGCACGTTTCGGCCCATCCTCGATCTGCAGAAGGTGAACCGTTGCCTTCAGGTTCCTCACTTTTGTATGGAAACCCTGAGGACAGTCATGGCCACGGTTCGAAAAGGGGAGTTTCTCGCTTCTCTGGACCTCAAGGAGGTGTATTTACACATTCCAATCTGGCTGAATCACCAGAGGTTTCTGCGGTTCAAGGTCTTAAGACGACACTTCCAATTTCGAGCCCTCCCATTTGGTCTTGCAACAGCTCCTCGCACGTTCACTAAGATGATGGTGGTGTAGCGGCGGCCTTCCTTCGTCAGGAGGGAATCTTGGTCCAGCCGTACCTGGACGACTGGTTGATTTGCGCGAAGTCTCGGGAGGATTGCAAGAGATCAGTGCACATGGTGATGTTTACATTGCGATCCCTAGGTTGGGTAATCAATGTGCAGAAGAGTCACTTGGAACCCAATCAGAAGTTGATTTATCTTGGAGCACAATTCGATACCTTGCTGGGCAAAGTGTTTCTAGCGGCGGACCGAATAGGGAAGTTTCAGGAACAAATACATTCCCTTCTTTGAAGGAACAATCCCACAGTGTGGCATCATCATCAGGTCCTGGGCTCCATGGCTTCAACCTTGGACTTGGTTCCTTGGGCATTCGCTCACTTAAGACCTTTACAGCATGCACTTTTGTCTCGCTGGAGTCTGGTGTCTGAGCAGTTCCATCTACCAATGCCTCTACTTCCGGAATCCAGAGCCAGTCTGTCATAGTGGCTGTCACTGGACAATCTGGAACGGGGGTGGGGGGGGGGGGTGGATTTGGACACTCCGAATTGGCTAATAATCTCCACTGATGCCAGCCCCTCAGGTTGGGGGGCGGTGTGTGCAGACATGTCCGCCCGAGGGCTCTGGTCGGCAATGGTCCATAAACTGGCTCGAGACCAGGGCTGTATGTCTGGCCCTGCGGGCATTTCTTCCCTGGAACCAGGGCAGAATGGTGCCAGTTTTCTCAGACAATGCGACAACAGTGACGTACATCAAAGGGGCAAGGCGGGACCCGAAGTCCCGCTTTAGCACTGGAGACACGTCTTCTGTTCACCTGGGCGGAGCTCCATCTCGAGGGCATTGCCGCATCCCATGTCGTGGGAGTAAAGAATGTGCAAGCCGATTATCTCAGCCGTCAGCAACTAGACCCAGGGGAATGGGAACTATCTCTTGAGGCGTGGAATCTCATTTGCGCCAGATGGGGAACTCCTCAGCTGGATCTGATGGCAACGCAGGCGAATGCAAAAACAGTTCGTTTTTTCAGCCGTCGCCGAGAACAGGGCTCAGTGGGCATAGACGCTCTCGTGTATCCTTGGCCCACGAGGATTCTGCTTTATGCCTTCCCGCCCTGGCGCCTCATAGGTCGGCTTCTCTGTCGCATAGAGCGGCACCCGGGAAGGGTGATTCTGGTGGCGCCGGAGAGGCCATGTCGTCCGTGGTTCGCGGATCTGGTATGCTTGGCTCTAGAGGGTCCACTTCAGCTGGCTCATCTAATGCATCTGCTCCGTCAGGGGCCCATATTTTCAGATCGGGAGGATCGCTTCTCTCTCGCAGCTTGGCTTTTGAGAGGCGACGTTTACGCTTGAGGGGTTATTCAGAACAAGTCATTTCCACCCTCCTACAGGCGAGACGTCCAGCCACCTCTATGGCCTATGTGAGAGTTTGGAAGCTTTTTGAGACGTGGTGTCATCAGCATTCCTGGGACCCTTTAGCGGTGCATGTTCCTCAGGTGCTTGACTTTCTGCAACAGGGCCTCTCTAAGGGCTTGGCATTCAATTCCCTTCGTGTACAAGTTGCAGCTCTAGGTGCCTTGCGGGGAAACTTTGATGGCTGTTCGCTGGCAGCGCATCCGGATATTGCTCGGTTGCTTAAGGGGGTCAAACATTTGCGCCCTCCTATCCGTTCAGTGTTTCCGGATTGGAGTTTGAATTTAGTCCTGCGAGTTCTATGTGGCGCTCCTTTCAAGCCTCTTCATGGAGTTTCCCTGAAAGATCTGACTTTGAAAACGGTGTTTTTGGTGGCCATTTGCTCGGCCCGTCAGATCTCAGAGTTGCAGGCGCTGTCTTGTCGGAATCCTTTTCTTCGGATTTACGACAATCAGGTGTCGTTACGTACGGTTCTGTCCTTTGTCCCTAAGGTGGTTTCAGCCTTTCATGTCAATCAAACTGTGGAGCTTCCGGGGTTCCCTAACTGGTCCCGGGAGTCTTCTCAGAATAGAGACCTTCATCTTTTGGATGTGCGGCGCGCCTTATTGCTTTATCTGGAGGTTACCAATGACTGCAGACGTTCTGATAATTTGTTCGTTCTCTTTGGTGGCGCAAAGAAGGGGGACAAAGTGTCAAAAGCGAACATATGTCTGTGGATTAAGGAGGCCTTTTGCGCGGCATACATAGCCAGAGGGCGTCAGGTGCCTTTGGGTCTCAGAGCTCATTCCACTAGGGCTCAGGCTACCTCCTGGGCAGAGTGTCAGTTACTGTCGCCTCAGGAGATCTGTAGGGCGGCGGTGTGATCGTCTATTCACACTTTTACGAAACATTACCGATTGGATATTAAGGCTTCTGATGAACCGTCCTTCGGGGAGAGTGTGCTTTGTGCGGGTCTTTCGGATTCCTGCCCAGTGTAGGGTGGCTTTGATACATCCCACTTTTCTGGACTGATCTGGGTATGTTCAGGAAATGAAAATTGGTTCTTACCTGCTAATTTTCGTTCCTGTAATACCACAGATCAGTCTAGAGGCCCACACCTTTCTTCAGTTACCGAAAGACTGTCTTGGTCAGAACCTGCTTAAGTTTTTAATTGTTGAAGCTCTTTTTTGCAGACATGATTCATGGAGCAGTTTTTAGCAGTTGTTCGGTCTGGTTTTTGCCAGCGACGAAGTGGTAGTCCGGAAATTTGGTTGGGTGCTACCCTTCGTTATTTAGTTCTGTCAGCATGGGCTTGGGTACAGGTCAATACTGAGTGACTGCAGGTGGTACTCTCGTTATGTAGCAGTGCCCAAAGTTCTAATTGTTCTCTGACTCCACCTGCTGGTAGGGATACACAACCCACTTTTCTGGACTGATCTGTGGTATTACAGGAAGAACCAATTTTCATTTGGCAGGAGGGATCCAGCCAGGGCTGCCAGCTGCTGCCCCTGTTGTGGGAAGAGGTAGACAGGCCCAATGCAGCAGTGTGGGTTATTTTAGAGGAGCCATCGGTAGATATCAGTCAGTGACATTTAGCTATGGTGAGTCAGTAGCGGGAGGTATGTTGGCCCGAGAAGAGGAGGGAGCCCGGCAGCAGAGTGAGTTGAGTGACTGTGTTTGGGAGTGAGGACCTGAATGTTTGGAGAGACAGCATGTGAGAGCCTCTGTGTGTGTGTGTGTGTGTGTGTGTGTGTAAGAGAGATAGCATGTGACAGTGAGAGCCTGTGCTTGAGCAAGACAGCATGGGAGTGAGAGAGCCAGTGTGTGTTTGAGAGAGACAGTATGCAAGAGAGAGACAGTATGTATGTATGTATGGGAGAGAGAGCATGTGAGAGTGAGTGCTGTGGGTGTGTGAGACTTCACTCTCATAGCTTCATTCAACTAATTCTATATGGCTAGCGAATAATTTTAATAGTAGTTTTACTAGAAGTGTGAAACTAGCCAGCTTTTTAAAATTATGCAGAAGACCCTTTGGACTTTCTTATTAAGACTTTTTTTATAGCCAGTTTTAAAGCAGGGGGCCATGCTCTGGAGGTGGGTGTGAAATGAGGAAATGTCATTTTGGCTCCACCACCCACCCCACCCCAAATTCTTTTGTCTAAAGATGCCACTGATTTTCTGTGACTTTAAGCATTAGTGCAAGAAAGATTGGGGGGGGGGGGGGGGGGCGGGGCGCTGGAGAGGCACACAAATGCATTGGCCCCCGGGTGCCGGAGATCCTTGGTACATAAAAAATAATTGTGCTTTTAAATGAAAACATGCTCTTTTCTTCTTCTTGACAAATTCTACTTTCAATTTGATTTTGACCAAAGCTCTGTTTGTAGGAGTCTCTTTTGATATGTAGCTCACCTTACTTGCTGCAATATTTCTTTGGAGACAGTCTTTATAGATTGTAGGGCAGATTTCTTATTTTATGCAGTTAGATTAAATGGCTCTTGTTCTCAAGTGAACTCCATTTAATCACTCGCTTTCTATAGTTCTCACCTGCCCCACTAGCTGTTTACTTGTGTAGAATCCTTGGAGCTTCACTCATTTAAAGGTATCCTTTCCTCAACACCACCTATAACCCACTTGGTTTCACAACATGTGCAAAACCTGAGGGGGTCCCTTCTTACCAGATACCAAAACCCTGCCCCGACGTTTGAAATAACTGGAGCCCACACCATCAATTAGAAAAGCAAGCACCACCTTTATTTGGTATGATATGGCCGCAGCCCAGCAAACTTAAATAGCATATATTTAACATGTGCCTAACCAATAAATGGCAATATCTAACATCAACAATATGCATTCAAAATATGTCAGTGCCTGAATGTGCGAACCCGAGTGACCAGCGCTTTTTAAATTGCTGTGCCTCAGACTGCTGTCTGCCCCTTGTAACCCGTTTGCCCGGCCGTAAAAGCCAGTTCAATGGGGTTGTATGCCAATCTTGCTGTCGGATTGTCCTGGTCCATCGAAGAGACGGCGCTGGAGTGGTAACGCAGCACTGTCTTGCCCCATGTGCCATAGAAACGGAGAGTGTGCGTTGGTAGTCTCACATGCTCCGCTGCTAGCGGGCTAACACGCGGCTGCGGGGCATTCGGCATGCCCTACGGTGACCGAATTGTCCTCACTTCCTGTGGGAGCTTTCCCTTCCAAGCTGGTCACCCTGCCGGTGCTGCTGCGATAATCCCTAACACCCCCCTGTTGTATAAAGATCCTATAAGAGAGCGCGGGGGGGGGGGGGGGGGGAACCTCTCTGACCAGCTTGCAGGAATGAAAGGAAGGGGTTACGATGCCTTCCTCTCTTTCAGGCCAATACTGTTGTTTAACCCGTTGTCGGACGCATCCAGCCCTCGCCAAAACTAATAGGGCTCATCACATGCAAGTAGGGTTGCCAACTGTCCAGTTTTGGACCAGACAGCCAGGTTTGAGGCTTTCTAAAATCTGTGGCTGATCCGGAAAAAGTGATCAGAAAAGCAGAAAATACTGCTTTTCTGTACAAACTTGGATTGTAAGCCCTCTGGGGATAGGGAAATACCTACAGTACCTGAATGTAATCCACTTTGAAGCGCTGAAAAAAGTGCTTCAAATATAAAAAATCGAAATTAAAAAAAAAAATCGAAATAAATCTGTACATCCTCTGACTTAATATTGTAGCGATATTAAGTCGGAGGAACCAAAAGGTAAAAAAAAAAAGATTTAAAAAAAAAAAAGTTTTTAAAAAGTGTCGGCGGGTCAGGATAGGAAAACAAACGCTTAATTTTACGAGCGCCCATTTTCCTAACCCGTAACTGTCAGCGGGTTTGGAAAACGGACGCTCGTAAAATTGAGCGTCACTGACAGCCACCTCTCCTGGGCTTCCGCTGCTAAGGAGGCGCTGGACGCGCTGTTGTCCCTAGCGCCTCCTTTTTAGCGCGACCCCTCATTTAAATACAGGATCACGTGACCAAGAAAGGTGGCTGGGCGCGCATTGGGAGAGCAGGCGCTCAACACTGAGCGCCTGTTTTCCCGCACACTTTGCAGAATCGGCCTGTGAGTTCTCCTGCCGGCCCGCCCCTAACGCCTGGCCGCACCCTCTCCCCCCCTCCCCTATCTCTGGTACCTTTTTTTTCTACCTGTATGACTCATACCCCTTGTCCCTGCCTCCCTCCTTCCCCAATCTGATTTTCTTCCCTTCGCCATCCCTCAGCAACCCCCCCCCACGGGACTCTCCCAGTTGCTGCCCATGTTGTGCCCTGCTCCTCCACAAGTTCCTTTTGTCACAGGGATCCTTTGTTTCAAGTTAATGCCTCTTGTTTTTTTTTTTTTTGTCTGAATGTTGTGTCTAGACATGACATACAGATTATAAACTCCAAGGACTAGGGACTGTCTATTTATGTGTATGTCAGGGTTGTGCAGGCCAAAAACTTTTATTTTGATTCATTTCAATGGGGATTTCGGTTTGTTTTCATTTCATTTTCTTTTTTTTGGTTCCATTTGGGTGGGGGTGGAGATTGTATTCAGAAGTTTATATATATATATAATTCTGTAGTTGTGTGCATAATGAGCAACACAAAAGTGACAATCTGGGTGCAGAGCTTTTAATGTGCATGCACAAACAGGCCGATGCAATACTGTCGTGTGTTAAAGGAGCACACATGATTGAGGGCCCGCTCCCTTAATGCGCGCTGGTCCCCCTCTCCAGGGCTCCCAGTGCTACATGCAAATGGTCTTCCACGGTAAAAAGGAGGCGCTAGGAGAAATTGCGTGCCCCTAGCGCCTCCTCTGCAGCGGGCGCCCAGGAGAAGGAGCTGTCAGCCACTTAGGAAAAAGGATGCTCAATTTTAGAGCATCTATTTTCCTAACCTGACTGCGGCACACTTTTTTTTTTTGGGGGGGGGGGGACTTTTCTATACACTTTTTTGGGCTCTTCAAGACTTAATGCCAGCTCCAGAGCTGGCGTTAATTTTTGAAAGTAAAAAGGTGCACAAACAGTGCACTTTTTTTTTTTGCATGGAGGGAGAATCGATAATGGCCTCATCAACGTGCATTTGCATGTGATGAGCTCTATTACCTACGCGCACGATAGGACGCGCATTTTGGACGCGCTAAACCCCGTTTCGCATCAGGGGGATATGGACGCGCGTCCAGTTGTGGGTTGATCGTGTGCTGCAGCCAGCGGCCCGAAAGTACGTTTCCTGTTTTCACAAACACCTGAAAGCAGATGCAAGTGAAAACTTTTCTTCTGTTCAGAGGCACTGCTGATTCAATTTATTCCGTTCATAACGAGCTAAAAATTGGCTTTATTGTTCCAAAAACGCATGCCTTTCAAATGAATGCACATCCCACGTAGATATTCGGTATGCGCAATACAAATGATCAATATTAGTATTATTACTATTATCTGTTCCTTAAGGTCCTGCTAATCTGGATACCTCAGATGTTTCAGATTATTACTGTCACAAGTGATGAGCAGCACGTAAGCACCATAGCAATATCCTACAAGAGCCCGGGCTTCCACCTCTGGCAGCTGGGATATATCCTTAGCAGTGTGACCCAGATACTTGGGTAGACTGGATGGGCCAGCTGGTCTTTGTATGCCAGCACCTATTATGTTACTTGTCTACTCCAAATTTGTGGCACCAGCTAAGTAAAACAAGCTATCAAAAATATAATTCACTGCAGGAATGAAAGAGTAAAACAAAGTGAAAGAAGCATGAATCCTGTGTTTGTTCTGACAACTGACTTAATAAAAGTAAAACCCTTCTGGTAGCACTGCTCCTTAAACACTTAGGAATTGAACAAATGTTTATGAAAGCAAGATGCTAGGACATCACCAAATAAGAATGAACTGAGGTCACACTTGGCAAGAGCATGTCCTCGTACTTTTCCACACAAACAAGCTGAGGGAAGGCATTGTGGGAGGAGGAATAATGGAGGAAACACACTTATGTCATGTAAACAATATAAACCCCCAACGCCAACAACAAAAACCACAGGCAAACCCATCTTGCAAAGGACTTGCTTTTTGCAAGAAAGTCTGTGTTAAGACATAAATAGATAAAGGTTAAGAGCTGCTGGCTGCAGCACCACCTACATATGCATGCAAGCTCTCCCTCTCAGCTGTTGTACGGTACAGATACCTCTCCAGCCCACAGCACGAGCTCACGCTGCTGCGCCAATCACTAGCTGTTCGGGTTAGCAGCAGAAGAGTGAATGCAGATTGAATATCCTGCTGGGAAAACGTGCAGTCTACAGGGCAATTTGAGATTTGTAAGGCTAGGGGAGATTTCTTGTTGGGCAGGTTGATATTGTAATGGTCTCTCTATACAGCAAACTCTACTGTAAGATACTAGGGGATCAGTTTTCAAAAAAAATGTCTGTGCCTAAACTAGGTGCCTACATTTAGATGGATCTTCAGCCAAATTTAGGGACCTGGATTTTCAGCTGAAAATTCACCTAAATTTAGGCATCTAAATTTTGGCCTGCAATTCATGAGAATAATTTTCAAAGCTTTTTATGAGGATAAATAGTTGTTTAACCCTATGAAAAAAAAAAAAAGGGAAAAACCTGCTGAAAATTGTTTCGCCCACCCCCCATTGCTCACTGTGGGTAAAAGTACCCAGGCTGTTCACAGTGTGGGTACTTTTATCCACATGAAAGAAGGGGCGGAGAGAGGTTGAAGTAGGTATAAATGTTCCCAGGCACATTGGCCCCGTTTTCAAAGCGAAACCCCTCCCCCCCCATGGACTTGAAAATGAGCTTGCAGTCCTGTGGGTACAGTACAAGCACTATGGTCATTATGAAAATTACCTCCCCACACACTCGATTAGATTTAGGAACCTAACAAGGTCATTTATCAAACTGCATTAGGGCAATATCGCGCACGTTAGGGTCCCAGTGCTCGCGATAATGCCATAACGGCCACGATAAATACCGCATTGCAAAATGCGTATGCAAATTTAAAATTAGTATTCAAGTGGGAGGAGTTTGAGCAGAGTTAATGGAAATGAGGGTCGGTTAATGTGGTGTGCAATAAAGTAACACACACTATCGTGGGATTTAACTCCGGAAATAACTACAGCTTTTTTCTGTGCTTTATGCCTGCGTTAGCTGTGCGTTACCAGCCGAAATGGTATTTATTACAAATGCTGGTTCGAGAGGGGAGGGGGAAAGGGAGGGGAGAAGAGAGAGAGCCTCTGTGGAGGATCACTTATATTTGAACTTTTTATTCCACTGTAAAAGGGGGCATTATGAACTTTGGGTGAGGTCGGGGGGCAGTTTTACATGCACTGTCATATGTACGAACAGCACAGTTACCATCAGTGAAGATTTAATCTGATTTGGAGTGAAGAAAGGTGAAAGAAGAGTGGATTTGTACCATGTTCTCTCTACCTAGCTTGATTAAATTTTCACTGATGGTAACTATGCTGTTGGTACATATGACGGTGCATGTAAAACTGTCCCCCAAAACCCACCCACCCCACAAACCTCTCCCTGAGTTCATAATGTCCCCTCTTACAGTGATATAATAGTTGACTTTTTTGTGAGTCTCTACAGAGGCGCTCTCTCTCTCTCTCTCTCTCTCTCGTAAAATGATGAATCTAAGTTAGGCTAACTCCCAAATTTAGGAACCAAAAGTACTTTGAAATTGACCACTTAGAGACAATGTAATAAAAACCGCACTAAAATTGGAGCTAGATTTTACCATGGTTTTTATTGAATGAGTCTCCACAAAATGCAGTTAGCTAATGCCATGCAGATAGACCAGGAGTGAAAAAAGCATGCTAAATTGAGAAAAAAAAAAAAAAAAAAAATTTTGACATATAGACCATTTGTGTGCCAATCTGTGCTAAAAAGAAAAAATGACAAATCAAGTTACCTGACCTTATGAGTTAAGCTCAATAATTTTCTGTTTGTGCTTTATATATATTTTAAACATAGATATTTCTCTTTCTGTAGTTTGCTAGGTTTGTATATGGGTTAATGAGTCAGTCATGCTCAAAAAAAGCATCTTTGCGCTGCCTTTCTCAGGCCGATTTCATAACTGATTTTTCTGTTTTCTTAGGCTGTACTTTCATTTTCTTACCCAAAGCGGCCCCTTTTGGAATCGTAACTGAAGGAGAAGCACGGTTAAAATAAGGTTCACCTTCTGTGTGTTTCTCACAGGACTACATGTGTGTGCGCGCATAAACAGCCCTTCTGCGAGCACAACTGTGTGCTTTGTCACAAGGCCTGTGCTTAAATGCCGTGAAACAAGTATGGCAGAGAAAAGGGACGACTCCAGGGGAGGGATGACACAAGGGGAGTGGCTTTATGCACCTGCATGTTGCTTTTGCCCCTGTCATTTTTTAATAGGCCTTTACATTCCGTCGATATAACCGTTAAAGCAAGCTATTTACAGCTAAACACCCATTATTTTAGATTTGCATCTCTCCTTTTGTCTGGAAGGTACCCATGTTTCCATCTTTGTTCAGTCTGTTAGAAAACTGTGAATAATGCATTTTCCACTAGGTAATTAACTTTTGATTTGTAGCCAACTGCCTAGATTTAATTAGATATACATAATGTTTGGGTTTTTTTTTTTAATGAATTTTTATTAAAAGGAATACTTTTAAATGTTTTGCTTGTTTGTGTTTCTGTGTGCGTACACATGCAAGGAGACAAAACAAGGTTGTTTACTAGAAGTGGCTAGACTGTCCAGAAACTAGGGCTGGTAGTTACTGGGTAAATTCATGCTTTTCTGTGAGTGGCAGTATCAAGTTATAAATAGTTAGAACTTGAATACAGAGCCAAATAGAGCTTCAGTAGGGAGAAGCAATAACAGAGAAATTTGAGACCAAGCTAGTTGGGCTGAAGGTCCAGTCATAATGTCATCCCTACGATGGGCTTGGCCATCAAAAGCCTCCTCTCCCCCCCAGGGAAAGATTGAAGATCCTGGGGAGAGAGAAAAAACCCGCTGCTGCACTTGCCGGGAGCCTGTTTGCATTCCCTGACCCTGATGCTGCCCCCTGTTCATGTCATCCCTGCAACAGACTCTGTTATAAAAGGTCAACCATAGGCGGCAGGTCACCACCACACTAGCATACCAAACGGGTGCTCTCTGTGGCGCTGAGCGGTGATGTTTTTGTTAATTTTATTTATGTAATGAGGATAGTGGATTTTAGTTCTGTCCAACCACTCTGTGAAAGGAGGAGACTGGTTAGAAAAGACAAGGAGGGGGGGACGCCAGCTGAGGTGGAGGAGAGCCAGTGAGATCGGTGTGGTAGAGGCTGCCTCTCCCTCCCTTTGCCTGCCGAGGAGCGTGCGTGGTGACAACTCCTGACTGCCTTATCTGGCCCTTTAAAATCTGTACGGCAGCGGCGTGCCGACATGCAGCCGAAGCTGCGCGCCCCTCATTCCCATTTTTTTCCCTCTGCAGAAGAAGGCCTAAATGGGCAGGAAGAGAAAAGGAAAGACCAGCACACCATCCTCAGGAGTGATCAGAGGCCCAATGGGTCGTCATTTAGTCCGGCAGTTGTTTAATACCACTTTGGACAGGGGAAATGGAGCGTCGACGGAATCCGTTGCTTCATTAAGTCCAGGCATGAGTTTACCCCTGCCTCAACCCCGATTAGAGACTTCTCAATTGAATACCACTTAGCTGCCTGGGGGACTTAGTACTCCTCCTGGATGAAGTGGATCTGGGTCTTAAACAAAGGAGGCTCTATCTGGTGTGTCTCCTGACTTAGAAGCTGGCTTTCAGTTAGAACCTTTAGATACACTTTCTAAATGGGAAGAACTTGCTGGGCCATCAGAGAGCAATATTACAATAGGAAGGGCACCTTTGCCATCAATGCTTGCCCTACCATCTGAAACAGGAGACATTTTGAGTCCAACTAATGTAACTAATGCCGCTGAATATACCCGGATAAGTTTAAAGTTAGCTGTAGACAATAACCAGCTAACTTTAGACCTGCTAAGCAGCACATTTAAAGTTAGCCAGACACCTTAGCTGGATACGTTTGAAAATCACACCAGGTAAGGTAGCCGGATAAGTAGCTCCTCCCAGTTATGCACCCAGAATGCCTTTTTTTTTTTAATCCGGCTAGATTTTAGCCAGATAAAGACCTACCAGCTAAAATATAGCTGGATAAGAAGTAGAATATGCCAAAACTTGCCATTTAGACAGATAACTATTTAGATGGATAACTTTGTTATCCGTCTAAATGGCTTTTGAATATCTACCTCACAATGTCTAATTCTGTGTTTTTATAGGATTGTTCTGGAAGGGGTAACATTGGGAACTATGACTGCTGAGTTTATCAAAATCTAAGGGAGGGCGCACAAAACTGAATATTTGACTAGGATGGCTAATATCCTTGCACCAACCCTGAGTGTATATGCACATGTCAATAACATCTAATGTAAATGAGCCTGCTCTCCTACTTGAGTTATTTAGCTCACACCGAGGTATACAATTTAACACTTGCCTCACACCAAGCATTACTTTTTTAGCGTGCAAACTATGTCAAAGGCTCAGCTAACAGGATGCATTAGGGTTACTGATGGGGAGATAAAGGAGCCATTAAAGCAGAAGATGTTGTTGGAGGTGTAGAGGATGGGAAGATACAGAGGACAGCGAGACAGAGAGAGCAGGAGTGAGAAAGGAAAGACACCAACATATACTTGAGCATTTCATAAAAAAATGTTCATGTAGACAAGAAAATATATTTTCAAATCAAAGGTTCACGGATGATACTCATGTTCCAAACACTGTTATACTCTAGTCTGTGCAGAAGGAGCATCTTAACTATTGCAATTAAAGGCTTGTTTCACAAGTTCTAAATGGTATGATTGCGCTGAAATGTTGCACCCTGTGTGTGGTCTACGTCCATAGGATGGCACTACCACTTCTGCGCGTGAACAGGAAATGGATCTCCCCATTTAGAACTGCTAGATAGTTCCAAGTGACCTGGATGCTGAGCTCGATGGACCACTGCTCTGCTCCAGTGTGGCCCTTTTTAATGTTTTTACATCTTGCATGTCTCAGATGGTATGAACAGTCAGTAAGACAAGGGCTGCAGTGGGGACATAACTGCGTAGCTGAACAATTATTCTCTCACAGAAGGCATTAAGTGGGAACTCTGAGGGATGCATACAAGGAAGTCTCTTCTCGCTCAAGACTGGGCACCCTTCTCCGGCCTTTCCTCTGAGATGGCTGCTCCTCTTTGCTCCTCAGATGTCTTCATTCATTGCCTGGGGGAAGGTCCTTTGATGGCCCAGCCCATTGCAAGGGAAGACATTGAGACAGAATTCTCAGTTTATCTACTTTGGTCTCAAATTTCTTTGTTATTGCTTCACCCTACTATAACTCTGCTTGGCTCTGTATTCAAATTATAAGTATTTATGACTTGAATCTGCCGAGCATGAATTTACCCAATAATAACCAGCTCTAATTTCTGGACAGTCTAGCCACGTCTAGTAAACAGTCTTGTTTTGTCTCCTTGCATGTGTACACACATAGAACACAAATAAGCAAAACATTTAAAATTATTCCTTTTCATAAAAATTAATTTAAAAAAACAGCAGACTGTGGGGAAAGAGATGAAAATAGCTTCAGTGGATGGAGCACACAATGATGGTGGTGTTGCCTGAACTTGCTTGCTCTTATTGCTGTGGTTAATCTGTTCAAAGACAATTGCAGATGTTATGAGATTTTGGCATGAATTAGCATTATGCCATTGCTGCAACACTACAAAGGTGCCTAGAAGAGTCTGTGTGTGTGTGTGTGAGGGGTCAGATGCCAGTTTCTTTCAGACTTGGGGCTGGCAGATTTCCCTTCCTGGCGGCAATGGCATGGATGTGCCAGGGCTAGCTGAGGCACGTTCTGATGCCAGTCATTTTCCTTCTTGGCACACATCTGAGGTATATGCTTTTCATCTGGTTTTTCCTCTCCTTGAAGACTCTTCTCTTGTTACACCTCCTCTCCTAGGATTCGGATGCTCTTCTAATATCGTTCCTCAGCACCAACAACCAATCTCATGTGCCTGACTGACTTTTATACAGGTTTGCAGAAAGGAGGCTGACCCATAAGGAAAAGAGGACTGTGCATGCTCAGTTTAGCTTGCACACACTATTTTACAGCAGTCTCATGGCTATTAGCACAGAGTGGGTTAGCATGCAAGCTTATGGAACGTGATCACTTGAAGGATCATTTTTTTTGTGGGTATGAGCTAAAAGTTAGTGGATAGATCATTGGGTGGCATTTTAGCATGCATGCTAGTTTTATCTCATGCATGCAAACATTTTTTAAGCATGACTATTAGTGCATAGACCTCACAGTTTGGTCCATTATATAACAGTTTTATTTGAACTGGTGATAAAAGGGGGATTTCCATTATTACGGTAAGTTATGCACTACACAAACTACTATTCTCAATTACTGAGAGCTATCTAATAGCCAACTATTATGTATTTGCATTCTCACTCTCGCTTTCTCTCTCTGTGTAGCCCTGGAAAGTAATACAGGTGTGCTTAGGCCAAACCTAGCCACATAAACCTACTTCCCATTCTTGTCTCAGTAGTCATTAGACTTGGCTTTGGAGACATCTCAAGTTTACTGACTGCTGTCATAACAAGCCTCTCTACTAACTTCCTTCCATTTCATAAGGAGGATTTCTTTAAAAAGAGAAAAAAAAAGTAAATAAAGAGACAATGTTTTCCTTTCTCAAACAAATGCAAATTATTTATAGTTTCTGCAACCATACAAATAGTGAGGGAAGCAGCATGCAACTATATCCAAATGAAAGTGAATGGTGGATGAAAAGCAGATGTAGAAGACAAACAGGAACTGACTCAGTTTGTTATCATTCCCTATCCTGGACTCTATAATGCTGTTTGCATCTCAAGGTTTTCCCTCTTTCCCAGGTCTAAAACTCCAAAATGCAGAGGTTTTTCCTCTCCACCCCTGCTGGCTGCTGTCAGCTTACTGGTTAAGATCAAATAGAGACTGCAGCTGCAACCTCTGGTTGCTGGGCAACGCGTACTCTCACTTTGTTTCAATTCCAGATACCAGGCCCAATTTACAATTCAGGCAACTCAGCTGTTCAGCACTATATAAATTTAAATCAATTATTGCGGAGTCCATTTAGTAAAGCACATACCAACTTGACTGTCAAGTAACAGGGAAAGTGATTACTATTTAAGTGACAACCACAGTGTATAAAATACACTAGTGATGTAGTTTTTAAACCTTTTATTTAAAATTCTAATAAAAAAGCAAACCAAAAGCCTTAACAGATAAACTTGTTTACAACTATTTAATTCAAAATACTAAGACCCCCAAAGATACAATAATCTATTAAAACTTTAAATAAATTAAGTCTCAAATCCTTGAATATCTATCAAGGGCTTTGCATTAAAGACTGCTTTATGAAGACACAGAAGAAAAGAAAACAAATCTAGTTTTAGAGGGTAACTTTTATATAAAGGGCCACAATAGGACATATACTTTATTGAATCTGAAATATCAGGAATATTTCTCCACGGAGAGGGTGGTGGATGCCTGGAATGCCCTTCTGAAAGAGATGGTAAGGATGAGAACAATAAATGAATTTAAAAGGGCATGGGATAAACATTGTGGATCCCTAAAGGCTTGAGGTTGGTAATGAAGAAAAGGAGTAACAACCTATGTTAAGTTTAGGTGTAATGTTTCTGCATGGGGGTAATCTGCACAGAATGGCAGTTACTACCCTTAACAGAACATATGGGGGTAACCTGAATGGCACAGCAGTAACTACCATTAACAGAAAGCATGGAGGTAACCTGCATGGCATGGCAGTTGCTACTTTTAACAGAATAGACGGAGGTAACCTGCAGTGTGGCACTTACTGCCTTTAACAGCATGCTTGGATGTAACCTGCACGATGCGGCAATTACTACCACAAGCCACTTGTTGGGCTGACTGGATGGAACATTTAGTCTATCTGCTGTCATTGTAATGTTACTGTGTTTTGTGAGGAGATCCTGCTATCAGGTGGCATAGACTGATAAATAGAGTTAAACTCTATGACAACATGTGCAGTCTTTGGCTGGGTTCTCAAACTTTGTTTTAATTGCAGAAAAACAAAAAAGAAACAGCTCTGCTTACCTTAGCAGTTTTCAAAAGCAAAAATACAGCAATTCAATTTGCAGTCAGTCTGGACTGGCCTTTTCTAGGCTGTCTTATCTTCCCTGGGGCCCCCATTTTCTCCCTGGACCTAGCTTTTTATGCCCTTCTAAGGAGAACATCTTCAGGGTGGAACTCCCTTCCTGTCTGTGGCTTAAGGTGGACTAGTTTATGGAGAGTCTAACATATATTGCTTTATATATCCTCCCCCCTCAGCTTGATCTTGTCAGGTCACACATCTGCTACAACCCGGGTTAACTCCTGGTAAAATAAATCATTCTTCTTATTTTCTTTTACTATCCTAAACTGGGACTAACAACTTCTCTTCACTATGCAGGGTAGAATCGATATGGGGTCCTCTAGGCCAGCGGGTACCTTCCCTTCCTCGCCTCTATAAGCTTCCAGCCTAACAGAAGGGAACTACTTTCAAGTGGGGCTTGCTTAAGTTTTCTAGAGTTAGCCTTTCCTACTCTTTTTGGGGAATCAGATAATGGTTCTTGGAATACCGCTGGTTCCCTCTGATACGTCACCATACAAAGTTAAAACAAAAAGTCCCTGAC